>NW_018745195.1:0-600000 GCF_001683475.1 Chenopodium quinoa
ACGGGGAACACTTCCTCAAAAAAGCAGTCGGCCAAAAGAATCAACAGGCCGACAGTTCCGATACAGATGATGCAGTCGTCTACACTATTGCAGGCGGTTTCTCAGGAGGCGGCCCCACTATTAGGGGCAACAAAGATAATATAAGGCGGTTAGATGTAAATTCCGTTCACCAAGAACGGCCGTCCAAATATACATTTCCTGAGATTGTCATCACTGAAGAGGATCTAGGAGGAATAAGGGGGCCGCATGACGACCCTCTCGTTATTGAATGTAAAGTGGGCAACCAGAGAGTTGGCCGAATCCTCATAGATACCGGGAGCTCCTCAGATCTCATCAGCAGCAAATGTCTGTCAAAACTGAAATATCAGACGGACTGCATACATCCGGCCTCCCACCCTTTAATAGGGTTTGGAGGAGGAGTCGTCCACCCACTGGGACGAGTAGATCTACCCATTCGCCTGGGCGAAAAAAGGGGAAGGACGACACATGGTAGTCCGGTTCCTAGTAGTAGAGGAACTCTCGGCCTACAACATGATTCTGGGTCGACCAACCCTGAATAATTCCAAGGCTGTTATAATCCCGTCTCTTATGCTGCTTAAGTTTGAGAGGGATAATGGAACAGTCGGCTCCCTAAGGGGAGATCAGAGGATGGCCCGAGAGTGCTATCTCTCGGATGTCAAGCCCACTGTTATGGCCACTGGGTCAAGTGGGGAAAAAACAGACCTTGACAATGTCAAGGAGAGTGCGCCTGTTCAAGAAACAGGCGACAAAAAGAGAAAGGCGTCCCAGACAGAGTCCGCAAGAAAAGCAAGAAAATAGCAATCATTGGCAGAGGAGCGGCCGGATGAGTTCCGCCCTCAGCCGGCTGGTGAGCATGCGGACCTGATATTAGACGACTCACGTCCTGACCGAACAGTCAAAGTTGGGACGACTGCTCTGAGAAACCTTGGTGACGACTTCCACAACCTGTTGAAAGAATACAAGGACATCTTTGCATTTGAAGTCCATGAAATGCCAGGCATTAGTCCTGATCTGGCAGTACATAAACTCGATGTGGATCCGAAAAAGAAGCCGGTACGGCAAAAGAAGCGGAACCATGGTGAAGAAAGAGGTCAGGCGGCAGCCGCCGAAGTCAAAAAATTACTTGATGCAGGGTTCATTCGGCAATGTTACTTCCCAGATTGGGTTGCAAATGTGGTGCTTGTTAAAAAGCCGAATGACACCTGGCGAATGTGTGTAGACTACACAGACTTGAACAAGGCGTGCCCCAAAGACAGTTACCCTCTGCCTAAAATTGATAACCTGGTCGACTCAACAGCCGGCCATGCCTTGATGAGTTTTATGGACGCTTATTCTGGTTTCCATCAAATTCCTTTATGGAAGAAAGATCAGGAGAAGACGGCCTTCGTCACTGATCAGGGATTGTACTGTTACACGGTCATGCCGTTTGGTCTTAAGAATGCCCCGGCTACCTTCCAACGAATGATACACAGTGTTCTTTGATCAGATTGGGAGAAACGTCGAGGCATATATTGATGATATGATTGTCAAGACTAAACTTCAGAAAGATCATCTGACGGAGCTCCGAGAAACTTTCGCCACACTCAGGCGGCACCATGTCATGCTCAATCCCAAGAAATGTGTATTTGGAGTTGAGTCTGGGAAATTTCTCGGATTCCTTATCAACCAGAGAGGAATAGAGGCGAACCCTGAGAAGGTACAGGCGGTCATTGACATGCAGTCGCCTCGTACCGTCCGAGAGGTTCAGAAGTTAACAGGTTGTCTGGCGGCCTTGGGGAGATTCCTAAGCCGATCAGGCGACAAATGCCTATACTTTTTCCAGGCAATTAAGAAAAAGGCAAGGTTCGAATGGGGGCCGGATGCTGAGGCCGCCTTCCAGAAATTAAAGGTTCACTTGCATTCCTTGCCGAGGCTGGTCAGCCCTTTGCCCAAAGAAGATCTCTACATGTACCTGGCCGTCTCTGATCATGCGTTAAGCGCTGTTCTCCTTGCTGAAAGGGACGGCTGTCAGCTCCCGGTCTACTTTGTCAGTCACGTACTGAAAAATGCCGAGTTGAGGTATCCCCTAGTGGAGAAATTTGGTCTTGCACTCTTCATGGCTGTTAAAAAATTGAAGCCCTACTTTTTGGCACATGCAGTCGTCGTGTATACCGACCAACCAATCAAGCGGCCCCTTACCATCATGGAGTCGTCAGGACGAATGATCAAATGGGCCATAGAAATACAGAGCCTCGAAGTTACTTTCAAGCCTAGAAAAGCAGTGAAGGGGCAAGCCTTTGCTGACTTTATTGTAGAAATGACTCGTCCTCCCGACTCTCAAGTTCCAGACCAAGTCTGGAAGGTATATGTGGACGGAAGCTCTACTTCAAATGGTTGTGGAGCAGGCGTCGTATGTCAATCTCCAGAGGGCGACAGGTTCGAGTATGCTCTACGCTTCAGTTTTCAGGCTTCAAACAATGAGGCAGAATATGAAGCTTTACTAGCCGGGATCCGCATGTGCAAGGCGGCAGGGGCAAGAAAAATAGACGCATGTTCTGATTCACAATTGATAGTGAGTCAGTACAATGGCGAATACGAAGCAACCCATCCGGCCATGATCAAGTATTTACAGGCGGTTCGACAAGCAGTCGGCTCCCTTGAGGATTTCCATCTAATCCAAGTGCCGAGATCAGAAAACAACCAGGCAGATGCACTGTCAAAATTAGCATCATCCGCCTCCTCCGATACTCCTCGAACTGTTTTTTGGGAAGTGATGGAGAAGAGAAGCATCGAGGAAAACCCTATTGGAATCCTAGACAGAAGCTCAACCTGGATGGATTCAATCAGGGCATATCTGACAAACGGGACACTGCCGGATGATCCTCAACAGGCGGCAGCACTGAAAAAACGAGCCTCCTGTTTTGAAATGATACAGGGAGAACTTCACAAGAGGGGGTACCTTCAACCCTTCTTAAAGTGTGTTACTCCTGAAAAGGGACGAGAGATACTAGATGATCTTCACTCTGGTTTCTGTGCTTCCCATATAGGTGGTAGGATGCTTGCTCAAAGGGCAAGGCGCCAGGGCTACTTTTGGCCTACTTTGGAAGCAGATGCAATGGAGATGGTGAAAAAATGTGACAAGTGCCAAAGGTTTGGCAAATTAATTCACCGTCCGGCTACTGACCTCACTACCATTCACAGCCCACTGCCGTTTGCTAAGTGGGGCATGGACATTCTTGGTCCATATACGCCTGCTACAGGCGGCAGAAGGTATATACTTGTTGCCGTTGACTACTTCACTAAATGGGTAGAGGCGGAGGCTGTAAAGGGAATCAAGACGAAAGATGTAATTTCATTCATTTGGAAAAACGTCATCACTCGGTTCGGGGTTCCCATGTCTATGGTTTTTGATAATGGTCCCCAATTTGAGACGCCTGTTCTCAAAAGCTGGTTGGGAGACCAAGGAATTGCACACTACTTTGCATCTGTCGGTCGTCCACAAGCAAACGGCCAGGTAGAAGCCTTTAATAAAATCATCTCAGACGGTCTCAAGAAAAAGATTGAACGAGCAGGCGGCCTATGGGCGGATGAACTACCACATGTTCTCTGGGCCATTAGGACGACTGAAAAAGGGGCGACTGGAGAAACTCCATTCCTCCTAACTTATGGTGCGGAAGCTGTTCTTCCAATAGAACACTACGAGCCGACTCTTCGAGTAATGCTATATGACGAAGAGGCAAACTGGGAAGCCATGCGCCTGGCATTAGACTCACTTCCTGAAAAGAGGGGCAATGCTGTCTTGCGCCATGAGATCTATCGCTTGAGAATGACTAGATCATACAACAAAAAAGTACACAGGCGTCCACTCAAAGTAGGGGACTTTGTACTTAGAAAAATGGAAGCAGTTGGTAGGGCTAATGAGTTTGGCAAACTAACTCCCAACTGGGAAGGACCCTACCGAATCTATGAGGAAGTCAGGGACGGTACCTACCGTCTGGAAACACCAGACGGACAACCGTTGCCTCGAACTTGGAATGTAGATAACCTTAAAAAATATTTCTTCTGAGAGATGTAAAGTAAAGAGCTACTTAATAAAGTTTGCACTTACTATTTAATTGTATTACGAGGGGCATGCCGTCTGTACCTTTACAGTCGGCTACCCTCCATTGAGTTTTTCACTCTATCTTCTGAGGGGCATGCCGTCTGTTCCTTTACAGTCGGCTACTCTCCATTGAGTATTTTACTCAAACACTTAGCTAAAAAGATTAGGGCCTGGCCGACCCTGTGCCTAACAGGCGGCTACCCTTCTTTTACTTAGCACCTACGTTCACCAAGAACTTACCAAGGCCACCGGCCGAATGATCAGACCAGGCGCCAAGCCAACTGATCAAATCTACAAAACTAATACGACCTGTCCCAACATCATAGCAGGCGTCCGACGGCATCCCTCCGGATGAAATTCGTCGCAGAGAGCAGCTCCCTTTTGGGTGGGATCATTGTTCTATAAACTAATTACACGGCACCTATACGACTGTCCCCAAGGGCAACCACGTAGCCGTTTTTGAGACAAGGATAACTCTATCACTAACCAAACCAGTGGTAGCAGTTGACATCTGAGTCAGATGACCGCCTGTATTACTTGGGATAAATGCAGGGGGTACCTCTTGAGTTAATAGCCAACAAACATTGGCGAATCAAGGGGTCTAGCCGGCCTACGCCGCCTGGTACCTCTACTTCTCAAACAAAAGTGACGGCGACTGAGTAACTCCAACGTTAACTCATAGTCACTCCCTCAAATTTGGTATGGAATCTAAAAAGTTTGAGTCGTCCGCCTGTTTCAAACAAACAAGGGCACTCAAACCCCTATTCCTACTAGATAACCTATTGAGTTAATAGCCAACAAACATTGGCGAATCAAGGGGTCTAGCCGGCCTACGCCGTCTGGTACCTCTACTACTCAATCTAGATCGCGACAAAGACTAAGTAACTCCTAAGTTAATAGTCACTCAAACTTAGTATGGAGCCTAAAAGGTATGAGTCGTCCACTTGTTTTTAATAAACAAGGGCTCTCAACCAATACTCTTGCTAGGTTAACAAATTACGAGTTAAAAGCCAACATTGGCAATAAAGGGAAACAACCGGCACCCGCCGTTTGTTATCCTACTTAATTCCTTGGCAACTAGGAAATACTATTTACTTGGTCAGACAAATTGAATAAATAGTTCGAATACCGATTGAATAAATGGCCGACTGATCATCTACCCTGGAAACAGACCACCAGTCGTCCAGGGGCATAGGCGGCATACTATTTGTACCTGTCTTAACGTTCGGCCATACACAACAGTCGGTCTAGTGAACAAATTAAAAATACTTAGACAAATTTGAACCAAAACAAAAATTTGATTAAAAATAAGCCGGCCATTAAAGACCAGCAGAATATTCAAAACCCCGGCCCCCTGGCCGGGTAATTACAAAGCAAACGGCACGCAGGCCGTGAAAAAAAAAAAAATATATACTTAAAGCTTAAGAAGGGGGCAGTTCAGTATCAGCAGCTGCCGCCTGGTCAGCACTCTTCTTGCTGGACTTGGCCTTAGCTGCACCCTCTTTTGATGCCTTACCCCCAAGTGGCACAAGCGCCACAACCGGCTCTTCCTCCTCCAACGCACCGTCCAACGCCTCTTCTTCAGCAGCCGCCAGGATCTGTTGATTATATGTTTCCGAACACTGGCGGTACGTTCTTTCCCATGAGGCAAAGTCGGCACTGGGGAACAGTCGTTCCCAGGTCATGCGCTGGATTTGAGCGGAGTCTTCCACCATCTCCCGGACGAGCTCTTGTTTCTCTTGATCGGCCTTATCCGAGAGCTCTTGGGTAAGACTCTTCTCTTGGTTCACCAGGCGTTCTTTTACGTTGGCCAAAGATTTCTCCATGGCTTCGTAAGAGTGCATTTTTTGGCGAAGAGGTTTCAGCTCGGCCTTAAGGTTGGTGACGGTCCCCTCCAGCTCGTCAACCTTCTTTTGGGCCGCCTCTAACTGAGCCCGAACAGCGGCGGTAGCCTGCGCCTGATAATAAAGAAGATCAATGGTCAGTACTTCATTTTGGGCAATTTGAAACATTGCCTTATCACAGCTGGAGGCGGCCATAGCCTTTGCGGCCTTTACCTCTTTGTTTTTCCGATCAATCGGCTTGCGAAGGCTGTTGACTCGGAGCAGGGCCTAAGTACAAAGAAAAACAGGCGTCAGTTTCCAAACAGAAAAGTTAACAGGCGTCCTGGAACTCAAAAGCTCAAAAAAATGCTAAGTATACCTCAGCAAGGACCCCTGAAATCCCATCAAGGTCAAGGGTGCCGGCACCCCTGACCGCCTCCCTGTCAGATGGAGGAACTACTTTAACCATAGACTTGGCTACCTCAACCAAGTCAAGCCCCTGGGGGCCGGCTGCATTAAGTGAAAGGAAAAAACAAGTTAGACCTAGTCAAGAAAGAAGCAAGGGTGAGTTTTTACAAGTGAGTGTCCATACATCTAGGCGGCCCCGCCTGGGTTTTAGAAGAAGTGGCCGGCTGCTTCTCAGTCGCCACTGTTTTCCTGGAAGACCCAGGAGAGCTTGCAACAGTCGTCCTCCGGGCCTTGGGGTCCGGCTGTTGCGAGGAAGAAGCCCTTGGAGTGCCAGACTGAAAACAAAAAGAGTTAGTATATGCATAAGACAACTAAAAGAGGAAGTTTTCGAAGCTTACCAAGGGTGCCTCCTTGTTGGGGGAGTCGGCATACGACTGCTTCATGAGCGAGGCCCGCAACATGGCCGCCGCAGTCTTGGATGTTGTTATTTTACTCATGGCGTCAGCTGCAAGAAATAAACAGCAAAGTTAGTAAAAGTCCCAAGTAAACAAGGCGTGAAAAAACAGAGTATTTGTCAGGCCGGCTACCTCTAGAGCACCGACTGCCGAGGCCACAGGCGGCCAAAAAGTACTCGTCATAGAGCCACTTGAAGCTCGGGACGCAGTTTAGGGGTACTTGCTCTCGTACCCCTGAAGTAGAGTTCACCCTAGTCTCTACTTTGAAGAGTCCTTTGTCTAGGATCTCTCTTTTAGCCTTTGGGGGAACAGGCGGCATGCTGCGGCCGCCTGCGAGAAGAGGCGGATCCCTATTCCACTTGTTAAAACGTTTGTTCAGTTCCGTGTCTGAACCCTCAATGATAAGGAAGGTGTTCCGCCAATCCTTCCATTTGTTCGCCTTACCTCTCGTCATGAGGTAACCCCTATGGCTTGTTAATTGGTACCAGCCGGTACCTCCCGACTTAGGGGTCCGGCTGAGATAGTTCATGTGGGCGAAAGCCTCAAAGCTTGGCTCCACCCCGTACATTTCGCACCCGGCCACATAGCCGAGTACGTTTACCCAAGAGTTGGGGGCTAACTGCCATAACCCCAGATCATACCCATCTAAAATCCGCTGAACAGCCGGATGTAATGGGAAGCGCAGTCCAGCTTTGATGGCCGCCACATAGCAGCCAAAGCAGCCGTCACCATAGCTGCTACCAGCCGGCCAGACGACAGTGTCTTCTGGATCCGGCACAAACAGTAAAAATTCCGGGCCCATTTTGTGGTTAGCAATAAAGCTCGCCACGTTGTCTTGCATGGTTGCGATCCGGCCCCGGGGTACCATGCAGTAGTAGGGGGCGTTTTCCTCTCTGTAAGAGGCGGACGGCTCCGCCCAATTGTCCCCCTTCTCAACTGCATGAGAAAGTCTCGCCTCTTGTAGGCGGCTATGTCTTTCTTCTAAGCCAGGAGAACTATGGCCAGAAGAGCTGGACTCGGACTCGTCCTCTGACGAGTCCGAAGAGGACGACTCCTCCCCTCTCCCAGAGGGGCCCGCCTCCTCTCCCTTAGAAGGAGCAGGAGGAAAATTAGGCATGTCAACGGTAAGATGGGAAGGAACCACCTTGGCCCCTCTCTCAGAACTGTCGGCTTGGCAGTCGCCTCGTTTCAACTCTACATCTGGCGCCTGATCAGATGTTTCACTAAGGAGTACCCTTTGGGAGGTGCCGTCTGAGTTTGATATCATAGCAGTCTGTTTCGTTCTGGCCATCACGTTCTGCATAGACACAGATACAGTCGGACTTTGTATAAAGGGCAAAGATGGGTCCAGAAAAGGGCAGGCGGCACTCCTAGTCCTAGATTCAGCCGTCCCCGGTGACCGGCTGATCACTAACTTAGGTCGTGTCGTGTGCTTCCATGGTGCCATTTCAAAAAATAAAAATAAAATTAAGGGTAAGAGAACTGAGTTACCTGAACGAGTGACGGTTGATGAAATCCTGGAAGTCCGGTGCAGTCGGCTTGTCAGAACAGGCGGTAGGCAGAAAAGGTCCGAAATGTCAGAGCAAGTTCAGGGGTCCGAATGTTCTCGCAAAGCTCTCAAATGTGAAAATGACCGAAGTCAGCACTTCCTTTTATAGGCAAAGTGAGAAGGCGAAGGGTCGCTTCCAAATTCAAAATTTGGGCGGGAAAATCTCTCGGCCGTTTGCAAGGTGACACCTGTAGCAGGCCGTCGCCTGTCACCGTGCGACACCTGTCACAGGCGACACGTGACCAGTCACGTGCCACCTGTGAGGGGCAAATGATTAGGGGATTTTTATCCACCAATCACCGTCTGACAAGTGGACCAACCAGGTTCCGCCACGTGTCCTTCACGAAGGCCAACAGGAGCCTGCCACGTGTCAATCACAGATACGTCCTCTACGGACCAATTTAGACACGCCACGTGTCCGCCCATGCCAAATGGGAAAACCGGCCATCAAGGCCCAATCCAGTCTAGAGGCCCGATCAGCTCTAGGTTTACCTTAAACCTAGAGAGTGGCACGCTTCTCAAGGCTATAAATACTTAATTAATCCTCATTAGTTAGGTAATCGAAGAATCAAGAAATCAAGCAGAGAAGAACAGAGTTATTACGGAACACCAACAACCGGCTAATCTCGCTAACGACGCAGATTACCAACACTAAGCACTCTCACCTAGAGAGATCTTATTACTTTAATTTCCGTATTAATTACTCCTTAATCAGGTACTAACTTGACCGTTGGAGGCGGAGCTCTCAGGAGTCTCCGTTATTTTGCAGGTACAGACGTCCGGTTCCAGTCTCGGAATTGTAACTCTCCCGCAGGACATCAGAAAACCCCGAAACAATAACTACTAGTGGGCAACCTGTTCTTCACCCTTTCGGGTTTCATTTCCCTTCTTAATTTAATGTACATTTTAATAGATTGAATTGCCCCATCACATTGCACACAAGTATTGCACAAATCAATTTAATCCCAAGTGACAGTATTTCAATTTCAATATTATTAGAACATAGTCATTTAACATGACATACTAGTTACAACTCGTTTCCCAATAGGCCTTGGAGACCATCAATCACATATAATCAATCGACCAATTTCGAAGAATAAAAAAAATACTTATACGATACCAATTAATCAAATTTTCGAAAATATTTATAGTAGTACACAATTATAGAAAACTAGTATATAATTTGATTCCATAATATCACACAGTAACCACTCATCACATATAATTACACAAGCACATAGTTGGCACACAATATCTCAAAACAATTTCCTAACGGGATTCTAAAGATGATGGACATTGAAAATTACCTTGAGTTGCGCGTGAATCTCAAGGTAAGTAACCTCCAAAACGTTCACCTAGTAGCCTCCGTCTACAATTAAACAAATAAATGGCCTACGTCAGATAATTATACCACTAATAGAAAAAAAAAAAATTGGGCATAAGATCAATATAGTACCGCCCATAATCAAATCACCCCAAAATTAACATCCAATTGAATAATAGAATGATGACCATTTAACTTCGGTAAACATAACTCAAAGGTAAATTTTTTTTTTGTTTTTTTTTTAAAATAAAATAAAAATAAAACAACTAATGATTTACTAAGAATCCAAAATAAGATGGAAAAGTGACGAGTTGCAGTGTTCATGCTTTCCCCCTTTTTTTATTAAAAAAAAACGAATAACGTGATTAATTAAGAAACCAAAACTAGAAAAACAGAGGTGATGAGTTTATGAAGTACTGAGATCCGAACTCGATGTTTCGATTATCAGATACTTTTATTTCCTTTTCTTTAAGGCTTCCATTTAAGAAGAAAATAATTAAAAAGAGTATATATATATATATATATATATATATATATATATATATATATATATATATATATGAAGCAGTTCAAGGTAAAAGTTGAAGGAGTGATCATAGCTTACCAAGAATGAAGATGTAGAAGGATTTGGTATTTTTTTTTAAGGGATTGAAAACAACAGTGGATATATTTATGAATCAATCTTGATGGTAGGTATCAGTCGAGAAGGTTTGTGGGATAGGATTAAAATTTGAAATTAAAACTGATTTTGTTACTAGCCTTTATCCGAAAAACCATTTATGCCATTTTTTTAATTTTTTATATTTTTTTTAAATAAATCCGAAAATAATAATAATAATTATTATTTTTTTTACTATAATATTTAAATTTGACAATACTATAATATTTAAATTTGAAAATAATTATAAATTTAAAAGTTTATTCTAGAAAAATCGTTGATTAAATATACTCAAAGATTTGGGTTATTACACCTGTAACCATATCAAGTACTTTGTCTTATAATGCATTCACTAGTCATAATCACAATAGTAGTCATGCATGTACCATGTCAGTATTGCCTTTTTTTTTCATTGACTAGTCATTCATAGTATAATGTTAATGCATTGAAAGGTCATTCAGTAGTCATGCATGCTCCATTTCAGTACTTTAATTTGTTATAATGCATTGAATTGTCATTCATATTTCAGATTCATTGCTATTTATACTTAATACACGATCTATCCACAACCTGCACCAAAAAAATTCAAGATTTCAAACAAATACAATGTCTTCCATTAGCTCAACCTCTAGCTCATCTGATTCAGATCAATATGCACAATTTGATGAACTAGTTGACGAACTTTTCACAAATCACTTACCAACTATGTTGCTTTCCCAACAACAAGCCCAACCCGTAAATGAAAATGAATGTGACTCGGAACTTCCTAGAGGGGATACAAATAGGAGAGATAGGGAACAGGGTCATGAAAGATTGTTTAATGATTACTTTGCTAATAATTCAGTGTATAACAACATTCAATGTCGGCGTAAATTTCGAATGCAAAGGCCTTTATTTTGTCGCATCATGAACAAAGTGGTTGACGGTGATCAATTCTTCCAGCGCCGTAGGAATGCAGCTGGAAGGCTTGGGTTATCACCACTGCAAAAATGCACCGCCGCGATAAGAATGTTGGCATACGGGTTAGCCTCGGATGCGGTGGATGAGTATGTACGCATTGGACAAACAACCTCTCGGAATGCATTGCAACGTTTTTGTCAAGGGTTATTACACATTTTGAAGCTCAGTATCTAAGAAGTCCCACAGATGACGATTTAAGGCGAATCTTGCATCAAAATGAAATGCGTGGTTTTCCCAGCATGATAGGTAGCATTGACTGCATGCATTGGGAATGGAAGAATTGTCCTACGGCATGGAAAGCGCAATATGCAGGCCGGAGTAAGAATGCGACCCTAATTCTAGAAGCCTTAGCAGATCAAGATTTATGGATTTGGCATGCATTTTTTGGAATCCTCGGATCTTGTAATGATCTTAATGTCCTATATCGGTCCTCGGTATTTGATGATTTTCTGCATGGCCGAGCACCTCCAATACATTTTTCAGTGAACGGACATGAGTACGCCATGAGATATTACTTGGCAAACGATATTTACCCAAAATGGGCTACTTTCATTCAAGGAATAACACATCCTCAAATTCAGAAGGACAAATTATTTGCTGAAAAACAAGCCGCGGCACGGAAGGACGTTGAACGAGCTTTTGGGGTTTTACTGCAATACTACGACAACCCTCACTTGCGTTTGACGAAGACATTTTGTGTGACATAATGAAAGCTTTTATCATTAAGCACAACATGATTGTCAAGGACGAACGCCACAACTACATTCGGGCTGAAGTTTTGAGAAGGTACTACAAAGAAGATCAACCACAATTAACAAGACCAAGTACAAGTGCTATAGTGAACAACAACGAGTCGTTTGAATACAAAGTTGGCCGACCGCCTAACCTTGATTTCGACACGTATGTTCAAAGAAGAATTTTCCTACGTGATAGGAAAACTCATTTTTCTCTAAAAAAACGGATTTAGTTGAACACATTTGGCAAAAATATGGTTTTAGCGATGTGTAAACAATTAAAATGTCGTTAATTATTTTAGTTTGTGAAATAATTAATCGAAGTCGTACCTTTTTAATTTAATGTATGTAGTCATTAAAATTTAATGTAGTCGTAATATATTTTTCTTTGTAATGTTAGTTATCAAACTTCTAAAAATAAATGAGTTTTTAATCAATTGGTTGATTGAGTGTGTAAATTCTTAATTAAACTAATAATTACTGTCAAATAATTAATAAAAAAAATAATTAATTATAATTAGATTTATTTGTTTCATAATTGTTATTTTATAAAAGTATAAATTGTAATAAAAACATAAATTAATAAAATATGATGATTTGTAGGAGAGAGAAAATGTTAGTGGGGTATTGATAAAAGTAAGAGAGAAAAAGTGGTGAGGATTTTTTTTTTTTTTGATCATTGATGGGATAAAATTTCCTCTTCAAATTTTCTCATGAGGAAAAGGAGGATTTTAGAGAGAGAAAGTGGGTAGAGAAAATGAGGAAAAACATTTTTTCCTCATTGTTGAGAATGCTCTTATAGGACAGAAGGTGTAGTAATAAAGTAAAAAATTCCATAATACCCAAATGCAGAAATACAAAGTTAATGGAACCAACTCACTAAATTGGTCAAAGCATCTCATTTTTGGCCAATATTTTATTTGTCAAATACTCTTAAGCTGTATAAGTTTTAGTTTTTAAGCGTCTCTCTAATTTTATCCTTATCATTAAATTAAAGAATAAAAGCATTGGATAAGGGTGAGAGGTTAATCTATGTTTGGGTAGAGATTAGGATAAGGATTAAGAATTGGGAAATTACCATTGAAGATTGCTTAACATGGTTTGGAATAATGATGGAATAGTATAGAGATAAATAAAAAATGGAAATTTGGGGGCTAGCCCCTCGTGTGCACCAAAAAAAAAAAAGAAAAAAAAAATGGAAATTGAAGTTAGAAACCCCAAGAAAGAGAGAGGAGGTTGATGGAGTTGTTGGTAAATACTTGTAATAAATAAAAATTCTGATAGAGCTGCATCCACATCATCATCATCATCATCCCTCCACAAATATGAGTATAGTAGTGTTGAGTAATGGTGAATAGAATTGTGATCAGAGATGTTGCTGAGAAAGGTGTGGGAATCAATAGTGCCTGGTAATAGCAGTAGCAGCAATCGAAATCCAGCAACAAGAGTAACAACAGGCATAGGCAGCTTGGATGTTTTACCGGAAGACGTGCTCGGAATAATCCTGAGAAAATTAGGGCCAGAAGACGCCGGCAAGCTTTGTGTGGTTTGCAGAAGCTGGAGACGAATTGTGATTTCTGACAATCGTCTTTGGATAAATATCTTCCAAACAAACCCTAATAATTTATGGGATTTGGACTCCATTTTCTTCTCTGAAATTCAATTGCCACGCCAGTTGTCAGTCTCAGTCTCTCTGATGCATCTTTATGGGCAGCGGGCTAAAGTGCCCGGTGCTGTTATTGTTGATGGTATAGTTAACTACAGTCACCCTCTTCCTTTCTGCTCACAAAATCAATTTATGAACAATCTCCGATTTCAGGTGGCTCTGGCTACTGCAAGTTCGGTTGGAGCAAGCATCCGCGTCCATCTGGGAGATCTGCCACCTTCTTGGTCATCATCCATCCTCCCCCTTCTCTCTCTCTCTCTTTTTTATTGCTTAACTAATTTCCATTTCTTTGCAGGAATTTGGTAACATCGAAGCCCCAATGTACTCTCGGCTTCGTCATTTTTATGCCACCATTTACAGCAGGTTCTTCTCTTCTTTCACCACCTGTTTTTGCACATACACTATCTCAGAATCTCCCACTGCACAATTTCCCCTGTCTTTATTCTTTTCATAATTTGCAGTTTTATGACAACTACTATTTTATGCTAGGCCCAGCTCAAATGCTTACATAATAGGATGGCCTTTTTTTCATTTTTTTTTTCTTTGTTACATAACAGGATGCAAGTAAAATCTACCGCTCAACCAATTGTTGTTTCTATCCCTATCTGTCATTATGATGGTAATTCATTTCATTTCTTGTTCACTCAGTTCTTGTCTGCTAAGTTTCAGAATGTGTTTTCCTCCTTTAGATAAATGAATCTGCTTGTGGTAGCACAAATAACAAACAATGTTAGACATTACATCGGTTCCTTTAAAGCTGTAATGATATTCTCCAGAGCTTTGAATGAGATAGCTTTTGTAGAATTACACGACTAAAATACTTAATTGGTACATAAAGGTAAAAGGGTTTATACAAAGAGTCTTTTTAGTCTATAAGAATAATGATTATGGCAAATATAAAAATTAAAAAAAAAACTAAATTCATTAATTCCTATTAACCTTTCTGACTGTATTTTCCTGCCATATGCAGACACAGAATCTGCTAAAGCATCAAGAAGGCAACTTAAAGGAGCAATATATTCAGCACTTTTTGATATGAATGTGCCTTCTGTTTGTGCAATAAATCAGGTAAGCTCTTTTTTTTCTTTTTTTTTTTTTAAATTTCATTATTCCTTATTGCTACTTTATAGGCAGAATTCTTAGCAGATCATGCAAATATGTTTGCTGATGAATGGGATCACTAACACTAACACAATACACATTTGAGAGGAAATTTTCATGGTTGCAAAGACTTCATGGTAATATGGTCTTATCCACATATACCTTGTTTCCTTCGTACCAAATTCCAGAATCAGCTTACAAGGATCTATTCTTCCTTAGATATAACATTATACCTCTTGACAGGGGCGAACGGAAAATAGAAAATGAAATACGAAGAACAGGAAATCAATGGGTTCCTTACACTAGGAATTATAAATCCTCTCATATGGCTTCTTCTTTGTGTATATGGATGTGTATGCATGTAGGGTATTATGCATTAATGCATGCTGGGAGGGGGGGGGGGGGGGGGGGGGGGGGGGGGGGGGGGGGGGGGGGAGGGGGGGGGGAGGGGGTTATTATGCATTGTATTCACTGCTATATGTTTGTCTTCTTTTTATTCCTATACCTGTTTATGGAATTATCTAGGCACTTGTCATTTCATCTTAGAAAGTACTCTTTATTATGACTTATGAGTGTACAAAATGATTATATTTTCTTATTTATGCAGGCTACTCTAGCATTATATGCTGCAAGGAGAACTTCAGGAATTGTGGTTAACATTGGTTTCCATCAAACATCAGTTGCGCCAAGTATAATATGCTGTCTTCTAATGTTGCATCATGCCTGTGCTTTTCCTCACTGTAATCTGGTCTATATGTGCTGTTTATACTGTACCTTTTTGTTTGAGTATTATGGGATTGGACTGGCTTTCAAAATTTAGTGTAACTCCCTAGCTATTCTCACTGGACATAGGCTATTACAAATGTACACCCTCCTTAGAACTCTTTGAATTTTTTTTTTTTTTTTTTTGAAGAATTAAGATATCTTAATACTGCTTTTGTCATCGAGTTGTGCAGTCTTCTAGTGCATAGGTTTAAGAAAAGGAACACATAGTGATGTACATCTTTTGAGCTCTTCTAGCCAAGCACCAAACGTAACATGACCTGCACTTAAGAACCTTAAACTCCTAAAGTCATGATTATGGTTTAATATCTGGCTGACTTGTATGTCCCCTTGGCTTGACCTTGAGCACCATGTGTCATGTGATCAGCTTGCTGTAAAAAATTGACAATTGTGATCGCCCAGCCTACTCTCATTATTGTCTTGCACTAATGACCAGTGACATGCACCTAAGGAATATAAAATCACAAGCATCCAAACTCTATACATATGACATAATCCTGGTGTTCTAAAATTTGAGTTCTTATGTCTTGGTAGCCCAGATATCCGTAAAAATACCTATACATGAGCTCTTAAAACTTTTTTTTTTTTCTTTTCATTTTTTATGCAAGTCCATGTAACTTGGTTTTTTACACATATTTTGACTCCCCAAACTCGGTCTGCATGCATTATTCATCTCTATCCAATGAAAAAGAAGCAATTCACCGGGTGGCAATTCATGTTCAATTCCAATTTGGAAAGACAATAGAGGATAGCAGTTCTACAACTGCCCCAGGTGAAATGGAGGAGTCCCTTTTATAGGGCTATAACTTTTGCTCTCGAGGATATTTTAGGACTATTGAGATTGCGAGACAAATTTTGAAAGTGCTGTTGCCTGGGATCTCTTAATGGCCTATGGGACATAAGTGATATGAAGCCATTTCTATTGCATTGTAGGGGTATGTTTGGTCGGAGGAGATTCTTGGGTTGCATGATTAGTGGTGCTAGGTTTGGGCCATTTGGCTACTGTTCCAAAGGTGTTCAGATTTCACACAGGATAAGTAGTGAATGGTGAACAAGTTTTTAGGGGCAATGTGTTTGTGTCATGAGGAACTTAGAGTCCAGACATTATCTTTTTATACCTTCTGTGTTCAGCCTTGGGAGCTTATCTTAGGTGTACTTTTAGCTATATGTATTTAGGGTTGGGATCCAATGAGAAGTTTCTTAAATGAAAAGTATGAGAGCATTAATGTGCATATATTATTTTCTAAATGTGCAAATATGAATTCGACCTGAAACGAAAATTTATGCACATTCGTTAAGAAAAATAGTCATGTGGGTTCTTATTTTTACTCTTATATAATTATATAGATATTTAACATATAAACTATGTTTTAAAATGCGTAATTTCATCCTTGTAGCAATATTACTAGAATGCGAAAGTATATTGCTACTGAATTTTGACAAGTCAGCATTCAACATATTTTCTTATTGCTCGCCATCCAAATTTAGTTTTTCCTTTTATGTTGAATATGTAGTTTGTAATGGTGGTACAATAATGGACTCGGTCCTCCAAAGTGTCATAATAATGTCATGTAAACAATTTCATAATCCTGATTGAAATCTACCAGGGATCATATTATCTTATTGCTACAAGATTTTTATGCTATATCCTGATCTTTCATTCAATTATTTCTCTCTTGAATCCAGTTTTTGTCGATTTATTAATTTATTGGGTTTTTTGTGAGAAACTACCTAATAAAACCTAAATTTTATAAGAAACTACCTAATAAAAAAAATGTTGCAAGAAACTACCTAATAAAAGGTAAAATGTTGTAAGATACTACCTTTGACCGAATTCCTACCGTTGGCCTAATTTTATGGCGTTGACCCACCTCAAAACACCCTCAAAACTACCACGGGGGTTGGTTTTCAAGGTGGTAGGGTTATTTTCGGGATGGTCGAAGGATATTCCAAGTTGGTGAAGGTAGTTTCGTGATTCGGGATTTTGGTTTTTGGGGTTAGCTAGAGGTGGTGGTTTCGGGGTTGGAGGTTGGTTTCGGCATGATGGAAGTAATTTCAAGCAAGTTGTGTTGGTTTTGGGGATGAAAGTGGTGGTTTCGGGGGTGTTTTGAGGTGGGTCAATGGTGGAAATCTGATAGAGGTAGTTATTTACAATATTTTACCGTTAAATGGGTAGTTTCTTACAATATTTTACCTTTTATTAGGTAGTTTCTTACAACTTTTTTTGATAGGTAGTTTCTCACAAAATTTGGATTTTATTAGGTAGTTTCTGACAAAAAGTCCTAATTTATTAAGCTACTCTATAAAACTTGATTGCTTGATCATCTCTGCTAATGCAATGTTCCATGATCTTTTTCTTTTACAGTTCTTCATGGAAAAATAATGCGCAAAGTGGGAGTTGAAGTTGTTGGCATGGGGGCATTAAAGCTTACGGGATTTCTTAGAGAGCAGATGCAGCAGCAGAACATCTATTTCGAGTCTTTGTACACTGTTCGTGAACTTAAGGAGGTAATGTTTATAGTATGAAGTTTCATAATTTGTTCTTCCCATCCCACTTATTTCTAGAAATTGCAAGTCTCTTTAGGAGCAAAGAATCTCTCCATAGGCCATGACAACATGGGAATTAAAGGTCTAAATGACGAAGTATGTCTAAATGCTTCACTGAAGGATAAAAGTAATTTCGGGTAAATTCAGGAATCTTTTAATTAGATGTGTGTTCACGCTGAATAGTGATGGTAGAAAAATGGTCGTGTTTTATGGAGCTCCACTGATAAAAATCTGTAGCTCTTTTTGCTCTGGATTTTTTTTACGTTTGTCTCGCTTGTAGCATGTTGATTAGTTAATAGTTTGCTCTCCATAAAAGTTGGGGAGGGGGGGAGGGTGGTGAGGTGGTGAGGAGACTCTTTGCTCAAACTTCTCCATGGATCTTATGCTCCTCCATGTATGTGTCACATATTACTATATGAATGTCTGTTTCTTATCCTGGAATATGATTTTGTTATCCCCTCACTGGTTACTGTCTTACTGAAGCATTATTATTCTTTTAGAGTCGTCTATACTGCAAGAGATCTTTGGTGATCTCATGATAGTTGTCTCTTACAGAATCTTTGTTATGTGGCTCTTGATTATGAAGCTGAACTTTCTAAAGATACACTACGGTCTTATAAAGTACCAAGAGAGGGTGTTTTTGCACTTTCTAAAGAGCGCTTTCAAACAGGAGAGATCTTATTCCAACCACGTCTTGCTGGAGTGTAAGTGTTTCTTCACCATCATTGCTTCAAAAAGTGATAGTGTAATATTAATTGCAGATGGATGCGGGAGCTATCCTTTTTTGATTGATTTGTCAACAAAAGGGTTGCAAGACATTGCACATTTGTAGTCTTGCTCTATTGTTTGTTATACAATAAGCATACATGAAGTGCGTCCCAATATAGCATTTGAAGCATGATGTGTAGGCAGATTGACTCACCAAGTTCTTGTTAGAATAGTATCCACACAAGGGCAGCAATTTGCCATCATCAAAGCAAATCAATTTACATGGCCCTTTTCAGCTGCAGATGCATCTAGTCCAGTACATTATCACTTCGATAAATTATTGACAAAACTCATTCTGAATCAGGCACTTATTATGAGATATATGCACACTAAATAATTACAAGGTTTTTTTTTTTTTTTTTTTTTTTTTTGGAAGACCAAAATTAAGATGTCACCAACCTACAACTCTCATTTATCTAATCCATACTTATGTTTCAACAATTCGAAACATAAATTCATTTACACATTAAATTCATTCACATAAAAATTGACCTTTATATGTGGATAACTGGATATTCCTACGAGGCAATACAATTTTGAGAACTGTACTGTGCCTGGCTGTTAAAATTCACAATCACATAGAAAATCCAAGGTGCCCATGACTCATGAGTGCCTCACCTTGAGAAGTGGATCATCCAAGGCACATTATCATGTCGTACTCCCATTATCCCATTCAACCAAGGTTTGAAACCATGGGATAAATTGAAATACATTTAGCCTTCTATCTATTTAGAAATGTGCTTTAAATATGCTTTGATGATAGTTTGACACTAGGCAAGTTGAACCAATCATGGGTTCAACTATCGGCTTAAGCTTTTAGTTGATTTGGTCCTCTAACATGGCATCAAGAGCTAGTGTGACAAAAAGGTCATAGGTTCAAATCTTATCCACCCCTTCTTTCTAGTGAAATATATAACGCCGGGTATGGTGAGACCCATGCTACATTCACACTTCTAGCCCAATGGGCTGTCATTTCGAGAGTATATAAATCAAGCATAGGCTTTAACTATGAGCTTAAGCTTATATATATTCTATTGATTATATATGTTCATTGTGCATTTTTACTTGCCCTTCCTGCTCAAGATGGTCCTAAATTTCATTTTATTTGATTGTCCTTCTCATCTGCCATTTTTTCCTGCTTTATAATACTGCTTTGAGCTATGTTGCAGACGTGCAATGGGACTGCACCAGGCAGTTGCACTCTGTATGGAACATTGCCATGCTGCAGAACTGATGGGTGATGACAATTGGTTCAAGACAGTGGTGTTATGTGGTGGAACTGCATGCTTACCTGGATTAGCTGGTTTGAGTTTTCTTTACTGTCAATTGTGCGTCTCTGTAAATGCATATATATACTTGGTTTGTCTAACTATAACTTGTTTATTTCAGAAAGGCTAGAGAAAGAATTGCATGAGCTTCTTCCTCTGTACTTAACAACTGGAATTAGTGTAATTCCTCCTCCTCATGGCGTTGATTCTGCCTGGCATGGTGCCAGGCTGATAAGCAATGTAAGTTACCATTGTATTTTGACACATTCCAGAATTTTATTCTTATTGAATGTTTTCTTTTTTTTTTTTTCTTTTTCCCTCTCCTGTTAAGACTGACCTGTAGTACTAGTATTAAAATTAAACCTGAGCGCTCCAGATCTCATATATTCTTATAACAGATGGACCCCCTTTTTTTTTTGGTAGTTGAGCACCTTCCCAGGAGCATGGTGCATGACTAAAAAGCAATTGAAGCATAAGTATCGAAGGAATCGTTTAGGTTCATGATGATGGCATGATAAATTGTTGGGAAGTTACAATGTCTTATTTTTTTCTTGAGTATGACAGTCTGTAATCGTTCACAGCAACCAGGCTGAACATACCGAAAGTTACAGGGTTCATTGATCTCAACTTGTTAAGTGGTCTGAATTTGAACATACCGAAGTGCTTGCTCCATACTAATGTGTATAAGTGTATATAATATAAGTGGTTGTATTATGTAAGAAGATTGGCTTTTGTATGTTTATCTGGATGAATTGGATATGTATAGCAAGAGTAAGATAAAGAAATTTACAGAACATAAATGAACCAGTGGTTTACATGTGTACATGATTACAGACAATTGCAAATAGCCAAACACTGCATGTTTTTCAATAACTCAACACAAAAGTAAAGTCGAGAAATTTGAAGCAAAAGTTGAAAAAATCAAGAAATGAATAAGCGGTACGAAAATAAAAGAGAGAGCAAATAGATCCAGTGGTGAAATATGGTTGGGATAGCGGCAGCAGAGGGAGCGGGAGCATCATGATGAGGGGATGACTGAGATTGAGTGCACTCGAGACCTCGCTTGGTATCACGGCACTCATTGGCAAAAAGGCCAGGAGGGTAGTGGCCGTAGAGGTTGATGTAGCTGAACAAGGTAGTGGCGCAGTTATTGGTTTGGTCGTTGAGTTGATCAGCATAAGGGCATGCGAAATCCTTGAAAGCTTCACAGCAGATGTTGGGTGGATATTTGGGGCCTTTACATCTGCTGGTTATGATTGTGTAGTTCAAGATTTCAAAATTGACTGGGCAACCTGCATCAAAGGGTTTTCGTACTCCATTATCGATTTATACAAGTATATGATATCCAGAATATCATTCTAATAAATTACCAATATACCTTGCTGAGCTTGAAGAAGAGTGCGAGCTATAGAGAGGCAAGGGTGGAGTTGATCTGAAAATGTTTCTGTAAAATCAACAAGTAATTATATAGGAAGAATTACACTAATAATAATTAAAAATAGGGAAAAGGGTAGACCTGTAGCAGAGGCAGAAGCAAGCAGCAAGAGCAACAAAATGATGGGTGGAAAGAGATTGGAACTATGGACGTCAACTTCTCTCACCATTTTTTCAGCACTTTGTGTTTTTTCTCTCTTCAGCATGCTAGAAAATACTGGAAACATAAAAAGGGTGAGAGAGAATACTCAATAATCAATACTAATACTCCAACTGCTGGATTCCTTTTTAGTTCTGTATCTTGCTTCACAGCTTGGTGAACGCGTTGTCGCCTCTTTTTTAAGGAGTTATGCCACCTTACCCAAATTTCTCCACTAATCATGTATCAGTCTCCAGTCTCCGAAAGACAATTTTGGAGGTTTATAATGTCAATGGTCTTTTTCTTTAAGAATGGATCAATGGTACCCACGGACGTTTTACCAAATTGAGCTTTAAACGGAAACTATTTACGAAAATGGTTGCGTGGCAAAACTATTTACCAAACTAAGCTTCCAGCATAAAACGCTGTCTCGGACAGCGTTTTACCCCTGGTTTTTTTTTTAAAAAAAATTCAACTACAACTATTTTATATGTTCAACATAAAGCGCTGTCTCAGACAGCGCTTTATGCTTGAACATAAAGCGCTGTCTCCGACAGCGCTTTATGCTTGAACATAAAGCGCTGTCTCCGACAGCGCTTTATGCTTGAACATAAAGCGCTGTCTCAGACAGCGCTTTTCTGCTGGAAACAGCAACCAGCATCCAGGCAGAAAACAAGCTTCAGCAAACAGCTTGCATGCTGCAGTCCTCCAACAGCCACCACAACAGCCAGCTCCACAACCCTACCCCACCACCGTCGACCACCAACTCCGCCACTCCCCACCACGTACCACCACCATATTCTGGGAGTTCCGTCAACTTTAAGCACTGCAGAAAACTCGAAACAGCCCAACAACAGTCCAACCACCAAATTAACTTCAAAGCACACACGGAGTCATTCAAAAAAGATTTATTATATTAATTTCATAAGTGTTATGTACATCATTACACAAAATAACAGGGAATACAACAGATAATACTAGCCCGACTCATTTATTCGGGGTAAAGGTCCTGCCTCCTGAGTGTCGGCCCTCCGTCTGACACGTCGCCGCCTGTAATGAGTGACGGTGGTGAATGGGTCTCGGGGCGGTGGGGGAGTCAGCTGACTGGACGAGGGGTCCTCCTGGGTACCAGAGGGCGCAGTACTGTGGATGTTGTAATCCTCTGCGTGTCTGGGTGACGTAGGATCACATCCACCGCTGCTCTGGCCGAGATCGAACTGTGAGTTGCCATCATGACCGTCCCGCCGGTGGGCGAGATGAGCGTGACCATATCTCCGTAAGGTAGCGACGCCCATATCTCGCACCTGCTCGACCTGGGCTCTAGTGGGTCCGCACTCAAGGGAGACTGATAGCGCATCAACCATCGCCACCATATCCGCCGCCTGCAGTAATCATCGATCAGTCAGATCTATGGCATACAAATATGGAAATTGTTGAAAAGGAGTAGAAAAATAATAACTCACATATCCGCTAATGATGTCATATGCTGGATGGTAATGTGTGGATGGTGGTGCGTAGCTGGGGTTGATGAAGCGTCGTGTGATACGCCTGTACCACACCATGTACGGATCGTCGGGATCCATAGCCCCCTGCATTAGATCACCTCCAACGATGAACTCCAACCGTTGCTCCCATAGCTGAAGGAAACGCCAATGCTCCAGCGCCCAGCTGGTCTCCCCCTTTCCCCGACGATCAATGCCGTGAAGCTGTACACTAGTGTCACACCCCTATGGGATAGTCTGGCGTAGTCCAAACTGCCTCATGACTCGGTCGGGCAGGTGACTCTCCACAACCTCGAAACAGATCAGGGGGACCCTAGCACGCCACTCCGCCTGATGGTCTAGCAGATGTGGAGGCATGGCATCTACCAAGTCAGGTACATACGGGTCCCATGTCACCTGTAAATACACATCAACAGTAATATTATGAATATGTTAGTTCGCAACAAGTACAATGTTAAAACAAAAAAGCTAAAACTGTATTTTAAATTGTTACCTGGTCCTCGGTGAGTCGGTCTAGGGCGTCTCGGTAATACGGAAGACCCCTCGCCGCATGAGCATGTGTCAGCCTGGGTACCACCCACCTAATATCGAACAATGTTTCAGTTAACAACCCCGCGCATTAAATAAAGCCTAACTCAATGAAAGTTGTATCGAACCTGCAACCATATGCCTCATCCGGTGTAGGGAGCGGGGGAGCATCGTACGCCTGGTACTGGTCGTCCTGGTCCTGCTCCCCCCGACGGTGTATCGCAGGTCTGCCTGGTCTGCCTACATGGATATGCTCCCAAGCCCAGAACTGGCACACAGAGACACAAAACTAGCTTCAGTATGAAATATGTAAGTGCGTGGTGAAATAGTTTTTTTGGTACAGAAATAAGTGAGGTACCTGGAGGACAATCAGGGGACCTCCAATCTCGTTAGCACCTACGTGGGATGCTCTGCACAGCTGGCGATACAACGTCGCCAGACAGGCGCTACCCCAGCTGTAGCCTCGGATATGATCCCAGTCGTGGTCCAACAGCTGCATGTAAATGAGCTGGAGATGGCTCCCGCTCTTATTCCCGAACAACACGCCCGAGATGAGGAAGAACAAGTACGCCCGGGCGTATCTCTGAACCTGGGCGTCATCAGCCCCTGGTGGTAGCTCACGGAAAGTCTCACGGACCCAGCCGGTCCTCAACCCGGATCCCCTAATATCGGCGGGACCTGGCTGGACACCAAGTACCCGACCAACCAAACCGACGGGATCGACTAACGCGTGTCCTGTCACCGCAGACCCATGTACTGGAAGGCGCGTAAGAATCGCCACGTCCCGTAACGTAACGGTCGTCTCACCAACAGGTAGGTGGAAGGAGTGCGTCTCCTGTCTCCACCTCTCCGCAAGCGCAGTGACAAGCGCTCGATCGATCTCCCTATACGCCATACGGTGAAAACCACCTAAACCGACAAACTCGACGTACGCCAAAACGCGAGGATCGATTCCCCACCCCACCATGAACCTGGTGGTGTAATGCCTGCAAACGAGCTGCTTTGCCGGATCAACCTGTTAGAAAGAAATTAAGATCATATACCATATAAACTCAACAAGCTGTAGTCCATGAACAAACAAATGCAATATTACCGTCTGATCCCATACGGCAACGCTGCGGTGTGTGCCCTGTAGTGTAAGCACAGAAGGGTCAACGGGTCCAGGCGTACGATCTTCACCGTCCATCGTATCTGTTCACATGCAATTTAACAAATCCCAACAGAGTTAACGCATTAGCAATTAACCAAAATGTTAACGATCAAATGTTCCAAATGTTATCAAATCATTCATAGTCATGTTCGGTTCTAGTGTTAGGATTATCGAAATCTAGAGCGAGGTAAATTATCAACACTGAAATAAGACTCTTCTCACCTATAACAACTTCACTTTCAACAACTTCACCAATTTCAACAATTTCATGAACAATTTGAATTATTTCAACAATTTCAACCTAAACTATTTCAATAATTTCAACAATTTCATCTCTTCTCACCAATTTCAACCATTAACAACTTCAACATTTTCACCATCATCAACTTCACCAATGTCATGAACAATTTCAATAACAATGTACCACATCACCATCAATAATTATCAACAATGTACCACATTTTCATTAATAATTAGCAACAATTACAGGCAATTGACATGAATTAACAACAAGTAAGAGCAATTACATACAATTCACAATAATTAACCACAATAACTATGCAATTACACTAAATTCAGTTTAGGGCTAACCACGAAATTGAGTGAGTGAGTGTGAGAGGGAGGAGGGCAGCAGCAAGGTGGCGGCAGCAGCGGTGGCGCAAGGGTGGGCGGCGGCGGCAATGCGGGTGTTTGAGTACGGTCGTGGTTTAGTGTGAGAGGGAGGAGGGAAAGCGTTGAGGTTGAGTTCTTGCGCATTCTGCTGAAGTGAACATATATGGCCATGAAACGCTGTCCCGGACAGCGTTTCATTTAAAAAAAAAACAGGGAATAAAACGCTGTCTCGGACAGCGTTTTACCCATTGAATTTTTTTTTAAAAAAACCCAAGGATAAAACGCTGTCCGAGACAGCGTTTTATGCCCTACTGAATTTAAAAAAAAAACAGAAGGTAAAACGCTGTCCGAGACAGCGATTTACCCTGGAAGCTTAGTTTGGTAAATAGTTTTGCCACGCTACCATTTTTGTCAATAGTTTCCGTTTAAAGCTCAATTTGGTAAAACGTCCGGTACCCACAGTTAAGGGTATTGAATCACTTGAATGGGTGATTCAGTTTGTGTTGTTAATACCTAATCGCTTTATTTTCCTGCCCCATTTACTTAATGTTATACTGTTATAGCTTTATAGGCAATTGGTGTCCTTTTTAGCTCGTTAATATGTTTGCCAGAATTTTTTTTCGTCATCCTCCAATTCATTCTCCAGGTTCAAAGGAAAGTGGAATACATAAATAGAATGGTGTGTTCCTCGTCGCATGCTAGAAGGCAAATAGTAGATTATTCAAACCAGCTAGATCAAATATGGAAGTACTTTAATTTAATATATTCTCATTGTAATAGAAGAGCTAGTAAGGCTCGTAGTTTGTAAAACTTTTATATTTATTTAAACTGTTGTAAAAAAAAATTGGTCAAACAATTTTAGCCGAAAAGTAAAAATGGGTGTCAATTAACAAATTAGTAGTACTTTAAGGTTGTAATATGTCATTTATATCTGATAATAAAGACTTTAATTGGCAATGTGAATACTTTAAATGGCTACTTCTGACAATTTTCATTTTAATAAATCAAGCCCTACTTCTTTTTTTTTTTTTTTTTTTTAATTTATTTATGAATTTCCTTCTAATAAACAATTAAATCTGTGCATTGAGCAAATGAGATTTCTCTTTAGCAATAGAGGGAGTGTGTATAAATAATCAAGTCGAGCCAATTTCTCCAAAAAGATATTCATTTTATCGTGTAATGCCTATTGCGCTAAAATTTCTTTTTGCCATATTTTTCCAAACATAACAATTTGATATTGCTCACCATAAGCTGTAACTCTTGTAAGTTGTTTGGAGCCATAACAACTCCTAGTAGGTCAATAAAGTCTTGAGAATGGGTTTAGTTTAATTATATGGCGATTTTGAAATCCTATTCAAGAAATAAGTGCTCCAAGTGATGGTTTCAATCATCAACTTGGCTTCTCAATGTTGATTAAGGTGTTGGGAATCATTCATTAGATTACCAAACCCAAACCCAAACCCACTCTTACCATTGTTAGGGCTCTTCCTAATGCGTGTGCAGGGGTGGAGGGGGGAGGGACCTTGTTAGGATTCCCCACCAATGTTTTTTTAATATTTATTTTAAAGTTTGATATTTTTTTATGAAAAAAATAAAAAACAAAAAACAAACCTAACAAGATCTACGCAATTACTCATGGATGCGTATTGTGATTATTCTTATGCATTTTGTTTTACATTATATTGACCGTTTTTCCCTTTCAATTGCTAATCCCATGTAATCTATAATCATGCTACTCTCTCCGTATTTAAATTAGTAAAATGTCTCTTGTATACGTATACTAATGTAAAACTTTGACTGATATTATTTAATTATCAATAAGTAAAAATTATAATATTAATAAATTAGTCATTGAGAAGATTACAACAAATACCCATAAGACTATTTTATTCTTATGTATAGATCACAAACATTAGTCAAAGTGGATTAGGTGAATAGTGCAAAAAATCTATACATTTCACTTATTTAAATACGGAGGGAGTAGTTGATGTGAATCGAGTAACCCTTTATCACAACTATCTTTATTGTTTTATTTAGGTAATCTCTTGGTTTTACCTTACTCTTAAAGTAGGGGTTTTACAAGTGAGTTTTAATAATATTTTTATTATTTTCTTAGTAGTAATTATGGGGCCTTGGGCTTCCAAAATTGTGTTAATTAGTTAGGGGACTATTTTGGTTCATTAATTAATTATTAGGACTTTTATCTAGTTTGCTTGCGGAGCAAGTAGGATAGATTTATTTTTCCTATATATACTAGTTGTATGTCAATTATTTTAAGAGCATGTTTTGTAATATAATTTGAGATTATTGAGCTTTTACTTGAAGAGAACTTTGTTAAAGTCCAAACTAGTTGTTAACTAAGGTTTTGGGATCATTGCTCCTAAGATCAAACTTAGAACTCGTTGCTTTCTAAGACTATCCTTCAAATTTCCAACATTAAAATCACTCAAATCCTTCCATTAAATATAAACTGTCAAATATACGCATTAGTAGTAATGAGTGACTGAGTGAGATTCCACGATTATAACAGTATAAATTATAAACTGATAATGATAATAATGATGAATTTAAATTTCCCCCATATTGAAATGTTATTTGTCAATTTTGTGACCACTTTTGATTCCTTTTAATAGTGGTAAGGTTGTTCATATTTTTTCTCTATGACTGATATCAATGGTATTTCTTTCGTAATGGTAGTCTATGTTAATTGGCTATTCTATTTTTTAAAAATTTAATATGATTATATTGGATTATATTGTAGTTGATTAGTATTAGTTGGTAGTCCCCTACCAACGTTAAAATCCTGGCTACGCCACTGTACGTGTAGATCACACTTAACCGTAGTTTGTGATTTTGTGTGGTTTGCAATTTGAAAATTGCGGTGCAGTCTGCAAATGTGAGCAAATCATACATTGCGATTTATGCACGATTTCCAAAAAATTTAAACAGCACTGTGAACATCCCTATAAGGGAGAAGATGGGTGCAAAGAAGCAAACAATGAAAAATTATTTTCTAAAAAGATATTTCTTTTCCAAACAGAGTATAAGAGAATAACATATGTATTTTCATACTCAGGTTATGCTGTATGTTAGAACTTGTCGACGAACAATAACGTTTGCAACAGTCAAACATCCAACCAACAAAAGTAAAAAGTATTTCAACAATAATAGTAACTATATATGTATGGTGAATGCTCCAATTGGAACAAGGATGCATCTTTGGTAAGCAATGACTAACATTTTCATTAGCATAGAATTATCTACTTAGTACAATATACATTGATTAATAGTTAGTTTAGTGTTTTCCATGGGAGAAAAAAGAAAGAGAATTCATTACCTTTTTGTTTTCTTTTTCTCTCTCTCTCTCTCTTTTTTTTTTTTTTTTTTTTTTTTTTTTTTTTTTTTTTTCCCTGATCCTTCTACAACTCCACTGAACAACTTTACAAGCTATGAGCATTTCCCCTCGGCCTCAACTAGCCAAGAGAAGAAATTAAAGGCTTCTTTCTACCCGATAACAACTAACAAGAGGAGCCAAACAAAAGCCAAGTAGTTAACTGTAAAAAAAATAAAAATAAAAAATAAATAAGGGGTGGGGTGGGTGGTGAAATTTGCTTTAGCCTTTTTTATGTACTCTCACTCCCGTCAACAATATGGCCAAAGTAAAATCAGCAAGTTAAGGTGGCTTACTTCAACTCAAAAGAAACACCTCCTCCGCTGCAAACACAAACAAACGAACAAATGGCTGACTCAACATGATTCTAATACAGATACTTATTTCAAAGATAACAGCAGTAAATGGGTTGCTTAACAATACTAGAAAAGAGGATGAAAACATTATTAAGAAAAGATGTTGATCTCAGCAAAAAAAAGAATCGGAAAAATGACCTAAGGAGACATTTTTTAGAACTATTCTCTATCATAATGGACATCGTGATCTGAAAATACTTCTTTGAGATGAAAAACTATCTCTAGGACTAGGAATATGCATATCAGTCCATATATACCTAGTTAGAGAGTATAAAAAATAATAAGACAATCATCATCCAGAAAATTCTCATGTTATCTAAGGAACAATAAAGAAAAAGTGTAGACTTTGCAGCTAACTTATCTAAATAACCATAAAATTGCAGCGTGTAGAGTTAAACAATAGAATCTCTACTTTGGTTTGTAAATAGCTTTCATGATATATATCTCTTAAAAAACCTTTAGGATCCATTTGGTTTGATGTAAAACATTTTCAATGAAAAATTACTTTTCATGGAAAACATATTTTCAAGGAAAAACACAATTGCAAATTAGTTTTTCTTTGTTTGGTTGCATACAAAAAAAGTTAAAAGAAAAATCAAAAATAGGAGTGGGAATGTGAGGATGGATGAGAGGAAAGTAAAAAGGAGGTAAGGAGGAGGGATGAAAATGTGGCTTTCCTTGTTTTGTAAAGGAAAATGTTTTTTAATCATTGATGATGCAATTTTCCATTTTTCACCATTGGGAAAATTGTTTTCCACCCTTCGCAAACCAAACAAAGAAAAATGGGAAAATCATTTTCCATGAAAATAATTTACATCAAACCAAATGGAACCTTACTGTAAAGATAGCATCAAGGAAAAAGCTTGATCCAGATGTTCCCCCTGATAGCAAGCCACGACTAGGATTGAAGAATTAAGTTTCTCAGGATGGGCGATTTGCGATATCATATTGTAAAACAAGTGCTTGCACTGTTGCACAAAAGTTCATTCAATAAGTATGACTGAGATAGTAGGCCATGTTCTTGAAGGTCTAATATCTTCAATTATCCAGCATTCTAGCCAGATATACAAAACCAAGAACACATCATCACCTGGGTTCTATTAGGGGGACCTTCTACCGGGGCCATTTGGGGCCAGGCCCCCAGTATATTATTGTAATTAATTAGTTAATGAACTTAAATAACCTTATTTTACTTATAAAATATTAGAACATAGTGATTAGTTTTGAGCGAGGGGTAAAATATTTAAATCCCGGCCCCTCTAATATTTTTGGCCAAGATCCGCCACTGAACAGTATTAGCATCGCACGTTTTAGAGACTGATTATCCAGAGGCAAGTAGCAAAAAACAGCTACTGAGTTGGGAAGAAAAGGTAGTGATTAAACTAAGACACACAGCAACTTTTTATAGCTTACAAAGCAGGGAGTAAAAGTTGATAAAAGATATAATTAATAAATAAATAAAAACATTATTAACTCACATGGCATTTGGACAGCTGTAGATTTTCCAAGAATGCAGCTATCTCAACTTGCTTCATCACTGTAGCATGCAGCACCTATAGTGAAAAAAAAAAAAATCCTTAATAAAATTGGTATTTCAGTTTCATCAATATATCAATTCTTCAGAAGAATTTCAATTAAAAAAAGCATTTTTCTTACTCTCTTTGTTGTTTCAAGGTCACATTCAACACTCTTGATCCTATCCAAAGATTCCTGAAGCAATTGTTCCTTTTCTGGAGGGATAGCCGCCGGTCTTTCACTAAGCTCTTCACAACGTTTCTCTACTATGCGAAGACGTTCTAGACAAGGAAGCACACAGTTTTTTCCATTCTCGTTCTTAATTAGTTGTGTGTGGTTCTCCACTCCATGGTCAGATAAGCTAGATAAATGAATTGAGTTTCTCCTAGGCCAAAACCTAAAAAGCACTAGACAGAGATATGCGACAATTCTTACAAGTAGAGACTTAAGAGAGCTTGTGAGGGATCGTATGTTCATGTTATTAACTATAATCTCAAACTTGAAGAGCCTATATATAGAGGAAGTACCTGCAGCATGTGAGAATTTGTCAAGTACACATTTTCAGCATACTCCAAATTGACAAGAAAAGATAAATAAGATGCCAGCCAGTAAATATACAGCAACTCAGTACAAATCCAATAGAGACAGGATCAGCCAATACGTTAACATCAGCATCGTATATCTTACAGGAAAAAATTTCAAGATCAATACCTTCAGAATCAAGTATTCTTGTAACAGGACCATCTGTACAAGAAGATGAGGTATGCGGCTTTCTCACCCTATCACCTCTGACCGCATTATCAGTTGCAGAAAAATGGGCATTGCGACTATAGTACTCATTAGCTTCGGCAATTTTAGTCTGCATACAGCAAAGTTCAAGGTAAAAAAAATTACAAGAATTGTGGCATGAGCACTACTCAATCATGCAATGATATGCTAAAATGGCCTATGTTACAAGGGCTCTCCATTTTACATCAAGTACCCATGTCATATCATCGACACTCAGACATGGGTAGTACACTCGACCCTTCATTTTGGACATCATATAAGTTTTCATAAAATAGCCGAGTTGGACACTAGGCCACGCAACCATGTCGAACACAGAAAATGGCCAATTGTAGATCTGCTATATGCATATACATGTTTACACATTAATCATGCATTGGGAATAGTTTTAGAGGTTCTTAAGATAAGAGAACACACTTCTTCATGAACAGGAGCCAAAAAGGAAAATGATGAGCTCCTTCTTTCAGTAGGAGAACTGGAATCATCAATATCTGAAGCTGATTCTACTGCTGATTTACCGCAGTTTTTCCCCTGCAACCAAGAAAAAGAAAATCACCTTTAGAGCTCTGTTAAAGCATAAAAAAAATATTATGCAGCACAATTGCCACAAAGCCCACAATAATAACATTGGACATACCTTTAATGGTAGTACTTGTACATAATATTCAAATTTCTGGTCATGTGATACTTTTGTCATTTGCTTCACAAGGGATGCTTCTGCATTATGTACAAGCTGAAAAGGAGAGAAAATTAAATCGCATGCTATATAATTTTAACAAATCTCTGTTCATAACAACAAGAATAGAGCTCAAATATGTTTAGAGAAAGTCACATACTTTCATAATTTCTGGATCATTCCAGGGGCCTTTGTTAGACCTAAGGCACCCACCATAAACAGAACATGTACATGAGCCGCCCAAAAAGTCAGGTAGTTGGCTGGAAGAAGAGGAGGGATGGAGGGAGAAAGAGGGATGGAGAGGGTGAGAAGCTAAGAAAAACTAATAGATGTTCCTTCAAACATAAACAACAATGTAAAAAGCTCCCTGAACCTTGAATCTATAGCTTCCAGTAGCTTAGGGAGTGACTTTGGTTCCAAAACCTGTATTAAATAAGAAAATTGATCACATTTATGTCACCCAAAATTATTACTCTATGAACTTAATGATATGTCAAGTTTAAGTTTATCGTAAGTCTTGCTTACTTTGACCAAAATTGTTTTCAAAAAAAAATATTTTCCTATAAAATGACTCGGAAGACTTTGTGCATCATTAAACAACAGACGTTTCTTGAGGGTCAAAGTTAACAAAGCTTTAAACCCAAATATATGACCCATTATGATGATGGAGGGACTCGAGGGAGTAATAATAAAAATAAAAAGCAAACAAAAACTTGAAACTTACCTGAATCTTTACTATTGTTTTTGTATCAAGAAATTTCTGTGCAGCAGGCCACACCATCTTCTTGAATCCTGGACCAGCATTAACAATGTACATTCGATGTAGTGTCTGTATATTTGCATACAGAAAAAATCTTAAGAAACAAGAACCAGAAGAAGTGAGTATGCATTGAAAAAGAAGAAAGACATACCTCTGGGTAGTAACTGCTGTCTATCCTGGACATTGCAACAAGAAGGTTTGCAGTAGTCCTAGTAAAATTCTTCATCCCCTAGATCAAGATACAAACTATTGTAAGCTAATAAGATTCATGTGAATGCCCCCTTGTTATTCTGACTAAAACTATTGGGTGTTGCAATTGCAACCAGATATCTAAACCTTGCAGAATAAGTAATGTAATAATATGACACATACCAATCCTTGTACATCCAGGATTGTTGTGGTTGAGCAGATCCTTCTCTTTGCTGCAATGGAACAGGCAGGGAACTTTTCCTGTATGGCCCTCTCAAATTCCTGGACATGGTATTTTAAGTAGCGATCGATAGTGGTGATGCGCATGAGCTTAGTGGGGTTGGCTTTTCCTAGTCTCTCGATGTAAACTGGCCTGCCTTCCATGTCAAGTCCATGGTAACCCTGAGGGTAATACTGAATGACTTGTTGAAGCTCTTGAAAATGAAAATCCTACATCAAAGAGTGAGGCATAGAAGTTGGGTAGGTGAGTGAATGTAGAGAGATGATCAACAGGAATGTAGAAATTGATACCTCTAAAATGGTGTCTGTTCCAAATTGTTTTCTCCAGCAAAGCATTCCCTCCCACATGAGTATTGTGTTGTGAATGTCAAAGTCTCTAGCCTTCAAGAACCTAAGCAAAGTATGGTAGTGATCAAGGGTTGCAGGCAATAATTTGCGGTGAATTAGGGTTTGACGCAATGTGAAGACAGCAGATTCCTGTTTGGGATCCCGTATGTCCTCGATGGAAAAGGAGGAAGGTAGCCTTAGATTGATATTCCTTTTCCCTCGTTTATCTCTATGAATATGATTCTGATTCTGATTCTGATTCTGATTCGAGGGTCCTGTGTCTGTATCATCCTCCAGCCCTTGGAAATAAAATCAACATTCATTAAATTAAAATGCACATCTCATAAATTCAAATCCACATTCCACGAAGATGAAATGGGATACCTGACATGGGTTGCTTTGATCCGATTCAATGAACTCCAATTACCTGAACATTTGATAATTCAAACAGATGGTAATGCATCACACATTGCATTCAAATTTCAACCTTAACCACTGGCATTTGTATACTATAATATAATACAGGAAATCGAAATTAATTAGCATAAATATACATACCTTATCGGAACCCTAGCTAGCTAGAAAACGAAGAAATGCAGCTAAAATCTCTCTCCAGAATCCACTTGGGTTTTAGACTTTTGCTGTCTGTCATCTCCCCTTTCCCCCTTTTCCTGTTTCATTACGTGTCTTACAGTACCCTTTTTCCTTTTTTTTCTCTCATTATTTTATTTTAATTATAAAGGAAATCTCAAAGATACGTACGAGTATCACTTTCAGGCTTCACCTGCATTGCTACCGACGCGACAGTTGCCTTCATGCCCGCCACTTTACCAACACTTACCCGGACTTGATTATTTAATACTCCCTCTGTTTTTAAATGCTTGCTTCACTTTTTATTTTCGATCGTTTATAAATACTTCATTTCCTTATTTGGTAAGCTTTTACAATATTTAATTCATTCTTTAGTGGACCCAACAAAATCATATTTTATTAATTTCATATTCTCTTTCCTCCAATTCTCTCAACTACTTTTGCTTTTTACAATTTTTTATTTTTCCACTTACCCCACTACCTTCATATTTTATTACTTTCTCCAATTTCTCTTAAAACTCCACGCATGAAGAAATGGAGCAAGTATTTAAAAACGGAGGGGGTACATCTAAACATACGAAGTACTTGTTACCTTAACACGTTATGGAAAGGGGTGTCCATTATTCGAATAAAAACCGAAATCCAATCCAATCCAAACCAAATTATCAATTCGAATCGGATCGGATCGGGTTGAAATTTTTTGAAAATTCGGATTTTCGGATCGGATTGGATTGACCTTGTTTGAATCCAAAAAACCAAATTAACCGAAATATGAAACCATACTTTTACAAATAATGATTATTTATATTAATCATGTAAAATTATGTTGATGATTACATTAATATAAATTATGTAAAACTTTATAGTTGCATTTTTATTTTTATAATCACTTTAGGCCCTAAAAATTTGCAATGTAGTTTAATTCGGATTTTCGAATCGGATCCAAATAACCGAATTGTAATTCGGATTGGATTGATGAGAAATTTGAATCGGATTGGATTTGAAAATTAAAAACCGAATAGACACCCCTAGTTATGCAGATGGTAGGAGATACATCTTGTGATTTATTTCGTACTCCGTGTTCCATATCTATTTGTGCATGGAAAGAAGGATTTCTCTACCTTTCGACTTACTCTAAAAGGTTAAAATACATTTTTGGGTTAGTTGAGTTATGAAATCTACTAGTTAATAATGTCCTTCTCGTAAATATCTTTATGAATTACTATTACTCGTATTGAACAAGAATTACAATATATACATAATCATATAGAAAGTTCATATGATTATACGAGTACAGAGATCTTGGTTGGGAGTGATTTCATACTTATTACAAGTGCTTCAATTTTATCAATATGACGAGGACATTGTGATCCATTGTGATTTGTGTGTGGCATACTAGCAAACTTCTATCATACTTCATTACTTGATCCTCAATAATAATATGGCTTAAATTTATTCCAAAAAAGAAAAGAAAAAAGAAAAGATTGAGAAACAGACAACAGGTGGTGGGTGTGGCACAAACCCCTGCTTAAATGATCAAACAAGTTTAATGAGATGGGACTTGTTATTTCCATCAAAATTTAAACTGAAACCCCAACATAATCTTTTTTACTTCAATCTGTCCAAACCCCGTAACATTTTAACTTTAATTTAACTCTGACAAAACATTAATTTGTTAATTAATTAATTTTTTCATGACTAGAGAAACACCCCAAAAATTAATGTTTTTTCGCGAATAGCATTGCCATTGAAAAGTTCCGATCTTTTAGGAGTTATTGTGTGTTTCTGGAAATTCAATTATTCAACAAGAAGAAGAAGCAGAGTTTGATCCGTTGTTAATCAGGTAAACATTTAAAACAAGTGAATGAAGAGATGGATGTTTCTGAAACTGATGATCCGATGTTGATGTTTTATAATCAGGTGAATATGGGAGGTGCGCTGGGTGTAGTTGCAGAATCACCTAAATCGAGTCATTTTCCAGAAACCAAATTAGAAGCTAAAATGGTTGAAGCTATGCAAAAGAGAGCTTCTAAAGGAACTGCCATGAAATCCTTCAACACCATCATTCTCAAGTTTCCTAAAATCGATCAAAGCTTTAGAAAATGCAAGGCTATCTTTCAACAATTTGGTATTTTTTTTGCTTTTTTTTAAAAAATTTAATATCTTTGTTTTCATGTTTTTAATCATACCAATAGTGTTGGTTCCTAGATCTGACCCGGTTGCTTGTTGAATGTGATGGGGTCAATTCGGAATCGGAAGATGTGGATAATAACGATGTGATCGATCACAGTGAGCTAAAAGCTTGCTTCCGGAAATTAGAAGTTAGTTTCAGCGAGGAAGAGATTGATGATTTCTTCAAGGCATGTGATATAAATGAGGATATGGGCATCAAATTCAATGAATTTATCGTCCTTCTCTGTCTTGTCTACCTTCTTCAGGAGGATCCTTCTAAGACTCAACTTGTATCCTTCCTTACTTGATTCATATGTATACTGAAGTATGTGTTTCTATAAATGAATGAATGTTTAATTGATTGATTGATTGATTGATCATTTGATTCCGCCTTAACAATGTATCCCTTAGAAATCTCGTATGGGCTTGCCCAATCTGGAGGCCACATTTGAGACCCTTGTTGATACTTTTGCTTTTTTGGACAAAAATAAGGATGGCTATGTCAGCAAGACTGAGATGACTCAAGCTATTAATGAAACTACCTCCGGAGAACGTTCTTCAGGACGAATCGCCATGAAAAGATTTGGTCAGCATCCTCACCTCCTTTCTCTTTACTCTTGCTGTGCATCATTATTATATAATCAATTTTAGTATCTTCTACAAGTATGTAATGTAATACTCTCTTCTCCAAACATTTTGGAATGTCCCTTTATGTGTTTCTCATATGGAGTAGTGTTCTCCAATATACAGACATAATTCTTTATTACTAGACTTGGCTTATCTTACAGAATCATCATTATCTATGCACTCTTTCTTTTTCTCCTCTTCCCTTCCAGATGATCTGTTAGAATTGCAATTTGCTTAAGTGTGATACAGTTTCTTAATACTTCTTTACACCTGATTTGGGAACATGGACTCAATGCTTGACTGAATTTCATTAGGCATCCAGCAGTGGGGCATCAAGTGCCTCTAGCACCTTAGGTTGCCCGAACCGGGTCTCTAAAATCATCTCTACTAGAGCCGTACAGGTGATCAGCCTCTGCAAGGATTAAGTTTATCTTGGTTGGTGAGAGATGTTAAACAGGAGACTGTTTGTGGCATTGATGTTTATTGAATTAGTAGGGCTTCCGTCAACTCTTTGTGCTGTGCAACTGCTAGTAAAAGAGTCTTGCATGTTTAGATAGAAGCTTACTAGTAATTCCTAACGTGTGTTGCTGTGCTACTGCAGAAGAGATGGACTGGGATAGAAATGGAATGGTTAACTTCAAGGAATTTCTATTTGCTTTCACCCGTTGGGTTGGTATTGATGAAGCTGAAGATGAGGATGAAGTAGACGAGGATGAAGCAGAAGCTTAATTAATGCTTTCTTAGATCTTCCTTAGAATTTTCCATCATATGTACTACCTTCAACAGCAATTAGTTAAGCTGGTTAGGTGGATGGTATTTGCACCCAGACTCTTGTTTTGACAGAATGTTGGAAGTGTTTTTAATTTTTATTTTTAAACAGCACACGATTGTTGCTCACATTGTACATAGCCCACTTGTTTGTAACGGTATGGGTTAAATAAGTGTAGAGCATGTACTATCTGAATATATTTGGTTTTGAATTTCATGTTCTGTAACTTCTGCGAGCAGAAAGTATGGGATAAGTTTTCAAAAAAAAAAAAAAGTATGGGATAAATTACAAGTTGGAGAGCAGCATAGCCAAAGGAGCAGGAGGCAAAATCTCTACCTCTGTCCCTGTGTTTATAAAGCCATAAAGGTACTACGGAGTATTGGAAACAGCACTACTTATACTGAAGAATTTTCAATGCCTCCAAAACCTACCAAGTTAGATCTACCACCTTCACCGAACATCACATTACCATTCCATGTCACGCCTTCCAGCATTATCATTCCATGTCACGCCTTCCAGAATTCTCGCGTAATGATCCTAGGGCACTGGGAAGAATGCTTGTTTTAGTTTAATTATTATTTCAGTAAATATTGTTCCCATGTATGCTTCTGATTTATTCATTATCATTCCCATTTTAGACCTGGTTCCCTCGTCACAATTCACAACCCTAGCTTCAAAACGAGTTCAAAGACAAATATTAGGGCAAAAAAATTATACAACAGGTAAGATCCCAAATCTATGATCAAACTTTAAATTTTTTTCATAAATCAATCCATTCAAGTCTACAACTGCTACTAGACATTCAAACCCATCTATATGGGTAGTGCTTCTGCTCTCCACTGTAAGCACACCATATAATAATAGCTACCATTACCCTACCAAAACTTTCACAATATCATTTTAAAAAAGAAATACCTCCATAATACAAGACTGAAAGGCAGATTTCTAACTAGCCTAAAGAAGCATACAAACGCAAGCCATCTAAACTCAACTGGTCATTCCAGAATATAAGCTATTATGACCTCAACCACCCAGACTAGATGCTAAACATGCTTGATTTACCATTACATTAAAAATAGAACTGGCACACTAATTGCACCAGTGCCCCGATGGCAGTTGGGACTTCAGAAGCACTGTGGCAGGTACATCAGTACCAGTAGCATGGGAATGTCCAGTTTACCCTTCATAGCTATAATTCTCCAGAATCCCATCATAATTTATCACCCCCGAGTCTTGGCCCTCTTCATCCCTAGGCTGTTGTGAAACGGAGATACAGAACCAGACATGTGAGAACCATCTTCACGAAGTGTACCGTTTAGCATCGCTAACTCTCGCAGCTGCTGTTTTTTGAAGAAGTCTTGAGACTCATCCTGATTAAGAAAGATGAGATTGTTAGAATACCATTTAAGGTCCAAAAAATATAAGCATAATAAAACACAAGGTTATGCTAAGTTTCTGTAGCCCCTAGAATAACATACCACAGGCTTGAGCAGATCTTCAAGTATCTCACGTGCTTGCATCAGGCGGGCATCAATTATTTCTACAGGCAATTCTGCTTCTACAAGTATGTGGAGGGGTTCATTAAGATGTTCATACCCTGGTTTTCCCCGCATCATATCCTCCTTTGATAAAAAAAGATGATGCAAGAATTGTTGTGTTAGTATTTCTATACAAACTAAAATACAGATATATCAAGCAGTAATTTCTCAAAACAGTAATTGATCTCAAAACTCTTTTACTACACGCAATACTTTCAGAAATTTACAAGGATACACAAACAGACTAATTTCACCATCCACAAACTGCAAATTTGCGATAAATAATAATACCAATTATAAATTATGCAAAGAACCAGCCAAAATAAATTTCGTTCATTGAAAGCCACCGCCTTAAAGAGTTATTTTCAGACGCTCAGCACAGCTTGACTAATGCCAGTGAAATGACTTAAAATGCACAAAAAGGACCATGGGTTGTTTTTGGGAAAATGGATTTCATTTAATATGCTTGAATAGGAATGTTAGAAATTGAATCCTTCTTTCAATTTGAAATAGGTGTTTGGCAAAAACTAAGAATTCAAAATTCAATGTATTAATATCCATGACCTTAATGAATCTCAAACAATTATTTGCCTCTAGGTTACTAATGTCTTAATCTTCCTTTAATCCTTTCATTAATACTCCCCAAATCAAGATATCATCATATAATTAGCGTATTAGAACTTTGAAGTTTGAAGTGAGGAAGAATTCTCGAGATCTTGCAACCTAGATGCTTATGTCATTCGTAAGAAAGTAGCAAGAGAGTAGAGAAGTGCTTAGTGGTGATGGAGAGAGGTTCTGGGTTTGGTAGAGCTGTAGCGGAGGGAGAAAGGGATATGATGAACTGATAAAGTAAAACTTGGTGAGGGAGTGGTGGTCCAAGATATAAAGAGCATTTGAGGGTATGGGGAAATTTAAATTAGATTGTGTAAAATCAAATTTCAAACAGTGGGAGTGAATGATAAAGTAATCAAAATTACTATGTAACTACTACGGAGTAGATAAGTACTTCCATTATTAAAAAAAAATAAAAAAAAAAAACTTACACTCAACACTTTTTGAAACAACTTTAAACATATATATCATAATTATGACTTAGTAAGAATATACTTCATATAAAAATAATATAATGAAATGAAATAAATTATTTTTATGAACATCTTTTATTGATTTCATCCTACTTCAATACTATAGTAAAAAATATGTAAATGAATAGTACAAAAAGATAAGTGTTGCAATAGTTCACGATGGAAGTAATAAACAATAAGCTACAGTTAATAATTTGTACTAACCCATTTTCTTGGATCCTACTCTCTCTCTCTCTCTCTCCCTCCCTCTCCCTCCCTCTCCCTCTCTCCCTCTCTCTCTCCCCCTCTCTCTCTCACTCTCTCTCCCTCTCTCTCTCCCCCTCTCCCCCCCCCCCCTCTCTCTCTCTCTCTCTCTCTCTCTCTCTCTCTAAAAGCCATTCCTCATACATACATCCAACCAACAATAGATGAAGTGTACACACATCCAGACATACAATCTCAATGCAACCAAAATCAAATTCCAGCAGCATTATCATCAGTACAAGAATATCAAGGCTATTTGTGATACTAACCTAATATCATACAAATCAAGACGTAGTAAAGACGCAAGTTCACAACATTCCAGCTCCTCTCAACATTTATACTTAGTATACCTCATGACCTGACCACCTTCCAATAAGCTTTTGACTCCTTCGTCAACCCACCAACCAACAACAATTGGCTTTCTTTTTAGGCAGAAACAAATATTATGACTCACAAGATTTAATTATCCAATTTTGCATGACCTCTTTCTGTAGCTATAGTGTGGCTAGAGTCAGTTCACCTGGTGATCCGGTGTGATTTGATTTCTAAATTTGAACTGAACATACCCTATGTTACATATCACTAAGGGATGCAGTAATTTGACAGAAGATGTAGTTTAAGCATAATGCTTATCGAAAAGGACCATGTCTTAGAATTGCTAAGCAATACTTGCCAAGTTGCAATCATGTTTGTTATTCCCTACGTCCCAAATTACAGTTCCTGTTTTCCTTTTCGGGTGTCCCAAAATGTTGTTCTTTGTTTGATTTTTTTTCCTTTTTAAGGTGCTATGAAAATACTAAAATACCCTCACTTTTTTCAATTTCAATACACTTTAATCCTTTTTTTCCCCAAGTTTTGTTCCCATATTGATTTTTTTTTTTTTTTTGGATTTTCCATGCATCCTTTTATTCCCATCAATTTCTGACTTCATTAAGTTGGGAACTCCTTTTTCATTTTCTGACTTTATTTTTTTTTTTCATTTTCTATCTCCTCCTGTAATCTCCCATTTTCGCCAAGTACCCTAACGTTGCCTCCGTTCTCTAATCAGAATATCAGATCCTCGAATTTTAAAGAGTATTCTCACCTATAAATTGTAGATTGGTGTATAAAGCACTCACGCATATTTAAGCCCTCAAAAAATTTCTCAAAAAAAACACTTCAAAGCTAATTTGGGTGGTTGACGGGAGGCAGCAGATTTCTTGGGCTTGTATATGTATATTTGATCCTGCTATGTATATGTATGTATGAAGGAAGAAGAAAATGGAGTTGAAGTAAATTTTTTAAAAAATACTAATAATAATTGGGGAAATTCCAAAAGCTTTTTTTGATTTAGTTTGAGAGGATTTGATTTATTTAGGGGCTTTTAAATTAAGCAGAGGAAGGCGAGGGAAGTAGAGGTGGTTTTCGGTGGCCATGAGAGCCGTGTGGGTGTTGGTGGTGGTTCCAGGCGTTTGTGGTAGGTGGGGGCAGCGACAATAATCGTAAGAAAAAGGAAGGCTTTTGCCTAAATAAATAAACAGAAAATGCTACCAAAAAAATCAACAGAAAACTCCAAAAGGTGCATTAGTTGCACACTTGTTTTATTGTACTATTAGAAAAATTTCAAGTACATCGCACACTCCCTCTTCCCATTCCTTAATTCCAGTGAAATGCTACAAACGGAAACTATAATTTGGGACGGAGGGACTAATTAAGACAGTGCATATCATTCACATTTACATAGCATACAAAAAAAGAACAGTTACATGTGACAAATTTGGATAGTCCCAGGGGTGCAAAAATCTGCTAAGGGACATGAGCAAATTCTGGTTTCAGATCCGCCAAATCGCCAATCTAAATTGTGGTTCATCACAAATCCAAGCCAGATTGAAAGCAAATTTAGCAAATCTAACATTCGATGAATTATAGCATTACAATAGAAAATCTAACAATTGATGAAAAGAATCTCAGTTTTCCACTTCTCCCTAACAATACAATGGTACTTAAATAATGATTATGTAAACGTAGCAACCTCCATAATTGCAATTGTTCCATGTTACCAGAAAAAAATTTCCTATAAACATATCTTCCACCATAATTGCAATTGTTCCGTGTCCCCAGAAAATACTTTCCTATATGTGTCAAAAAAAAAAAAAAAGGAAAGAAAAAACTTTCCTATAAACATATCTTCCAAAAATGGGTTTGGGCACTTGTGCCAAAACATCTATTCAAGGCAATGAAGCAACATCTATTCTAGTGCTCAACATCCCAGTAAAACCATGTTACACGCACAATCAGCACAATTGTACAAACATTTTCCAATTAATTAACTTAAAACCTTATATATAATCATTCCACACAAATTAATAACTTTCTTGGAGACACAAAGTGCACAGGAATGAGTTGCAGCAGCATGAAGGTAAATTAACAAAATCACATATGACAACAGTACAGCAACAATAATGATTACCTTTGCCGGATCCTTGATGCTGCCACGTCCTCTGATAAGAACACGACAATCAGTAGTAGCTTCAACACGCTTGAGAGAGTTTCCTCTCGGGCCAAGCAGTCGCCCGACAAAGTTGTACTGCTACAGCGATTAAAAAAGGTACAATGAGATTGTGTCGTATAAGAAATGTCATTCACTAATCAAGACCACATAATCAAATTATATAAGAACCACACCAACTTCATACATTGGGATAGTTGTCAGCAGGAATGTCCACCCTGATAGTCCTCTTCACAATAAGGCCTGACGAGTTACCATGAGAACCAAGCCAGTTCTGAGCTGAAGACTGGTGTAAAAGACCAGACATCTGCAAAGAAATCTAACATTTGTAAATGAAATCGCACAACAAAAAAAAGGAATCATGTTCCCAATATCTAACAGAGGGTCCACGGAGATTTGTGAATATCCATTTAGGAAAATAACAAGTCAACATAGTATCAGACTCCCCACATGACCTGATGACCACGTCTATTCTTGAACAGTGCAGGTACAGGTCCACAATATTTTCAGAAACCACCAGAATGCTCATAGCAGAAACTGAGTCTGAAGTCAAGGCCATGTTTAGAAGAACTAATTCCACAAAAAGGTACTGAATAGAGGGATCCTAAAGTATAGAGTCTGGAACTCTTTTTTCTGACACCTCTTTGAATAAAATTTTAAATGGCTGGAATTTTAGTATTGCATGGGCAGATTGATTTATGAAATCAAGGATAATGATTAGTATGCCTTGGGTTAAAATAAAAAGAATTATCCCTCTTCACAGCACCAGTCCAACCTACACCTAATATTATTCCATAACATTGTTAGCTTCATCACTGCCTGTCATGAGAAGAGTGGATACGCTATCAACAAAATGTTAGCACTAAGATACAACAATTGAGTCAGTAAAAATTTTTAAACAGTAAAATTTGACGAAAACTAAAGGTCGTGTTAATGGTCAGTAATCCGTACTTCTGATTGGAAAGGTGATGCCCATCCATTCATATCTGCTCCTCCATTTGAATATATTCCTCCAGAAGGCAGAGGCCTAGCATGTTCAAGCCCAGTTTGATCTAATATTGATGCATTCCCCAACAGTGTAGTTACACGCAATATTTCTGCTCAATGTCAATTTTCAATAACAGATGTACTAGTTAGCATTTGTTATATATTAGTAGGCAATTCACCACAAACACAATACAGTTTGCCAAGTTAGTTCAGCTATCAGACACCTTCACCACCCCCGGCCACACACAAATGAGGGAGAGGGGGACAGTGAAAAGACAAATTTAGTAACAGAATAAAGGGCAAAAAAGTAAATATAAACTAATCATCTACATAAAATTAATCATTGGGCAAAGCTAACAATGTCCCACATCACAAGCAGTCACTTTCCCAAACCCGCTCAAAGTAAAATAAGCATTAAAATGAGTAAATAAATAATACAAAAGGATAAGTTCTTGAATGACTGACACAAGAGGTAATTCCAAATGTTTTCATTATAGAGATTCAATGGGCACATATTCCATAAGAATATTCTCCGTGAACATATATGTATATCTTAACCACATCCGTCCACAGCATATCCAAGATGCCCAAGAGATTAACAATAAGGTCAGATGAAGATAACCACCCTTGTGTTTTTGTCAGCCAAAATTTACATACAGGCACACGATGACCTCTCAATTGCTAATTAATTTTTAAAAAAATGAACTTAAACAAGTATACAAAACCTCCTGAAGTCCTGAACACCAATATCAGTCAAATTTTTCCAGTAAAATTGCTAAAATGAAGATACATCCTATCCTGTCCAAGCATCCACCAAAGACTGATACACCCTAAACAACAAATTGAGAGTGATACCCACCATAATTAGCATGACAAAGCATATCACTAGAAAAATATGCCTGCAGCAATTGCTAAAGAGACTGTCCATGATGGTCAGAAAGGCTAGATTTTGAAACAACAAATGTATTAAAATTTGTTAGATGAAGACATTAAGTAACAAGTATAATGCCATGGTATATAGATATGATTGCCTAGTGCCACTAAAAAAAAAAAAATTAAAAAATGAAGTACGCTAACAATTAACAAAAGCATCTGATGTAAATTTTCTGCAAAGCAGAAATAGACAAATCAGGAATTATTAACTTTATGTCATAGTTGAGTAGTAGACTTAATCAAATGCCTCATTATAATGTCTTATAACTTTTATTTGTCATAAAACGGCGTGAATATCCATGTGTTTCTGAATCGATGGTTGAAAACTTTCTGCACAAAGTACCATCCTAGTCTATTGTATGCAAGACCCTTATTAGGGACGCTCATCATAGACACCGGGACAATGATCTGAAAAGGAATTTCAGCCTTCTTTTTGTAAGATAAATGTCACAATAGATCATATCAAACACTCTGCCAGTCCCATACTCACACACATTATGAAAACAGATCGAGAAGGATATTTTGCTTAAAAATAGCATACCATAAAAAGAGAAGCAACAAGAAATTGTCACATGGATTCGCTATTATGATGAAGTCCGGCCCTAGAAAGTATGCTAAAGAAAGATAAGTAGGACTTTCACCTCAGGACTTATAATATATGAAACAAAATGGGTGGAGGCTAACTTTTACCAAACAAGAAAGAGGGAGAGAAAGAAAGAGTGAGAGTGAAGTTAATCACAGCATCACTGACGCATGAGGGAATATTAGGAAATTCAAGTCCGTATCATCTCAATAAATACTTATCACAATGATCCTTGATGAGTCTATCGGTTTCCCTCAGACAGAGTGAGAGTGACGCATGAGGGAATATTAGGAAATTCAAGTCCGTGTCATCTCAATAAATACTTATCACAATGATCCTTGATGAGTCTATCGGTTTCCCTCATACAGACCTCTATGCTGATATTCCACTCTCTGGACACAGCAATAATAAAAACACAGCCTCTAGATGCATGTTACATGGAAAACTTGTTTCATATATAGTGTTTAGGAGTGGAGTATATTACCCCTCCATCATCATCTACCAGACATTTTGCCAAAAATTATTCCGATTAAAATGCTATTAAGAGAGAAAAGCAACTAGCAATTAAGATCAAAGTCTCCTACAAAATGCAATTCATCAAGCTTGTCAGCACATTAAATTAGTTATAATTTTTCTCCTTCCCATGGGATTAGCTTTACATCATTAAGTTAGTAACTTATGGTAATAGTTAAGGTTTAACAACAATGACATTTTGAAGGTACAAATCTGAAAGATTACGAATTATACTTATGATTTAATAGAAATGAGACATCAAAGACACCAATGGGAAGAAACAACAGAAAAGATTGGTTGACAAGCAAGATAATTGGAGCAACAGTTGTAGGAGGGTGCATTTGGCTTAAATTATGGGTTGATTAATGAGGTAATTAGCAAGTTATGAAGAAGCTAGTAATGCAAAAAAAAAAAAAAAAAAAAAAAAAAAAAAAAAAAAAAAAAAAAAAAACCTCACCCTGATTTAATAAACGGTAACAGTAGGGAAGCACGGGCAAAAAAGGACCGATTTTCTGACGTTCAGCTAACAACTCTGAAAGGTATCTGTCCCATACATATAAGTCCGATAAGTTAAAATCATCATAATTGACATACATAATATCATCCGAAAATAAGCAAATTAAATGAAAATTTTGATGGATCAGGATTACATATAATTTAATTTAATTGAAGTTATAGTAAGTAAAGAAGTGATGAGTTGATGAATACAGTAGTAATTCTAGTCTAAAAAAAAAAAAAAAAAAAAAAAAAAAACAAAATGAGAGATCTGTTAAAATGAATCTAATTGATAAAATGAAATGAGTTAATCGGAGATCTGACTAAAAAAGTAAAAAGAGCAGTAGCAGAAGTAAGACTAGAGTGTATGGATCTAAAGAGAGAGAAAGAGAAAATACTTCTCTTGATCAGCGAGAGTGGAGGAGGCAGAGCGAAGACCAGCGATGTGAGGAGAGTGAGGGGTTGTTGATGGTGACGGTGAATACGACATGTATCTGCCCGACGCCATTCTTTCCGGCTTACCTAAATCAGTAATCACCAACCAAACACTAAGAGAAAGCAGAGAAAGATATAAATAAGGAGCTACTTAATCATGTACCAAGTAAGATGTAACCCAACCAAACCCTTTCAACTTTGCCTTCAAACTTCAAACCCAATCAATCAATCTATCTATCTATCTATCTATCAATCCCCACTTCCACGGACTACGGACTATACTCTTCACTTCCAACTACTACTGCATCCGTCGGTATATACTATATACTAATGAGCCCAACTACATCACTGTTCATGTAATAATAATCATTATTAACCTAAATTCCAACACTCAAATCTCCATGTTTTTTACACGCATAGTCTATACATAATTTTTGGTATTTAGAGAGCCATATAGGCGTCTGATGAGAATCCATCCCAAAATCGATTGAAACCAAGAAGGAAGTTCTATCCACTTTAGCTATTCTTCACTCTCTTATCAACCCTTATTTTAATTACTCAACAAATACTACATAACATGACTTCATCAATTGTTTTTTAATCAACAATTTTATTTTTTAAATCGTTTTTTTACCTACGGCTTTTAAATTTACACTACTAATATTTATTGTTTTTTATTAAAATAAGAAGTTAATAGATTTTTAATAATGCACACACATATTGCGTGTGTTTCTTTACTTGTAATAATAATGTGTGGCAAATACGACAGTGATGCTACAGTAACAAACATAATAAGAGTAGTATGCACCATAACCTTCCTACTCTTCTTCTCTCTTGTTTTTCACTCACTCTCATACAAGCTTGTGTCGTCAATGTTTACTTTTCTAATATATGGTTCATATATTTTATTTTTTTTTATTTATATTATACTTTTCTACCAAGTATTTGTATTATTGTATACGTGTGTCTACATAACGTATTACAACACTGTGTATGTACGTGTGTCTACATTCATGATTGTTTGCATCACCTTGGTTCATTGCATTTTTACGCTATCCAATTCTCATACTCTATTTTTGTTTACAAATTATGTACGAAATACCTTTCTTTAACTACGTTGTTTTTTACATTAGTTAGACTACACAATAACTAGTTATTTACCTTCATCGTTCCTATGTAGTACTCCTTAGTCGTTCTCGCTTCTTTTTCTCTGCCCTAATATACTATTTCCATTTCCTTTTCTCACTCACACTACGTTTTTCTCATTTTTTTTATTTATTTATTGTTTTTTTTTTATAAATCCCGTTTTCTTTTCAAATGTACCAAAATGATCATCCCATTTGTTATCATGATATTCAAATAGATATATTTCCACCCATTTTTTTTTGTTATGTAAAAATGAGTTAATACAACAAAAGTGTTTATTGTTTTACCTTCTCCCAACATTGAATTATGCACTTTTTTAATTACAAAAATTACTAATGTATGTGACTTGATAATTGCAAAATATACATGTTTCAAATTTCATAATTCCCATGAAGTTTTCATAATGCGAAAAGTATAGTGAGACGAAATGAGTCTTAAGTTAATATACATTATTTATCTTATATCACATTTTTAAATTTCAATGTCTTTAATTACCAAAAAAATATGAAAAATTGTTTAAATATCATACATTAGGATAAATAGAGACGAAGGGAGCAATGGTTATGAATTGGGTTTGACCATTGATAATATTTTTGCAACAATTTTCTCAAGCCAAACAACTATTTTTTTCACCAAAAATTTTCAATATAAAGTGGAACTTGTAATATTAAAAAATGCAAGCTCTAATTCTTATCATTAGTTTAAACAAGTTTATTAATTTCTACACTTAAACAAATTTCTAACTAAGCATACAAGTCATAATAGGTTTTTAGTAAACCATTATAACTGTTTAATATTAATTGAATGTCACATGTTAATTTGTAACACTTTTTAATGATCGAAAAATTAAATTGATGGAATTAAATACAAATGATAGATAAACTTGGATCCTTACTAGTGTTATAAGAATTTTATGTATGTTCCTAAATTGCTTAGAGGGTCGAGAATTCATGGTACAATAATCAAAATTTAATGAGCCTTTAATAAGGAAAAAGACTAGTAGTTGCTATTTAATTGAATGAAAATCTTTCTTTAAGTCATGTGTGTAGAAAATACTATCACAAAGGAGAAATTTTTGATTGTTTATTCGATTTTTGCATTTAGTTTTATTGAAAGAAGATTTTGCGTAAAGAGTGAGAAAAGTTAAATCGACATAGGCAATAAACAATGGTCGACAATAAAATGATAATTGAAACTGCATTATTTCCCACTTGCAGAAATGATTAATAATAGGTCAAATAATTTCGAAGAATGAAGTTGTTGGCTTATATTTGTAGATATATTCATTATATCATGGTTACACCTCTTAGCGCATTAAATGATCAAATCTTTTTAGCTTTGACATTTTCACTGATGAGGTATATTGGTCAAGGTGACATGCATTATATCTCATTAGTTTTATCAAAGCTTAGTTTGGGCGGAGATATGGAGTTTCGGATCAAAGTACAATGTTTACAAACTGTTGTTTTAATATCCCATAGGCCATAGCTAATTATATAAGCCAACTTGTTTCTTCAAAAAAAATAAAAATAAAAAAATATATATTTCAAGCCTATAGAAAGGTGTAAGACCAAAAATAAGTAAACTTGGAGAGAAAAGGATAGCATGTGATATTCAAAAAGTCCATTTCTTAGGCAACAAGTGAATGTAACTTGTATGAAAAAGAAAGTAATTAAAGTGGAAAATATGGTTTGAAAGTAAAAAAAAAAAAAAAAAAAACCAAAAAGGGAGGAAGACAAAAAAAAAAAAGAAAGATAAAAATGGGTTGCCCCCTCCCTCCACAGGGGCATAGATAGTAGAAGTCTAGTTTTCCCACCTTATTAAGGTATCAAAATCGAATCAGGCATGTATTCCCATTGCCAGAATAATTTATCCTAGGAAAACTTTTGTATACACCCGGTTTTCAGTAATTTACTGTATATCGGGTATACTTTTGTTAAATTTAGTGTCACTTTTGTCAAATTTAGTGTCACTTTTTGTCAAATTTATCAATGAAGCATAAATAACTCTTATATATGTCAGGGTAACTTTTGTGCGTTTTAGTGTAACTTTTGCACATTTTATTATCACTTTATAACGGATGCTCAGTAATTTACTTTTGTCTTTATCCTAAGGCTGCATATCCTAGTGGATGCTAATGCAAATATAAGTAGGAGGAAATAAAGAAAGACCGATTCTCCCGGTGACCAGTGAAGAGTGATTTGGTAATTTATTTATATATATATTAAGTGGATGGAGTGAGAAGAAATACATTGTGATTTTGATTAGGAGAAAGGGGGAAGTAGAGCACTCGTAATAATTTCAATTTCATCCTCGTAATACTGGAAATGCATCTCAACAATGCATGGCTTCCGGGTCCAATCCTCGAAGAATGTTGGAAAGAGAAGGCGGCTTTCTCCGGAGTCGTGAATTCACTCAAACTCTGCTATCTTCCTCAAGATCCAGATTCCGTCTACTCCACTCTCAAATGGATTTCTGTCCTTGACCTGTCTGTACCTTCTCTTCTCTCTTCTCTCTTCTTCTTTTTTAAATCAACAATCAACAATCAACAATCAACAATCAACAATCAACAATCAACCATCAACAATCAACCATCAACCTACCTACCTTGATCAAATAATTTCATTTTACCCCAATTATTTTGTAATCATCGAATTGTAGATTTCACAATCAACTTCAATTTCATCATGCATACAGTACTTGTTGATTCACAATAATCTTTTTGTTGCAGTTTTATCAAGGCTAAAAGTGACCTGTCCCTCGAGGATGTTGGTCCTCTTGTTCAACTTGGACTCGATATCTTCTATGCTTCTTCCGGCAAACTCTACGTCCAGGTATCCTTTTCTTTATTTCACTGATGAGGTATATTGGTTTTTTCCACTCATTTTCCTTTTTCCTTTTGCCTTCGTTAGGTTAGATGGGGCAATTTACTCGTTCGATTCATCAACAAGTTTAGAAACAAGTTATCTCTCACTCTTCACTGGCTCCCTCTTTATGACATCTTGCTCCGTACGCATTTCTCCAGGTATTTTTTCTTGCATCATCGTATTCACTCATATGCTTATAATATCAAATGTTGCCTCCAGATTATTCAATTTTCTTTGTGCTTTCTTCTGCTTTCGGCTACATAGTCACACTTATCGTCCTCTAAAACTAGTAATAAACACGTCTTACATCCGCCACTTTACTATTACATATCATACAGAGGGAAAACAATTATTAAATTAACTAGGCTCTTAATTTCTGATGCCTGGATTCTCAGGAATCACACATCATTACATTTATGCCCGTTCTTGCTATTCTTTCTTTTTCTGTTTTGCTTAATGTCTATGTGGTTTGTTAACTCGTATTTTTCATGCTAATCTGTACTAATTTAAGGCTCTGTCAGTGGATGCCACAATCTTTTTACTGGACTTGTTGTTATTCTCCTTTTCAAAGATCAATAATGTGATTTCGGAATATCTTTTCTACAGAAGTACCGGCCCAGAAGGATGGAGGATCAAACAGAGACACTTCGAGACAGTCACTGCTCTTGTCCGAGCTTGTAGGAGGTTCTTTCCCCCAAATTCTGCTTTGGAGACATGGTCTGAGTTTGGGTAATATTATCTAACCTGGTTCTGTTGTTTGTTTGATTAAGGCTTGACTTTGTTGGACATATTTTTTAGACAACTGTGTGTCTTTTTCATCTTTTCTACTATCTCATTCTGGCCATCATAATCTGTTTATGCTTGTAGCTCCCTTTTGGAAAATCCATGGCATAATTCAGCATTTGAAGGTTCTGGGTTCATCAAACTTTTTCTTCCTACTAATTTGGACAACCAGGATTTCTTCTCTCTGTAAGAATTTGGATGCTTAGGAATTTTCTATTATCTGTGGGTAATTATTAAATTCTTCTGTCTTGGATATATAATTCCCTCTTTTTTGCATGGCAATGGCAGGGATTGGATTGGGAAATGCATACAAGTATGGAATTCTATTCCAAATTGCCAGTTTTGGAACAGTCAATGGGCTGCTGTACTTGCTCGTGTTATAAAGAACTACGACACACTTACATGGGAGCCTTTATTGCCTGTACTTTTTGCTAAGTATTTGAATATGTTTGAGGTGAGATTTTGGGTCCCTAAGGGTATAATATTCTTGCACGCACCAAATTCTTTTCTTGATAAAGATAAATTTCAATTGTGAAAAAAGAGTGGGGTTTTCATTCAATTGAGCCAGATAGGACCAGGAGTCGTGTAAATTGGATAAGTGAATATCAGATGTTTATGAGACAATCTCTATATGTAGGTTTCATGCAAGAAAATCCCATTCCGACAAACTAAGGAACTTTTCCACCCACTTGTGAATAAAAGGAAGGAGATCTAATTGTGAATACAAATTTTCTCTTCTCATCGATGAGGAAACCCTTATAAGTAATCAATGACATTATTCAGTCACTCTAATTAAATCATTGATACTGAAATTATAAATCGCTTACTACTTTACTAGAAGTGATTGTGGACCACCCTTCACCACCTCTAATCCATTGATTAAAACACAGTCCTTGGTTTTCTTGGCAGCAATTAATAGCTGGCCAATGTTTGTTGGGATAAGTTGTAGACTGCAGAGCTGTAGTTGGATTACTGTTGTGCCTTCCTGATACCATAAAAGCGTTTCAAATTTGCTGGAAACCCTGGTATCTCAGATGACAATCTGCCCTTATAATTGTATAATATTGGAGAAAGCTGTCAAGAGAGTGTCCCTGTCTCAAGATCCCTGACCTTCCAATTGTTTTTTATTTTTATTTTTTATGTTTATTAAGATTCCTTGATACTTTTTAGCTCCTTACCCTAGCTTTAATTGCAACTCTACACCTTTGAGCTCTCCATCTTGTTTCTGCTTTTTTTTGGCTGAACTTGGGTCACGAACTCATGACTTACATCCAAACTCCATAGGGTATAGACTTGCCAACTTTGCACCCCCTTTTTCTTAGTAGACTGTTTAGGGTGTGATTAGGATCAGCTCAGTCAATTTTTTGAAGGTTTTGGTTTGGGACTTAAAATTGCCTTTCGATAAGTCAGCTGGCATATTCTGCTCTTGACAGCATGGCAAACCATAAAGCTAATACACTCCCTTTAAGTGCAGTAAATATGCATCCTTTATCTAATCATATGCTTAATGCTATGGAGCTTGATTCTTGATTAATTTCACACCAACTATGAGGTTGAAGGTTTTAGTTCCATGTATTTCATTCAAATGATTTGGGAGGCTTGGTAGTCATAGTCAGCCAGGGCACCTAAAGATAGGATTTGCATTTGCATAAGTTTTAGAATTTGCTTCTGTAAGTTTTATAGCTGCATGAAAGTCTGATAGCAAATTGACCACATTCACAACCACGAGAAAGAGAATACTTGCATAATTATAAAAATATGTTGTACTGAAAATACACCTAGTTATAGGTACTCCATACGTACAAGTTAGCACTTATTATCATGATCAACACTTTATTATCTGGGGTCACTCCAGCAAATCTTGCTTTTATGCATTCAAATATTCTTGCAGCATTAATTAGGGAACTTAATCAAATAATTAGATTATGTGGATTCTACATAACATAGGCATGACATGGTCCTTGTGGCATATCCACATATCCTTTTCTTTTTGTGGTCTCGGAAATCTGGGAAACTATTTTGTCCATATTACTTCACCTCTGGTTTTTCTGTTTCATTACCATGCTTGAAAAGAATGATGTCTTTGGTAATTCCAGGTTCCTGTGGCTAATGGTGCTAGTTCATACCCATACTCTGTTAATGTTCCAAGAAATACAAGGTTCTTGTTTTCCAACAAGACATCCACTCCATCTAAGGCCATTGCAAAATCTATTGTAAGATCAAGTGTACTTCATTTTTAAGTCTGTTCAACCTTAGAAGTTATTTCAATGTCTTTTTATATTGATCATACGTGGTGTGCTGTACTTCTTTATTTGATGCAGGTGTATTTACTTAGACCCGGGAGTTCAGCTCAAGAGCATTTTGACAAGCTTATTAATCTCTTGGAGCAGTGCGTAGTCTCATGCTTTTCTCTAAGTTTGTTACATGTCTAGCATCTTAATAGCAATAATGTGATGTACACTAATTTTGCTGTTTTAGATATTATCATCCTTCTAATGGTGGTCGCTGGACCTATTCGTTGGAGCGATTTTTGCTGTATCTGGTAATTATGTTTCAGAAGCGCTTACAGCATGAGCAAAAGTAAGGAATTCATTCTTGAATGATATCTTCCATGTCAGCAAGGGTCCTGTTATTAGATCTTATCACTTATAAGATTCTTCATGCAGGATATCTAATGGTCGCAGACGAACAGAGCTATATTTGGGAAAATCGGAGAGGATTTCTTTTGTCAGCACTGTGTTAAAGCTGATTGACCGTGGCCAATACAGTAAAAATGACCATTTATCTGAAACAGTTGCTGCAGCAACTTCAATATTGTCTTATGTAGAACCCTCTATGGTCCTTCCCTTTGTAGCCTCTCGGTTTCATATGGCTTTGGAGACGGTTAGTAGACTTACCACACATATTCCACCACAATATAAGATATGATACTTTCATGTAGAAAGCTAACCTTAGGAGTGGGCAATGAGATTCGTTTATCTTCTTTGTAGATGACAGCCACCCACCAGTTGAAAACAGCGGTCACGTCTGTAGCATATATTGGCCGGCCTTTGTTCTTCACATCTATTTCATCTTCAGTAGAAAGACCTGCTGATTCTGATGGTTCCTACTCATATGTTGATCTTTTGGTCATCTCATTATCCAATGCACTGCTGGGCATGGATGCCAACGATCCTCCAAAAACTTTAGCAAGCATGCAATTAATTGGTTCCATATTTTCAAATGTAAGGAGTGTGTCAGTAGAATTCACTAACTTAATTTATACTTATATCTGATTGTTTTACTTGATTATATCTGGTTGTTTTACGTCTGTGTTGAGTTCTGGCAGATGGCTGTTATAGAAGATAGTACTGATGACTCGTCGCCGGTTTTTGCCATCCGCTTTTCGGAGTGGCTTGATGAATTTCTATGTCGCCTGTTCTCTTTACTTTTACACCTGGAGCCAAATTCTGTCACGTAAGAGTTCATAGCAGTAATTATTTCTCACCATTGATAACATCCTTTTGGAATATTGCATTTGGTGGAAGGTCAAGTTATATGGGAGGCAGAGTTTTAAGTGAAATACTAGAAATCCTGAAATTAAGAATTCCAAGAATGATTAAATAGGAGTTCACGGAAAGTTGGAATACTATGAATATTACTTTCTTACTTAATTGGTTTTCAGCATGTATGCATGTTTGTCCATTATTTTTTACATGCAGCTGGAATCATTAGTTGTTTGGGTGGTGCCAGGAATGAAGGACTTAGTACCATGGCTACCTCTGGTACTTTTCTTGTTGAAGACGGTCCTTATTACTTCTGCATGTTGGAAATCTTGCTTGGAAGACTGTCAAAATCACTTTTCACTCAGGTCTTAGACTCTTAGCTGATAATCCTTCAGGCTTTTACTTCCTGCATTATGCTAAAGGGGATGCTATTCCAATTGATTTTTATTATACAGGCTTTGAAGAAAATTTCCAAGTTTGTGCAAACCAATGTACTCCCTGGAGCTGTTGCTGAGGTTGGACTTCTTTGCTGTGCTTGTGTGCACTCAAATCCAAAAGAGGCTGTTCTTCATCTTGTTATACCTATGCTATCAGCAGTTATATCATCTATGAAAGGGACCCCTAGAACGGGATTCATAGGAAGTCCTTTGGATCCATCTGTCATATGCAAGGTCTTGGTCTTTGCATTTTCTCCAATTTTTAATTCTAGTCTATATTCGGATCTCTTTTGGCTAAACTCAAGCTTAATCTTCCAGGCAAAACCTTCAATTTCTCCAGCTCTTGAAACTGCAATTGACTATCAGTTGAAAGTCTTGTCTGTTTGTATTAGTTACGGGGGCCCTCATCTTTTACGCTGCAGGGATCAATTTAAAGAGGCTATTGACCTAGCGTTTGAATCACCATCTTGGAAGGTTTTGTATTGGCTATTTCTTTGCCTTAAGTGTTATTGGGCTGTATATTAATACAGTCTAATAATATTTCTCAGAGTTCCATATTAAATTTGGCGGGTTTGTTTTTCTCGTGAGACAGGTCAATGGAGCTGGTGACCATGTACTCCGGTCTCTCCTTGGAAGCTTGGTGCTTTATTATCCAATTGACCAATACAGGTGTTCCCTTTATGGCTCTGGACATTCACATCCAAATGCACGTTCACAAAGAATTAGCTGATTCTTATCCTTTAATTTTGAGGTAGTTTATTTAACACAGATTGGTTCTGTAGGTGTGTATGGCAACATCCTGATTCCCCCCTCATGGAGAATTGGATCAGCACAAAAGATTGTTTAAGTGACAAACTCATCTACCCGAAATGGCATGTTCCAGTAGAGGAGGAAATTTTATTTGCAAATGAGCTTCTATCTCTTCATTTTCAATCAGCACTAGACGCACTAGTTACTATATGCCAAGATAAAGTTCATACTGATGCAGGTGATTGACTTCTTACTTCTGTCGTATGAAATTCGATATATATTAATAAACCATGTATTTGGTTTCCAATTGAGGTGTACTTATAAAAGTTATAGTTCTCCAGAATTTGCACTGATAGCTTCAGAGTTGGGGTCACAGTGTTGTCTTCTACTTTAACTTTCTACTATAGCAATTTTTGTTTGCTTTCACCAGATGTCCTGTTTATTTATTATCAAAATATTCTACTCGCTTTCCCTTTCTTATGACTTAAATCATGGGTCATCCTCAGAGATTTATATTGTGACTTCTGATCTAATTTCTGGAAGAGATATTTGACTAGGATGTTGCATTGTGTAGGAATTGAGAAAGACCATCTCAAGGTGACTCTTCTGCGGATTGATTCTTCATTGCAAGGCATATTGTCTTGCTTGCCGGATTTTGATCCTGTCACACCTGCTGATGCTGAAGATACAGTGCAAAGTTTATTCTTCCTGGCAGGTGCCGCAGGTGCTAAAGTTGGCAGCACTGAGATGCGAGTAAGAGCAGCTGAGGTCATACATGCAGCCTGTCGGTAATTACCTAAACTATCATTTATTTTGAGTATTCACTTTATAGGTTTCCCTCTTCCTCATCATGGATCCAGGACCATGATGCGCATCCCAGTCTCAGATGAATATATAGTTCAAAATTGTGTACATATATGATAAGTTAACTTTTGAACTATATTTTCATTTTTTCTGGAGTAAAAAAGAATTATATGTTCATAATAAATGAATTATATGAACTATATGTTTGTAATCTTTTCTATAAGAGAACAATGGAAGTAGAACATACAAATGAACCTGGAAAGACAAAAATATGTACTACTTCGTAATTGTTTTGTTATGTTATTGTGCTAAATTGCTTGGGTGGTGTTGGCCAGATACTTGTTGGAGGAAAAGCCAGATGATAGCATATTACTGATTCTCATTATCCGTATTATGGATGCTTTAGTAAATTTTGGTAAGATTTCTGATATGCTAAATGATATAGATACCGTTTTTAACTACATTATTCTGAGCTAAACTGAATTTATTAAAACTTTATGTTCTTGATCGATTATATTTCTGCCAAATTTAATTAAATTTTGATGTCATAATTGCTGAAATTTTCTTATAATTCTTCTTTATATTTGTTGTTATTATTCTTTCGTTTTCTTGGGTCACTGGCCATCCGCCGGGAGTTTCAAGGTTTAATACCGATATTTTAGCAACAAATCGAATAAGTCTCAGTGTAGTGCTTGGTGTATTGATCTTTTTTTGGAAAGGGAGTGTGTGCGGGTTGTTTAATTCAAGAATAGGCTGGATTCAACCAACTGTAACTCTACCGCTTTTTCTTTATAAAAAATTAGGGCGAAAGTTGCATGATTTCACGAATGACTTCTGAAATCAATTATAAATTTAGAAATCATATGTAAGAACTATAGAATTTTGGGATTTGTTGGTAACTATACTTTGATTCTCTATCAACCAATAATAATAATGTGGGATCATTACCATAACATGGTTAAAACTTAAATTGTTTGAAGTCCAGATACAGCAGGGTATTCTTAGCACTGGTTTAAAATATTAAATAAAAAATTATAATATTATAGACCAAGTGGGTGTCAACCCTCAATTCTATTCAAACTGTAGGGTTAGAACCAAAGATTCCATGACCCAAAACCCCTTTGAATCTCTCTCATACCCCTCCCCGCCCTCTCAAAAAAAAAAAAAGGTTAAGATACACAATTTTTCTTAGTAATATATAAAATCATGGATGATCTAATTTGCTAAAAAAATTGAAAGACAACTGTTGCTTTAATCCCAACCTTTTTTATAAATTTTGAACCTGCACTACTCACCTTATTTTTTAATCAATACTTACTCACTGTCCTTAATCTCTGTGAAAAAAGTAGATCTTAACAAAATTTGGAATGCAGAAGAGTATGATTTAATTGCTTTTAACAATATACGCTTTTTACTAAAAATACAGTAATTCCTCTCCTTCTGAGTACACCACTAAATAGCCAGTGGAACTAGCTTCCATATTTTCCTTATGTTATAATTGTATGGAGTAATTGATTGCAAAGTCTGAAATTTCTTGAAATTGTATTCTAACAAACTGATATGACTGAAATTATTCCTTAAGTTGAAAAGAAAATTATGTTTGCATTATTTTGACAATTTTTGGTTATTTTGTTTACTCTGTTGTTATAGGAAGTCTTGAATATGATGAATGGGCGAATCACAGGCATGCTTGGAAATTGGAATCTGCTGCCATTGTAGAACCTTCAATAAACTTTCTAACATCTTCTCATTCTAATGGAAAAAGAAGGTGATTTTTCTTCTTTTTTATTACTTGCTCCATTCAATGCATCACAGTCTCCAGTTTCTTCTCTCTAATTGCTGTTGAATATTTCAATCCAGGCCACTCTGGGCTCTTGCTGACAAGGCATACATGCACAACACGTGGAGAGCATCTCAGTCCTCTTTTCATTTGTATCGTACCAGTGGGAATTTCTCTCCATCAAGTCATGCAATTCTTCTCATGGATGATCTTCTAAACCTAGCTTTGCATAGATATGAAACTGTTCGCTCGTGAGTTCCCATGTTCTTTTTTCCTTTTTTTTTTCGTCTCAATCACATGATGATATATTTTTAGCTTAAGATTGGATTAGTATGACTATTGAAACTTGACTATGGGACACTTTCCATAAGTTTACTTGGATTGAGGAGCTGTAGGTGAGTGCCTGCACCCTAAGGATGTTGAGATCTTGGTTATTTTAGAATGATCATAACCATTGGGTATAGTTTGCGCCTCCTTTCCCCTTCACTCATCTGCTGTCTAGATTCGTGTTCCTCCATCTACTGGTCTACCCCACCAGATCTATCTATTGGAGGGTCTCTAAATTCGTTATAATGAAGCTTTCTTGCCATTGAATTGAAGTGTTGTGTGCTGCTTCATAATTTTCTGAAAGAGGAGAAACAGTTCAGTACAGGCTGCTAGGCAATGTATTTAGTAGGAAATTTTTTAAAGTTTTGGCAATTTGGAGAGCAATATACTAGACAACATTTGCTAGATCAGCAACTCTTTGGACTGACTAGGTAATGGGACTACCACTTTCATAACCTGTAGTTAGAGATATCATAGTCCTCCTCACTTGTGGATACTTATCTAGTGTTCTTTGCTCTAAGATTTTCCTCTAGAACTGTAACTGTTAAAAAAATCCACCCTTTCTTTCAGTTGAATATTTGATTGCTTTATTGTACCTTATTACGATTTCCCTCCTCCCTCCCCTTCAAACATAAAGAAGAAATTCTTGTTCATCGCTTATTTCCCTCTTTTTTTAATCAGCCAGGTTTTGATCTTATTTGTTTCTGTATTCAATTGCTAATCAGACTTGCTGGCAAGAGCCTCTTAAAGATGTTGAAGAGATGGCCCTCTATGGTCTCAAGGTGCATGCTTGTCTTGACTGAGAATTTATCAAACCCCAGTTCACCTGAATACACTGTTCTTGGGTCTTGCACCATTCTATCCAATCAAACAATTCTCAAGCATCTGACAATGGTAATTCAAGAATTTTTTTTTATTTTTTTTCATTTTTTTTATGTATAAGATATTTTTACAATGGCTCAAATATTTTAATGGCTTTTTCACTTGGGCCACTTGGCAATGTTTGTTGTGAAAAAAAAATTGATGTTCTCTAATAATTTCCTCTGGTATATATTCAGGATGAAAAGGCATTTACTTCTTTCATTCTCGGCATTTTGAAGAGGTATTTTGGCATATGTTAGTTTGTGTGTTGCTTTGTACTCTCCCTTTTTTTGGGGAGTATTATTACTCTGCCTTCGTCTTATTCATCTGATTTTCTTGTTTAGTGCGCATCACGAATCCCTTAAAGCTCAAAAGGCAATCACTGAGGTAATGTCATGCAAACTTAATTACTCTGTGTTTGCCCTTGCATGTATGTGTTTAAATGGCAGCCTTTCCTTATTGAGCTTTTCTCCTGATTGATCGCAGCTTTTTGTAAAATTCAATATTCTTTTTGCTGGAGTACCTAGAAATATTTTCAAGACATCAGATAGCCAGTCAGATGGGCAAATTTTTGCAGACTTAATTTCTCAGATAGGTTCAATGAGTTTTGATACAAATGGTTTGCATTGGAGGTAAATTGTTATTTCATGATTCTGATGTGTGCTACAATTTGAAATCTGTAATTCTCAATTGTGAAGCAAAGGATTTTAACTAAATTGTAATTGGTTTTTTGGTAACGCTATAAGGAAACCTTTATTTTATTTTTTTTCAACTTGCTCTTTTCTGTAATTAGCAAGAATTTACTTGGTGAACACGTTACTTTTTCCGGTAATTAAAGTCAAATTTTGATCGGACTATTATTCATGATCTTGATATTGATTTGAGATTTTTTTATTAATTATTTTTTTATACCTTTCAGGTACAATCTGATGGCCAACAGAGTTTTGTTATTAGTGGCAATGGCATCTAGGAACGATCCACATTCTTCTACAACATTTTTAAGCGAAACTGCTGGTGAGTGAGCTTTAAGTTCATGCATCCTGCTATATATGTAAGGCTAGTACTGGAAAATGCATATTAATATTTGGTCGTTATTCAATTTGAGTTGTAACCTACTGTTTATCAACTATTATTAGGAATGAACTAGCCACAGCCATCAAAAATAGAATGTATAAGCTATTGTTTGTGAAATAATGGCCACTTTTTCTGGCTTTTGAAGTTATAAATATGCTGATATACACTTTTTGTGTACCATATAACTTGACTGGAATTTTTATCACAATTGAAAATTTAATCTAGAGAAACTCTTATAACTTGTATTTATTAAATTTATTGCGTAATTAATGACAATAAAAAAAACATAGATGATGATGATGAGATTGATGACTACAACAAAATATTAATATGAATGCCTTTATAGTTTTAGAAGCTCCCATCTTGGGTAGGATAAGAGGGGTTGGATGTAAAGCCTTAACCGATTGTTTTGAATTCACTTTGATTTTGTATGTAATGGTTGTGCTAATCTACAGTGATTAAAAGTGTGAATAGTTAAATGAGCCATTATACTTTAGCCCTTTATTATAATTTAAAATTCAAAAAAATGATGAGGGTTTTTGACTCCATTGCTAATAAACATAAACACCTAAATGACACATAATATAACTCTTGCTCAGGGTGAAGTCATTTGAAGGCATCTGAATGTGGAAGGAAATTTTAAAAAGAAGTTAAAAGGAAGTGTTACAAGTGCATATGGAAATCCTCAATTGTCATTGTGACCATTAATGACATTAGAGAAAAGATATGGAATCCAAGTTAGGGATTACCCTATAAGTGATACAATGGAGACATAGTATAGTATTTTGAAAGAAAAGGTGTGGGAATCAAAAATTCAAAACCTTGTAATTTCTTGCCAGAAGTTAGGAAGGCTTTCAGGATCAACAGAGATCATAGAGCATTGCAGAAGAAGTCTCTTTTGAAGCTTAGGATGCATCTATGACGTAATAATTAATAATATTCATTGCCTATTTTATTGGTTTCAGCCTCTTGGGTACAGCTGTAGGCTATCCATGTCCGAATGTCTGATTTTGTCAATGCCCATAAATTTAGCACAATCTCTGAATTTTGGACATAGGTATGGGGATATAACATTTTGGATATTGTTAGGATCAAGTGGCGTCTTGATGAACTAATTTCAAAGACATAGCTTCTTAGATCCTAAGTGGTTGATGTAATATTTTTATAGTAATTGCTCCTTAGGTGCTTAGGATTTAGGATCAAGTGGGGTCTTGATGAACTATTTTTAAAGACTTGGCTTCTTGGATCCTTAGTGGTTGATGTAATTTTTCTATAGGAATTGGAGGGGGATGTTCTTGTTCTTACTCTTGGGATCTTAAAAGGCATCATATGAACCCAAGCTATAAGGCCTTAAATTATCCATATCTGGACTTGTTTATTAATGGGGTTTAAAGAACTAATTCTCTTTTTGTTAAATGCTGGTGATATCATCTTAATTAATTTGTTCTATGCTTTATGATATCATCACCCATGCCAAATATGTTTTTTCATTTCCTTTTCAGGGCATTTTTTGAAGAATTTAAAAAGTCAACTTCCTCAAACTAGAATTCTTGCAATCTCTGCTCTCAATACATTATTGAAAGAATCACCTCATAGAATGTCAGCTAAGTCTTCCTCAGAAAAGGTTGAAGGGATTACCCAATCTTCTGTTGAAAGAGCTTTAGTTGAAATATTTCAGGAAGAGGGATTTTTTAATGAGACCTTCAACAGCCTCTCCCATGTTCATATAATTAGTGATGGTGAAACCACTTCTAGGGGAAATCATGGGAACTCTTCCTTTCAGAGTGTAGCTGATAAATCAATTACCTTTTTTTATTTTGACTTCACTGCTTCTTGGCCTCGGACTCCTAGCTGGATTTCTTTGTTAGGAAGTGATACTTTCTATTCAAACTTTGCTCGAATATTTAAGCGGTTGATTCAAGAATGTGGAACCCCTGTGTTACAAGCTCTGAAAAGTGCGTTAGATGAATTTGGGAGTTCTAAGGAGAGATCTAAACAATGTGTTGCTGCTGAGGCTTTTGCTGGAATTTTGCATTCTGATGTAAATGGTCTCCTTGAGGCATGGGACAATTGGATAATGGCTAAACTACAGGATATCATTATGGCACCGTCTGTGGAATCTGTGCCTGAGTGGGCATCTTGCATACGCTATGCTGTGACTGGGAAGGGAAAGAACGGTACACGGGTTCCTCTTCTAAGGCAGAAAATCATGGATTGCCTGCTTACGCCTTTGCCCCAGACTGTGACTACTACTATTATTGCGAAACGCTATGCTTTTCTAGCAGCTGTGTTGATAGAAGTGTCACCTCCAAAAATGCCAGAAACAGAACTACTGCTTCACAACAGACTGTTGAAGGAGTTGCTGATCAATATGAGTCATTCATCTGCACAAGTAAGTCATCCATTAGTTGTATTTTCTTTTAAAATAGTTCTCTCAGGATAATCACACATTTTCATATGCTGTTGAGTCTGAAAGGTGTTTCTCTTATCAGCTTTGCCTAGAGCTGAGCTTTAAAAGTCCATATATGCTAGGATTATTCCTTTTTTTGTTTAATTAAATAGATTATATCTAGCTGCTTCTTCATTGGCATCTTTGGTACTTGATGGAAGTTTTATGCCGATTATTCTAGATCTCAAAGGAAGGGTCTTCGTGACATGTCTTTATATTTTATATCATAATTTATCAATGGCTGAGGCAGAAAATAGTGAGGGAAAACAAAGCTGATAATTCTTTATTAGAAGCAAGTGGAAAAATTTGTAAGGACGACTTCCAAAAATCCTGATATCGGGAAGGATAGATCTCCCAATTTTTATTGGCAGAAACTGAGCCCATTCTCAATGTGGATTTGTGCTTGGATCACATTTGTCCTGATAACCTCTGCCACCTATGTTATGAAAGATACTGTCTACAGATATGAAGTATCTGCGGTCCATCTATGTGTTGTAGATCACGTAGCTTCATTGTTTCTGTGTGAAGATTTCATTTACTACATTCTTTTCCTCTATTAGGGATGTGTAATTCTGCTTTCGATTGTTGTTGCTGTTTTTCAAGCTTGTCAACTGTATTTCTGACAGTAGACAGTGATAGGGAATTGTTTGTGTTAAGTTTCAACTCCTAACATTGACATTGTGGTGACTGGCTGATTGCTTTAGCAATGTTTAAGTTTGTTACCATTCAGGAGCTAATCTGTTGGTCTTTTTCATTGTAGGCTTTTGCTTTTGTGACACATCATATGTTTGTGGTGAAGTGAGGAGTTGTAATGTTCATTTTTCCTTTTTCTTGTTTTACCATATGCCAAAAAAAATTTCATTCTCTTTAGAACTCAAGGATACAGAGGTACAATCCTATAGAACAGATCCTGTTCAAGTAAGGTCGTAAAAATTTCATTATCTCTATGTCATGGAGCTTTTGACTGATTGCTGTCATGTTGGCTGCTTAAATCCTATGACTGCATGTGAGGGTTTGTCTCTTCCTTGTCCGTTCTGACTATAACTTTAAATGGTACAGGTGAGGGAAGCTGTGGGTGTTACCCTTTGTGTGTTATGCTCAAATGTTCAGCTCCACAAATTGTTTGCTAGTTATTGTTCTGCCCAAAACGGAAGCAGTGGTGTGGAAGATGATTTATTTGGTGGTAGTTGGAATCAGCTTTTATCAGATCAGGCTACTGAACGTGCCATTAGAATCCAGAAAACAACTCATTCTGACCATATGAATTCAGGAGAAGTAGTTCCAGAAAATGGGATTATAAATGATTCGGATGAAGATGTAAAATGGATGGAAACGGTAATGATTGGAACTTCGTTGCTGTAATTCTCTTTATTGATGACTTGGCTTTGTTGGGGATGGAGGAAACTGAACATAACAGCCTCTGTTTTGGAAAAGGCTGGGTTTGCCTTTGCCAACTGTGTCATGAAATGATTGACTGATGTTTCTATACTTAAGATGGTCATTCCTCTAACCAATGATTTCAAAATGTGCAGTTATTCCATTTTGTTATTTCTTCGCTGAAGTCAGGTAGATCATTGTATTTGATGGAGACAATTGTCGGCATTCTTTATCCCGTAATCTCATTACAGGTGCAAAGTGATTTCTTGCTTGTCTTCTTTTCCTTCCTGTATGTTTAGACTTATCTGCTGATGGTCATCCTTTTCTGTTCCAGTTGGACCTGTAAATGTCTCATTAGTTTAGTGGTAATGTCACTGGCAGTATAGCTAGTATTTAAAAAGATGAAAAAATGTCAAAAATCTGGTTAAAATGGTCTTGCATTGGTCATAGGATAATTGTCATAATTCTATACTGTGATTGCTGACTTGCTATATCCTCTTTTATCTTTTCTAGGTTTCTCTCATCTGTATTAATGTATGAATAAAGCTCTTATATCGTAACTAGCTATCTCATTGCCTTTTCGTCTTACGGTAAAGAGGAAAGGGTCGAAGAACCTTTATGTCACTAATCTGTATCTTTACACATCAAACTATGTAGTGGAGATTAGGTGAACTCTGATTTCTAGAGTCCTGTGAAAATTTTGATGATTTGAGCATGTCAAATAAGGTTTATCTTTGGATTTTGAAGGATACATCAAATAAAGATTTATCAACATTGGCAAAGGCTGCTTTCTCGTTGTTAAAATGGAGTGTCTTTAGAGAACCACATCTCCAAAAGGCTGTTGCTGTTATCCTTAAGTCAGCTAATGATTCTAATTGGCGGATCAGATCTGCTACATTGACATATCTTCGAACATTTATGTATAGGTAATGTTGAGGCAATGTCATGCATGAGTTTTTCTGATCATAATTATTTATATGGTCAATTTCATCCGTTTTACTCATAACAGGCACAGTTTTGTCCTTTCACATGATGAAAAGCTACAGATTTGGAGAACTGTTGAGAAGTTACTCATTGATAGCCAAGTGGAGGCAAGTTCCTTTGTTCTTATAAATTACAATATTTTCTTTTCCCGGTGGGTTTTAATTGTAAACATGCTCATGCTCAATTTGTGCACCAAGAACAGGAATAGAATCAGCAGACAGATGTTTCTAAAGCAGGGATGTATTGGGGTTGTCTTGACATTATGATTCTAAGGAGAGAGAGTTTATATGATATATTGCCTTTTTTTTTTTTTTTTTTTTTTTTGTGTTCCAAACTTAGCAAATTCTGTACAACAGAAGCAATTTATGCTGGTGGTGCCTGGTTAAGATGTGTTTTTTTTAGTAAACTGTGTGGAAGGAATATTATGAGAGATAAGATCATGAAAAGAAGTATAGACATGGAAACACACTTGGGGTTGGGGAATTAAACAATTATCACCAGTTGCAAGTTTGTGACATATTAAGAGAATTATTGAAGGGTTCTCCTCAAGCTTAGTAGTATTGGACACTTGAATTTCTTTCGTACATATTCTTAAAGACCGAATTTTTTGCAAGTTTGTTAGAGTGATTATGTATAATTGTTTCCTTCCAAGTTATCTACAGCATACTCGTTGCTTGTTTTCCTTCTTGTTTTGTATACTTGTGGCTCACATGGCCGCCTTGTGTAACATGCAAAGGATGGGTTACTAGGTTAACTCGTATAACCTCTTCTATTCTTTGATTGCTTCACATCTAAGTTAGTCTCTCTAATGTTCACTGCTGCATCTCATTCTTTGTATCTCTGTTATCCAGAATTTTATCATGCTTAACCCAGCTATTGTACGTAGTTCATAGCTGGAATGTTTTAACATAAATGAGTAAATAACCAACATCTGGAATCATGTAACATGAGGAGTTGTATAACTCTTGGGATATATTCACTTTCAATTTGTGTGGCAGCTTTCACACAAGGCACTTTGCAGGCTATATCCCTTCTCTAGCTCAGCTATTATGCTTAGGTCCTTTGTTTGATCACATACATCCATTGATACTTTTGTGCAATTGCTCCAAGATACTCAAAAGCCTTGCATTGAATTATACCTTGTTCACTTGTTAATTGTGTGTTCTTCTATTCTGCTTCTAGTCTCAGCAAATCTGACTTTTATGTTGTAATTTTTACGGCATGATTATATTGTGTTTTATTTTTCTCCTGATAATTAATTGGTTTCAGGTACGAGAGCATGCGGCGGCAGTTTTGGCTGGGCTAATGAAGGGTGGAAATGAAGTTCTTGCAGGAGACTTCCGCGAAAGGGCGTATACAGAGGCAACTCTTATTCTCAAGAAGAGAAAACAAAGGTTGGATCTTTGATAAGCCTTTGGTTTGAAATTTGTCTTCTGTGAATTTTTGTTGTGTATTTCTCTCATTCTACTTAGGTTGTGCATGTTTTCATTGTATTGAGAGGATTAAGGTGGTCTCTGGTATCTGATGAGATTCAGCTCTTGAATGAAAATTATATCCTTTGCATCATCTTGTTTTCATTATAACCTCGGCCGGTGATTGTTCATAATGTGTAATTGTTTAGATGGTCTTCTAGCTTCGTTTCTTCTTGCTTTGGATGTTGAGAAGTTCTTAACGAGCAGAAAATTCTGCTAGCGATTATCATAATTTATGTATTTCGTCATTGTTTTTCTTCTATTCTATCTTATATCGATGTGGTCAAGTCTTATATGATTAAATGTTTCAGAACTGCCTATGAATACTTAATGGTGCATCTGATGCACCAATTCTTTCAGGTGTCAGTGCATTTTTTGTTAAATATGTTATGTAAATGCACTTTTAACCTATTATCTCTTTGTGAAACAGTCGAAGAGATGGCTATTCTGTTGCTTCTGTTCATGGTGCTGTGCTTGCGCTGGCAGCTGGTGTCTTGTCTGTTCCATATGATATGCCAAGGTAAATATGGAAGTTCCTAATTTAGAATTTTTCAAATGTTGCTGCCAAATTTTATAATCTGCTGCCATAATTTTGGAGATGTCTAGTTTCCATTTTACTGTCTAAAAGAGGGGTACTGAAGTCTAAATGCTTTATGTTGCTTGTAAATTCTCTTCAGATTCAGTTCTTTATTCCTTTGAAGGGATATATTCTCTCTTTAAGTTCTCTCCTGCTGGAAGTCATTTGTATTAAGGGTTCCAATTCCATTTGTTTTGTTTCTACTGATAATTCATCTTGAAATACTAGGATCCAACTTGTTATCATTGATGCTTACTATAAATGAACCTTTATGGCAAAGAATATTAGTCAATTGAAATAAAAGAAAAATAAGTAAAAAGGTTTCTCACATTCTCATTAGTCATACAACAAATCGATGATTCAAATAAGTTGAAAGTTTTCCGTTGGTCATGCAAATTAATAGATGATTTAGAACTCGGTTGGTGCCTTATTTTTTGTAAGTCGGGGAAAAATAAAACGAAATGATCTATTAGTCACTGAGAAAGAAACACAGTACGTGGGTCATTTATAAAAAAAGAGGGGGGAGGGGAGTAGATATAAAATCCTTTTCAGCAAATTAGTTTTATACCATAATTACGAGACAATTGGGAAGGGATGAAAGATACAGTTATATTTTAGCTATTCAATTTTGTTTGGAAATTACGACTTCACTGTTGAGCATGGTAAATTGAGACATCATCGAATTTATACATACAGTTAGGAACAATTCCGCTTAAATAAGTTATACATACAGTTAGGTAAATGCTTCGGCCTGAGTTTGAAAAGTCTGAAGAATTTGAAACAGAGAAAATATATTAATCTGTAGAAAGTTAGGTTAGTAAATTTTTGCCTTACTGTATTTTGGTGATTTTTAATCCTTTTTTGTATATTAAATATATTTGCCGTGTAATCTATTAGCCAAATTGTAGTTTTGGGTGTAATTTAATCATATGAACTACACTTACAAGATTCAAACATGCTCAAAGAAGAGAAAAAATTATATTAGCACGGAGAGAGAGTTATTGAGTTGCTGCAAGAGAAGCTTTGTCCATGTAGGTTGCAGTTCCAATATATCCTCACCTATGTCCCTGGGTTGCACTACATTATGGCAAAATTCTGAGTGTGCAGACTAATTAGGGGTTAAATGCCCTTACAAATCCTTTTTTTAAATTTTTATATTTATATGTCAACAAAAATACAAAATAGGTCTCAGCAATTTTTTCTATTACTCTGAAATATGGGGATTGGTTGACTTCGGTCTCTGGTGATTTAATATATGCATCTGCCTCTATTTAAGTTGCAGTTGTAAGAGCTTGATTTTGGCTGCATTTCTGTGGTCTTTTGACTTGAACGAACCATGGTTGTTAAATTTAATCTTTTGTTTCAGTTGGTTGCCTGAGCATGTTACCTTATTGGCTCGCTTTGTTGGTGAACCGTCACCTGTGAGATCAACTGTTACTAAAGCTGTTGCAGAGTTTCGAAGGACTCATGCAGACACATGGAATTTTCAAAAAGATCAATTTACTGAAGAGCAGCTAGAGGTATCTGAGTTTTGTAGTTATTAAATTTCTACTGACTAGACCTTTCAGCAGACATTGTTCGATACCTCAAAAAATGATATTGTTTAATATTATTGTATCTTTCCCTAACCGCAAGCTTACATCTACTGTTTACCACATTGCAGGTTCTTGCTGATACATCATCCTCATCATCGTATTTTGCTTGAACTTTCACTCACAGGATTAGGCTATAGATGGGTAATTATATATATTCGTCCATAAATGTAGCTTATTTACAGTTGTAGTATCAGGTTGAAGATTAATGAAATACATTATTTCTAAAAGACTGGCTATGCAATCTCCTCCCCCCCCCCCCCCCCCTTCTTCTATTTTTTCCCCCTTTACTATCTGGGAAAGTCTAGACCATGGGGTTCATTAGGTCATTGGATGGTAAATCCCACAAGATACTGTCGGTACTAAATATGCTGGATCCATTTCTAATCTCCTTTCCACCTTCAGACTCTTCTCCATTTTCATCTTCGAGTTTCAAGTGCCCTAGTTGGTCTCCTGCTGTGGAGCACATGCTTTGGTTCCATGGTGATCCATCTTCTTCAGCAATGTAAGCAGATTGACCATACTGAAAAGCAGTAAATGCATTACAGCCCCCATTGACATGAGTTTGTGTTGCTCCTACAGTTGTTTCCCAAGGCTTGTTTGAGATTATCATGTCTGGCTGCTGTATTGCCCTTGATAATCCAAGTTTGATCTTCTCTACGGTATCTTCCTTGGCGTCTGGCTTAGTACTCATACCATATGTGGCATTCATATTTCCTTGTGAACTGCTAGGTTGCAGCTGGAAGTCAATTCGCTTCTTGGTGAGGAGATGGAGCATTTCATCCTTGAAACACCCAAGGGCTGCCTCAGTTAGATTGGCAACCTGTGGGGGTCCTAGTGTGGTTGCAATCTCAGCCATTAGGTGAGAGAAAGACTTGTGCGTAACTGGATCAATTCCCATGCCTGTTAACTTCTTCTTTAGCTTGGTATTCCAATGGTTTTTGACATCATTATCAGTGCGACCAGGAAGTTGAGCAGCAATGAGTGACCATCTGAAAAATAAAAATTCCTAGGTTATGCATCAGAGATTACTGCAGTAGTGTGGGAAAAAGGACCTTTAGGATGTGGTTTGTGTTGGTACCTGTTGCCCACAACAGCATGAAGCTTCATTATGGTTTCTTCTTCTGCTTGGGAGAACTGGCCATGCTTAAGGTCAGGTCTTAGGTAGTTTGTCCATCTCAGCCTACAACTCTTTCCGCACCTTTGGAGACCTATGTATGTATGGATTGGCAATGGTTAATGAGAACACAATAAGTCGGTAACAATGATTGCAAGTGCTATCCAGGGTTTGGTTTATCAGTTGAAAAAAACAAAAAAAAAAACAAAAACAGAGTAAAGATAGAGAATCTAACCAGCATTCTTAGGAATAAGACGCCAATTACGGGTGCCATGTTGGGCGATGTAGGAAGAGAGTTTGTTGTCTTCTTCGGGAGTCCATTGGCCTCGTTTTACGTTTTCCTTCTCGCAGCAAGGAATTCTACCCATGTTTGATGTGTTAAATAATGGTGGGTTATATTGAAGAAACAGGGAAAGCTTGGTGTGGTAGCTAGTTAGGGAGCTGAATTAGTGATAATAGCAGTGAGTAATAAGAATTAAGGAAATCGAAAAAGAAAAAAGAGTAGAAGAATTGGTATAATAGCGAAAAAGAGAAAAGATTAAGAAGTGTTAATAAGAAAAAGGTAATTAAGAAATAGTACTATATAGGGTGAAGGAAAAGAGAGAGTAATAAGAAAAATGAAAGAGGAGGTGAAGAAAAGAGCAGGAAAGGTGCATGAGTTGATTAAAGAATTCAACGCCATTGAGAGTGTGTGAGAGGAGAGGCTGGTAGCTCACCCACAAGACACCTGGTCAACACACACATCACACATCATACAACACAACACATCTCTTCTCTCTCTCTCTCTTTCTCTTTCTCTCTTTCATTTATGGATTTCTGGGATTCATTCTTGCACGAGTGTGTTAGTTGGCTTTCAGATTTCCCATCATACTTTCTTTCTCTTGTTTCCTCATCCACACGTGCGGCGGTTATTTTGTCAGTTTTCTCCCTATATACTTGGCGGGTAATCTTGGGCTGCCAATCATTACATAATAATACTATTTCCTGCCTTCTTCAGATTACAGTAATACTTTATTTGTTTGCTACGATTATATTGCTGCGAGTTTAATGCGTATATGAGATTACCTCTGAAATACTTACTGTCCCATAAACATGAACATAAAACAGATAGTTGGGATATGTCATGTATATGTATAACTAGGTTCCATTAGGCAAAGCTCAGCTTAACTTAATGTGTCGACTTGTCCTGCACCTAATGTCTATTAGAGGTTTATTTGTCTTACAAACTCAATGCCTATTATTTGTCGCTTAGGAGTACAAGTGTTGCATGGTATGAAGTGAATAGCAGTCCTCTACTTAATTCATTGTCAGGGAATTTCTGAGCAAACCATCTATCAACAATGCAAGCAAATCTTCCAGTGTTTCCTTTCACTGATCACTACTAAGGTAACTCTTAACTTAATTTTGCATTTACAAGACCACCAATCGATCCTGATAGAGCAAATATTGTAACCACTAAGCAAACATATGAGAAAGTTCTTAGAGCAATCCACCATCCTGTCCATGCTTCAATATTTCTCTGCTTCAAGTACATCTCGACGGGGAAATAGATTGACAGAGGCCAAAAGATGAGAGCTCCAAGGATCCCCAAGACTTGGTTGAAATAAGGGAATGCTACTGCTAGGATGGTAGTGGATGCAACATAAGCTGTTCGAATACACAGCCTGTAAAGGTTCACTCTAAGAGGTGGCAACAGTGGAAGCTTCAATGTGTGTGAATGGTGGAGAAATTCATTGTCAGGGAATTTCTGAGCAAACCATCTATCAACAGCTGCAAAGAGTGGCTGGCTGAATACCTACAAAGGCAGATAATGCAATTATATGATCAATATCTGATAAATTTAAGTAGGTAATTTAAAAACTTGGAATGTAATATACCTGATATCCTCCAACTAGATGAAGAACAATGCAAGCATTAGCAATGTCAATCAGCCAGTATGGCTCATAGAATCCTGTCATAAGATTCCCGGGAGTATCAACTCCGAAAGCAGCATAACCAAATCCTCCACAAAGGAGATAAAAGAAGGTGGTCAATGCAACAGAGATTGTGGAAGCCTTCTTCATGGTCTCGTTTTCTGACGGGGGAGATTTCAGAGTATCCTTGAATTCAAATCAGATCCAAAAGAGTTAAACTTTTGTTCAAGCCTTTTATTATACTTCTTATACCTCACATATCATTATATCAAACATATTTCAGGACAAAAAAAAAAGGAAGGGGGGGGGGGTAAAACTAACACACCTGAATCTCAATAAGAATCAAGGAGTATGGGTAGGCAAATGCTATATCACCTACTCCTTGTGCAACCAGCCATACTTTTTCCATGACAGTTGCGGTGGGTATTCCTTCTATGCTCCCCTTAATCATACCATTTTCTGGAGCAATTAACAGTTCAAAAAATAAATGATACTTGCACATTACTAAAGCACAAATTTACAACGAAGAATTCTTCACAGTATTTCAGAAATACTAGCATGTACAAAGTTGTGTGGTAGTATAAGTACCAATAACACGAGCGATTCCAAGTCCGAGTACAATGAGGGAATAGGTGAAAGACATGATAGCAGCAACTAGTGAAACCCATTTAATGTCATGCATATTTGGTATCTGTGACATAAAAATCTGTACAAAGCCAAAGATTAACATGTAATAGGCATCCCCAAAATTGCAGGCTGCCTGATGCCCTTGCTTGTGATAACAGTTTGATTCCTGTATTGCTCTGCCAATTAAGATGAAGACAGGTACACATAACAGTAAGATGATACTTGAGAAACAGAAAAGCTGTACAGTATGTATGTTAATGTAACAAGTAAAGAAGCTTAGTACCTGATGCTGATAGCAGAAGTGATAGTATAAGCAATTCCAATCCCATATAAGTTAATATGAACAAAGAAACCGCATAGCCAAGCCCTGGTTTCTCCCAAATTAGAGTAAACAGCTTCAAGGTAAGACGGATTTCGGACAGGGCCGTGTTCAGGGTCAGGAGACCAGTAACAGTTACATAGGAGAAATGCAGAAAGGAGTGTAATGAAAGCGAACACGAGCATTGCAATGGGACCTGCTATCCAACCTAACTGACTCAAACTCCATGCCAAAGATAGTACTCCTGACCCGATCACTCCTGTTATTATGTGTGCTACTGCAGACCATAATGTCCCTGCAATTTTTTTTTCGAAAGATAAATACTTGATGATATATATGCAAATCCTTCAAAGATGATAAAATATTTACCAGTCCTCTTGTGGGGATGTCGTCCTCCTTGTCGTGTTCCGGATGATTGTTGGAGTAATAAAGGGGTGTTTTTACTATCTCCATCTTCTCCCATTCGATCAGATTTTGTTGAGAATATGAATGGAGTTGCTTTCTGTTAGGAATAGGCCTTTGGATCAATTGCTAGAAAAGGAAATCACTCGTTTTTTTTTCCGGAGAACTCTAGAATTCTGGTGAAAGCAGGAAACACAACTCAATGAACTCGTATCAATGTCTCTCTCCAATGATAGGGTTAGATTTTAGTTACGTGTATTATTTTTGTTTCAATGAGTTACGTTTGTTAGCGACTATTCTTATTATTCTAGTACTCACCTTTATTTCATCGACACTTGTAGAAGCAAGTCAAGTATTCCAGTTTTTTCAGTTGTCCATTGCTTTCCATTATGATTCCAGCCATCCATTATAGCACAAATGTCTGTCGTTTAATAATCTCAACCTTTCTTCCACCATACAGACTTCAAGAATTGCCTTTAGACAGAGTACTACGGAGTATTTCATATTTTTTGGTGCTGCTAATTTTATATTCCGTACAGGTTTTGTCTTTTGCAAATCACGACAAAAATCAAAGAAATATATTTAGTTGATCTACGAATACAAGTTGTGATCTATATACCATTAATGATACATACATAATTTTCCCATGATAAATTAATGACACCATCTATAAAGTATACCCACTCGAAGTTATCACAATGATAAATAAGGGATAAGATGAACAAGTACATGGTACATCCCTATGATAATCAAGATGAATAACAATCTTTTTCTTTGTGTTTTACTTAAATAAATTCTTCTCAATTAGTCGAGTTAATTCTCATTGTTACCAAAGTGTTTACATTATGGAGAACGGGTTAATGTATAGATAGATAGATGAGAATGCAACCGCTGTCTTCATTCTAATTTGGCACTCACAAGCCCTTCCACTGATCCAACTAATGCAACTACACTAACCAGTAAGCAAATAACACTAAATGTTCGGAGTAAGATACCCTTTGTTGTCCAAACATTCATCTTTTTCTGGACAATGTACATTTCTACTGGGAAATATATGGCCAAGGGCCAAAAACCTATGGCCCCCAGCAACCCCAAAATCTGGTTGAAGAACGGGAATGTCATTGCTATCCCTGTTGTTGATGCAACATAAGCCGTTCTGAAACACAGTCTGAGTAGGCTCACTTGAACATCAGTGGCCAACAGCGGCAGCTTCACTGAATGGAAATCATTCACAAACCCGCTATTGGGAAACTTTTTAGCAAGCCCTCTTTCCACAAATGCAAATACTGGTTGACTATAAACCTACAACATACCACAGACAACTGAATCTCTCTTTAGAGTTCTTGATCATTGCCATAATTCTATCACATTAGTGTTATATCATATGTATAGCTGATATACAGAATTTCAATAAAAAGTACTAATTACGTACCTGATATCCTCCGACAAGATGAACAACTATACAGGCGTTGGCAAAGTCAATGAGCCAATAAGGTTCATAGAATCCAAACCCTGTCATAATATTACCAGGTGTATCATTCCCGAAGGCTGCATAACCAAAGCATCCACAAGTGAGGTAGAAGAAGGTGGTGATCAAGACAGCTGCCATTGAGGCCTTCTTCATTGTTTGATTTTCCGGTGGAGGGGACTTCAATGTGTCCTACACTCCCAACCCACAGTACTACATCTCATTAATTAGCAAAAAACATATATTCCTTCATTTTAGACACTAATCAGGTACAAATCAACCTGAATTTCTAGAACAATGATTGCATAGGGGTAGGCAAAAGCAATGTCTCCAATTGCTTGAAATGATAAGCTCAATTTCTTAAGAGTAGAACTAGCTGGAACTCCACTAATACTTCCCTTAATTGCTCTATTTCCTGCACTTTCCATGAAATTAATATGAGAGCAATTTAGCAATGTCTGTGAGTAGGAAAGCCAGCTACTGTACGTAGTAATAAAAGATCAATGAAATATATGGGATTGATTACCAATCACGGTAGCAAAGCCGAGCCCCGATCCAATGGTTGAGTAGGCAAATGACATGATGGCAGCCAAGATAGAAAGCCATTTCATGTTGTGGAAATCAGGTATCTGAGACATTATGATCTGAACACATCCAAACAGCAGCATGTAAATGCCATCTCCATAAGAACAAGATGCTTGGTGCCCTTCTTTATGGTAGCAGTTTGATTTTTGAATAGCTCTGTATCATTGGATTTTATTCAAGTGGATCAGAGACTCAGAAGAGGATAGACTAGCTTGCTTAATTAGACTGATTCTGTACCAATGAACTAACAATTAAGCTAATAAATATAAAACATCCTTTTTCAATGATTCATAGCTCTATCCCCCTTGCTTCTGACCAAGGAAATTGATCTAAAAAGAAAAAAGAAAAGGTTGTCCCTAAGCATGAAAAGACTATACGTTAGCTCAGTTAAAATTAGGAAAGTAAGGAGTGTTGTGCCCCTGATTATTTGTATACCTGATGCTGATTGAAGTAGTGATTACATACGCAACAGCGGCACCATACAAGCTTAGATATTGTAGAAAACCACAGAACCATAGCTGTTTCCTTCCTGTACAGTCACTTAAAGACAATCAATGCACTTAGCTTGCAGATTAATAAAAGTTTCACACTTCCTGCTGATGCATTAGTAGTTCAGTATGCAGATGGTATAGTAAAAATGTAAAATGGAAACAACTAGCACTTTTTTTTTTTGGTAAAAAGGTTTGGATGAGGTAGGGTATATATTTGGATACCAAGTATGGTTGAAACAGCATCCATGTAGGATGAGTTGCGGACACCAGTTACAGGGTTGGGAGACCTGTAACAGTCAGATAGGAGTGATGCAGATACGTAAGTAACGAATGCAAAGCAGAGCAAAGAAAGCGGGCCAACAACCCATCCTAGTTGGGAGGTACTCCATGCCAAGGAAAGAACACCGGATCCGATAACAGCCGTTATTATATGAGCAATGCTCGTCCACAGAGTTCCTGTTAAGTTGAGGATAATTGCAGACTTAAAAGACAGTACTGAAGGCAGGTACTCAGGACAGTTGAAATATTATGCATAGAAATAAGTGGGATTGGATTGTAAGATTATTACCGACTCTCTTTCTAGCATCATCATCACAATCATAAGAGAAGGTGAAGGTGGAAGTGGAAGATATCTCTAGAGAAGTGTTATTTGCCATCCGATCAATAAAATTCCTGGTATAATAATTTGGTAAAAGTTGGATTTACTCAGCAATCTGCACTCAGAAGTAGTGATATGAAACTATCTAAGGTGTGTAACAGTATAGAGGCAGGGTTATTAGTTAAGGGCTTAAGGCCATTATTAATCATACAAATATAACTAGTATGGGCTTGCAACTTGGGAGTGTAGTTGGTGATAAGTCTCAATCTCCGATCTCACTGCACGGTCCATAATTGAGCATGTACTCGTAATAATTAATGGTCCTATCTACATACGTACTACTCTACTCTGGTCTCAACGCATCTGATCCATCAGAATTCAAGATGCCATTGCATATACTACGTATTAGTCAAAGTTTTACTGCTCTTCGTCGTCTCTTTTACTGCTGTCTGCCTTGGCCTAAATTTTTTACTGTTTGTTAGTTCTTATCTTGTTTTAAAACGTTAAAAGTATAAATATAATTACATATGCAGGGTTGGAAATTCGGCAACTAACTCAAATATAAGCCTAAGCCAAACAGATGGTTAAAACCCAAGATTAATTTATATACTCTAACATGCAATATGATAAACTAGCAATGCGGAAATTATACTTCTCATGGTAGAAGGGAACATTTTTAACTACCTTGTATTTAAATACTCGGTGTACAAATTGAAATTAAAACAAAAAGGAGGAAGTGTGACAGAGTACACAAATCGTCTTGTTTCATTAGATATTTGTGAATGGCATTTTGCTAATTGTTGGAATTGGAATGCACATATATAAATTGTCATCTTGGACTTTCCGCATAATATAAGCATCAAAATACACTACAAAATTAGCGACTTCATTCACCTAAACAAAATTAGGACAATCATCGGTGGAGTAGAATATGAATTGTCAAACACAAACACAAACACAATACGAGGCGCTTATTGCTTGATATATTTTTTCAAATTATCAAAAAAATTCAACCAGTTATTTACTTGCATTATCAAAACACCAAAGTAAAACATAAGTGACGATTGTCAATTAAGGTGGATAAACAATTGACAACAAAGAAAACAAAAACTCATATTCCAATTGAAGAAAACAAAAACTCGATCATATTCCAATCAACCAAATTACCAAACTGTAACCGACATATAGCCCTTGATTCCCCTTACTTCTTTTTGGGAGTTTTTGTCTTCTTAACCTTCTGCGCTTGTTGTTTCTTTTCTGTAGTATCAGCATCAGTAACAGTAGCAGCCGTAGAAGGAGTTGCAAAGTCAGGGGTCACATCCTCTTTCGGTTTCTCCAAAATACCTTCTTCACCACCTTCACTATCTTTATCTCCATCCTTGTTGCCAACTGTTTCCTCCTCCTCGTCCCTCCCATGCTGTTTTTGCTGCAGATACTCTGCAGCCGCAGCCGCATACACGCCCTCGTCGTCCTCCTCTTCCTCCTTTGTCATCACAGTATCTTCTGCTTTCCCAGCACCGTACTGGTGGTGACCATGTATGTAAAGGCGATGGCGGATGGAGCGAAACACCCAATTTAAGGTAGAAATGCCAGCCAAAGCCATGACAGCTGCAAGAGAAAAGCCTGCAATACAAGTGACCAAAATGAAAGTTGGTATTATCAACAGAGGACTACATATAACCATGATTGGGAACCCAATCACTGTCAGACTCAGTGTTACTGCCATTGTTATCCCCATTACCACCAACAGTGGACCTCCTACCACCACCGCTGCCGCCGTCGCACCAACCACTCTTCTTAACCACCCAAATGCTGTCTTGTCTTCATCATAACTATTACTAGTACTGCTACTACTAATTGGTATCATCCTTTGTTCATCACTTGCCATTTCCATATTACTTTTGGTTTCTTTCTTGTAACAAACAAACTCTCACAAGTAACTAAATACTACCAAGTTAGCATATACTTGTGAGTTGGTGGCTTGATGCATGTAAGTTTCAGCTAAAAACTAACGCAGCAACCCTTGAATATTTATTTATTTTATGATATAATGAATATAATAGGCCTTTGTAAGTGACAAGTGGTATACACAAACATGCATAGCTGAATGCCTCGCAGGTCTCCGTGTCATTTAACCCTGTATACGTGGCATCTAACGCACCCCTTTTATGCATGCTCCCTTGTCTTTTACTTTCCAGAGCTTTTTATTTGATCCTATGTTGCTCCTAATTAGTAATTACTTTGGCTAAATTTATTTTGACAACTTATTTGAATAAAAATGCAATAGTTTATTATAATAATAACTTCAAACTTTGTGTACACCAGCATACATTAACAACAATTTAACTAAATCCTACTATATGATATGTTTATTCTTATATACCAAGTATTAACGGAAAAATACCCTCACTTCAGTATTTATTTTCAATTCCAGGGAACACTGTAAAATATCCTTCTAGCTATTAAGATGCAAATAAGATGTGCATACACTCTTCTATGCAAGGTTTAGATCATGTCAGAATCGGAAAGATTAAGAACAACAAGAACAAGTTACTCGTATAATAACTCAGGCAAATTCGATGTACAATGATTTCTTGAATTGACCCTTTGATCGATCTAGTAGCAAATAGGGTTTGCTTCATACCAATTACCTAACTAGCAGATGTTGCAACTTATTGAACCTGGCATTATAATCTAACCTGATGCTGTCCTTGAAGAAATTCATCGTCCATTGCATAATCTAGCAGCATCCACAACAAAGTTTTAGCTGATTAGATCTCATCATCCAATTTTTTTTCGTGGAAAACTGATTTCCCAGGAGCAACATGAAGATCTCCCGTCGTGTATGTAATGCTGAGTACATAAATTTTTCATATTTTTTCGTTTACAATTCAATTCTGATATTCCAGAGGTACAATTCCTTTTCAGGAGTTCTTAATGTTAAGGTCAGTAACCCAGAGGCCTTCTCGTAATCAAAATCTATTTCTTCATCATCTACGCAAATCTTCTTTGGTGGGATTGAGGAATATGCCCCAAATGCACCACAACCGCGAACTTTCAGGCTAATAACAGCGTTTCCTTCTGCCTCATACTGTAAGGCCTTAACTGCACCTCCAGAGTTAAACATTTTAGTCAGCCCAATTGGGGCAAAAATGACACCATTTGACAGCTGCTTTGCAGGAACCACTGTGAAAACTTCATATTCTTTGGCCTTCAATGTGACAGGAAGTGATGCATTTTCAGGAAGATAAACAACCTCTCCTGCAATAAAATTATTTGAAGTAGAATTGCATAAGCCATCTTCAACATTTCACCAATTAATTTGACTTCTACAACTCTGAAGTAAACCATGAAACTGATTTCTCTAAAAGACGTACCTCTAAGATGACTATATACAACACAATCTCCATTCCATCCAGCATCAACAATCTTATTAAGATAATTTACATCACGAGCTCTAATGACATCAGTAACTGCATCAGGTTGTTCGTCGTGGACTACATTTCTCTTTCCATCCTTACACCAGCCAGCTCCTTGGCAGTTGAAAGCCCCAATCACCCCAGTGTAATCATTCATGTTCCATATTTTCAGAAGACTGGAGTATGTTTCATCACAGGAAAAAGTCATTAAATACAGACAAACAGCACAATGAGAAGAAAACAGGATCACGTACGTTTAATGTGTTAGGATTTGCCTCAAGGTGGCAGCAAATTACCTTTTACCGTCTCTAGTAGGATCAGTGAACAAGCTATCCCTGGTGGGTCTGCCAGGCAGTTTGGCCCTCAATATAGAACCATCAGGAAGTACAAGCTTTCTCAGTAAATCAAAATCATGGTGTCCAGGTTTGTCACTGGATAAATCAACCAGGAAATCATAAATATAGTCATATGGAAAAAATCTAGACTGATAAAAAAGAGTGGTTGTTATTCAATTGATTCAAAATGCAATAACATACCTAACATAGATTGCACAACCACCGACTGCACGAGCTGCTCCATGGTATTCAGCCATAGGGTGCAAGCTCTGCCATGGAAAATTGCAATTTCAAGTTCAATCCAAAACAAAATTGAGGATAACAGAAAGACTAGGGAAAAAAGAACCACACTGCATGAACTTACATGAAACATATCCCAGTCTGGCTGCATAAACTCTCCAAGGAAAACTGTATTGTATGCAACTGAAGCAACGTGGATGGTATGTGATGCTGGATCTCTTGGCCAGAAATCATCAGATGCTCTAATAATTGCAGCCCGCTTGGCACTGAAACGCCAATGAAACTGAATCCTAAAGAAGAAGAAGAAAGAGGAAAGGACCTTCAAGAAGATCAAATTAAAGACTACGATGAGTACCTGTATAAGCCATCAGTGTTGTGGCTCATGCAAGATATTATTCCATTATCGGGGAAATTCTTGCTAATTGAAGTCTCTAAGGCCCTGTGATATTTTCTAGATAGACTGACTCTTCCACCATGCCCAGCACCAAGTGTTTCAAGGACACTTTGGACGTCAACCTTCACCCCATCAATACCAGCTGAGGCAAGGTATGAGTGAAGCTCATCATAGAAGCTGAAAACCTTTTCAGGATTCATAAGCCCAAGTCCATTTTTCATCATGGTTACCAAGGAATTATCCGGATAATCCACATGCTCATTTGATTGAACACCTGGGGATGTTTTTGGGTAGGCTAACTTGGGTTCGTAATGTTCCATATCAGCAACATCAGGTTTAACACCTCCCCAGTACCCTGTTATTGCATGCCACACATAAACATACCTATAAAGCAGCACAACCCCAATGAATTTTAGAACTGAATAAGTGCTTCTTAAAAAAAATGTAGTATAGAGTAGATAGGATGTGAATTAGAAATTGTACATACTTAATTGCATGATCTTCTTTAATCTCAGTTATAATGTCACGGAAGCCATCCTCCACTCTAGATCCTTCTTTACCATTCTTCTGGAATTTGTGATTCTCCTTGATATTAGTCAGCCTATTAGCAAAACTGCAAAGAAGAAAAAATATATATATTAAAAAGCAACAAGTTGCAGTCAGACCAAATCACTTGAAATGCCCAAATGACAAGCAAGGACACAATAGGTACAAGAACAAGAATAAAAGAGTGAATGAACACTCACTTGGCACAATTATCTTCTTCACATGGAACACTTTCGGAATCCATGGCTACCGATTACCATCCGTCATCAATGATAATAAACTTTAGAGAAACTCCACCCTTTTCGAAACTAAATATAAAGAATTGATGAATACAATCAGTTCACTGATCTACAATTCCAGTCGAGCAAATCATAGCTAGGCACTTAGGAAGTGTAAAATAGTTAATACCTTTGTAATCCTTCCTTGACTCCTTGTGAGGTAACATTGGTGTAAAATGCATCCCAAGTACACCAGCCAAACCAGTTGAGAATATCTGGCATCTGAACCATTTTACATCAGAGAAACTATTAGGACAACAATAAGATGTACACAAGGCTATACTTAAATCAGGAAATACTTTTTAGTAGAACCTCAACCACGAACTACGCAGTGTGAATTAATAATGTGATACCTTTTTTCTTTCGCGATGACAGAATGTCTGAAGATGTCTCTCTACACTCCTGCAGAAGAATGAGAATTTACATAAAGCATATCAAAGCAACAAACATCATCAATCAAAATAACAACATAGGAACATGAAAACAGACCAGAAGTGTAGTAAAAAGCTAATGAGAAGGATGTTTGAAGCTTACTTGACAGCGTTGGAGACGACATCAAAAGGGTCAGAACCAGCAGCCACATAGAGCAGATGAGTCCCATCAAAATTTTGAACCTGAGGACACCCTGGCATGGCAACAGTTACATGTGTTATCATCATGATATGTAAAGCTAATACGAAAGAAGTGAGTTTGACATTTATATACCACTTTCAAGGCATATTTGGAGCTCGTCTTGGGCGTTCCCTTGGAGCACAGCTCTAAAATTAGGTTCAATAATGGGCAAAAACACAGCATAGGTTTTGTTATTGGCTTCCACCATCAGAAATTGAGTTTCAAAAGGAATGTCTCTTCCACAATCACCCATTCTCTGAGTCATCCACCACAATTTGAATCTGAATACACACATAAAGCGCAACCCCCTGCGCGAATAAAATCTCCAATTAGATTACGAAATCAACAAACTTGAATTGAATCAATAGATTGTATTGTACTGAATTAAAATAATCTAACTCGGCAATATCAAACAAATCAGGAAAAAAAGATTGAGAAAACAAACAGGAGGTTGCCGACGGGGAAGACATGACGGCTTCCTGGACAATTGGAAGAAACGCCGATGAAAGCTCCGGCAGCAGAAGAATCTCCGGCAGAGTGATGATGAGTTAAAAAGATGTTGTGATGAATATTGGAGAGCACTTCATTCCCAAACACCACCAGCTTCTTATCCGCCGTAACATTGATTCCAGCTCCAATCGTCATCTTCTATCTTGATGATTCGACTCATAATGTTTTGGAGACAACAGACTTTGAAACAGTGGAGCAAGCTAGAAGCATCATATTTTCAACAAAATGAGCTTAATTACATTACCCCAAAGGCCCAAACTATAAATAAGCTTAATTAAACTGATTTTTCATTCTAACAAAATATTTAAGAATTTAAGCCATTAAAGCACAACTAGAGGCAAGAAGCCAAGTAGGAAATTAAGAAAACATCATGTGTTAAATACCAAGAAAATATCTACCTCTCAATCCGTTTTGCCTCTCCTAATCATAAATCATTATCTTAGGGGATCATTTCTTTATTTGCCATCATTTTATCAACCATTGTACACGCTCACTGTCCTCTATTACCATATTTGTCAATTCATTGTTTTTACTTAAACTACTCTCACCGTCACATAATATGTAAGACGTTGGATTTTTTTTACTATTCATGTATTAGCTTTGACCATAATTTTTTACTAACATATTAAAAACATATATTATCATAAAATATGTTGTTAGATAGGTATTGATATAAAGTTTCATAATATAATTTTTAAAATAATTTTTATTAATATTAAATTATATAAAAATAAAGTCAAACTAGTGCATTGACATGTGTACAATGTTGATTGTATCATGTATTATGAGACAGAGAGACTGAGGGAGTATATCTTAACTTTAGCTTTTTCCAAAAAAAAAATAATCTTAACTCAAGTTTGTGCATGTCATCTTCATTTTGGTTCTTACCCTTTTCAACACCACTATCAAATGCGTTCATCCAAATTAATTTGCATAACTAATATTATATTTAATTAATTTTTGGCACAATTGCTTGTAAAAAAAATAAAATAAAAAATTAATTGACACAATTATTTAATTAGTTAGTGTTTAACCAAAGTAGTTGATTAAAGTCTAAATAGTCATCATAAGAGTAAATCTCACCTATATCATTTATCCTTTTTACATCAGTTTTTGGTTACTTCAATCTAGATCGTGTCAATTAAAATTTGGTCACTTTGTTTGAAGTACAATATGCGTCTACTTGAAGCAAAATACAACCCTATATCATATAACAAGTTATTAATAAGCCTCTAGCTCTTGAATGAGCTACTTATCACGGTTAAGAGTATTAAGTAAATACTTCCTCCGTTATTTTTTATTTGATCCGCTTTGACTTTTAAACTATTCATCACTCCTTTTTTGACCGTATTTTGAGAATTATATGTAAGGAAAAAGATATTTATGTGACATCTTGTTAGAATTGTCTCAATAAATATTATCACAATTTATAACTTTTATAATTTTTATTTATAGAGAAATAAAGTTATTAATGGTTAAAATTGAGCATTGACAAACGTGATAAAAGAAACAGGTCGAGTAAAAAAAATAGAGAAAGTATTAAACAATAATAATAAGATAGTTGGGTTAAGTTGGACCAAAAAAGAATCTGATAGTATGGGGGACTCGAGAATCAAAACTATCAATCAGATTTATTTTTATTTAATTATGTATTTGTATACTGAGACCGTGAGACGTGAGAGTATAATAATTTTCAATAAAACAAATAAAAAAAAAGCTTGTTTATAGTGAATAAAAATTGGTCATAAGAAATTGGGACGGACCAAATGATATACTACCCCCGTTAACAGTTATTTATAACGATTTGAAATAAAGTAAAGAGGAAAAATGTCACATCGTTACAAATTTTTATTCACTATAAACAATAATAATAAGATAGTTGGGTTAAGTTGGACCAAAAAAGAATCTGATAGTATGGGGGACTCGAGAATCAAAACTATCAATCAGATTTATTTTTATTTAATTATGTATTTGTATACTGAGACCGTGAGACGTGAGAGTATAATAATTTTCAATAAAACAAATAAAAAAAAGCTTGTTTATAGTGAATAAAAATTGGTCGTAAGAAATTGGGACGGACCAAATGATATACTACCCCCGTTAACAGTTATTTGTAACGATTTGAAATAAAGTAAAGAGGAAAAATGTCACATCGTTACAAATAACTGTTAACGGAGGCAGTAGTTATTGCTTAATGGGGCCGTGGGAATGCTGCCTGTCATACAACATTTTTCAATACAAGTGTTCGGTGGATATTTGGAATATGGTTCTTAAACAAAATTTTGATTCTTATTTTTTTTTTTTTTTTTTTTGTGCACATTATGCTTATTATTATGATTATGAATATGATACCCCAATAATAACTTAATAAGAATATAAGATGATGTTTATGATTCATTATGATTTGGCATCCTGATTTTGTACTCAATTGTCGTGTCTCCGCGTCAGATTGATCAACATAGTACTCAATTGTACTCAATTACCATTTGAATCCCTGAAAGTCCCTGCTATACCTGCTGCTTTTAAAGGCGAAGAAAAAGAGACATCACAGTTGAGCTTCCACCAATTTTGTATTGGTGGTGTTCAGGAAGGAAGGGTGGGCAGATTGGTGTTTGAGGATGACAGGTTACTATCTCTTGAAGTGTGAAATTCCTAGGCTAAAGCTTGGGCTTCAAGGATAAGTTGGTCTTGTGGTTTTTGAGAGAGAGAAAACTCCTTCATTCTATGAAGCCAGAGCTTCCATATAATAAAGGAGAAGAGGGTTTTCCATGGGAGGGATATTGGAAAATCCGAAGGAGGGGGCATTTTGAGATTCTTTGTAAGCCAAAGCTCAATGGGGTGGGAGAAAAAATCAGGGTTGACATGAAAATTTCCCCAAATTTCTCATGCTACCGTACAATCCCTGAGAATATGGATAGAATTCTCAGGGGAGTAGTGGCAGCAAGCACAACTGTTATCAAGAACCAAATATTTATAGTTCTTGTTCTCCACTCTCTAGATTTTTCTACACTTGTATAATATTACATGTTTCTAGATATTTCTACATCACTTATCTATCGTGCTTTGATTGTAATCTACTCATGGCACATGATAGATAATATTGTATTACCTTATAGCTAGTTTCTATCATACCGTAACCTAATAAAAAAATTATAAATATCGATACCCTTTGAAATGATATAGGACTCTAGTTTCTTAAGTAGCTTTTAAGGAAACTTCCTATACATTGTTTTCAGCTATTGCAAGAGAAAATGAGCGAATATGTGTATGTATAATTGCTAAAACTAGTCTTGTGTATCACTACATCTAACTCACATTAATGGCATTTTTAGATTTTAATAAATGTTTGATTTCCAATTCTTAAGTTAGGTTTCGAGTTAATCTAGTTTAAGTTGCCATATGTTGTACGTTGGACTTGGAGCTTGCTTTCTCGTGAATTTATTGGAACATTTATTAATTATTATACATAGTATGACCAATAATTTATATTCATTTGTAGTCTATTAGTTAAGTTTACTTGGAAGAGGGACAGGGGTGTTGGATTTTTAACAATTAAACATTGTATTCGAAATGACGATTTAGGTAGACTCTCATGCATATTGAGTTATTGACACGTTATCTTTTGGGTTACAATGATCATGGGGCAAGACTCATCCTTTCTGGCCCATTGGGCCAATGTATGGGCCACATTAACATCAGACTAGTGACTATAAGCTATACAATGTCCAGGCCCATGTACATATTCACACAATATTTTGTTCCCATTGCAAAGTGGCCCTCTCACATAAGTCACATTTAAAATTATTGATTGGCTCATGGGCCGGTAGAATACTCCAAGGGAGTCCAAGCCCCCTCTTTTTCATGCTTGTGCATCATCAGATTCATCACCCATGCAAAAAAAAAAATGTCATCCAGGCCATTTTTTTTATTTTTAATGTTCAATTTATTTTCATTATTGATTCTTTGATATAAGAAGTGGGACGTAAAATTATGTTTTCTTTTGACTCATACATAAATTTGAGCACTTGGCCAAAAAAAAAATTCTACCTGCGTTGCAAATTTTGACAAAACAGGAGTTTAAAAGTAACAGAAAATTTCTTTCTTCATCAATTTCCTCTCATTAGCATTGTTTTTGCCGTGCTTTTAAGGGTTTGATTAATGTGCACACATTTCCATATATGAACACGGAAAGAGTGAAAGGGTGCATAACAATATCTACTGTACTCCAGTGATATCTAATACCTAATGGTTAAAATTGAAGGCATGTATATGATCGATAGATCACAGGCACCCATTTATAATTTATATTCGCACCAAAGAAAAATAATAATGATTATAATAAATTTAAAAAAATACTTGCAGCTGCTTTTAGCGTACATAAAAGTGGATAAAGGAATGATTGTTATTTCATGTGGACTGTTAGTCTGCTTTTGAAGAGATGCATGCACAATTCACAATAATGAATGAATTTGGTAGCGGACCTTATCAGTGTCATCCAGTATTAAGCAATCAGAGTTATAAGATGAGACATAAAATCGAGCTGGAGAAACACTTGAACAGTAAGCCACATGCCATGCTAGCTTGATTACATCTCCTGCCTAATTACATTATCCATCTATCCCCTCAAATTATTAATATGCACGTTCAGTTATACATCTACATCATTTTATTTTTTCTCTAATTATGTTCTCATCCTTAACATTAGACAAGTACATGGAAATACAAATACGCGCATGCATTTTGCTTTTTTTCTTTTATATCATAAGTCATCTACAATACATTAAATCCTTGTGTAATTAATAAGACATATATATACAAATTTTAATTTTTTTTCAAAGGGTAAAGAAAAGGGGTAATGGATGTACAAGTAGTATATGATCTAGAAAGATTGAAGCAGGTGAAGGAGGAGTGGAGGACTGGACATACGAAAATGACAATAAGATAGAAAAAGACCAATAAGCTTAGTTCCCTTAAATGGAATTTGGATGATTACATTTACATGATTGCTTCCAAGCTAAGCCAGCCAGCCTCAACCTGATCCAACTCATATTCATGACCCCAAACAAGGACGTTACTATTTTTATCAACACCCCTACCATTTACTTCTCTTCTACGATCTACTATTATTCTCAATTTTTATCTATCCCTATTTACCTCTATACTCTTGTTCAACCATCTTCTTCACTCAACAGATACTCTACTTTATGTGTCATTTTATTTTCAACAATAATTCTTTGTTTTCTTTTGATACAAAATGAGGTATATATCATCATATTGTTGGAATGATGATTTTTCGCTAGTGTCATCTCATTATCATGATACCACGGTTTTTTTTTCTTAACCTAGATAATCCTTAAAATTCGACGTAAGTAACAAGTCTTGCTCACTAGTAACATGCTTCGTTTTTATATAGGCATTATGGAAAGCCGTAAGCCCACTTCCAATTTTAATTAGTAATGTGCTTGCCACACTTGTCCATAATCACTCCTTATCTTCGGGAATGCTACATTATATTACTTTTCTTAACCCTTTTCACTGCGTTAGTGGTGTTGTAAAATTTTTATGTCCCTCACAATAAATTCAATTCAAAACTTTAATTTTAGATTGGTAAAAATGCTATGTGATGGATATATGTTAATATACAATCCGAATCTTGTTCTTTTGGTTTTTACCCATACCCCTGCTCAATTCACACCCCTAGGACTTGAAGTCTTATGTTACGGAGTGCTTCATATTTAACCATACCCTATGGTCCAGTGTATTATGTTGTAGTATGTTTAGTAACTTCCTTAATAAATTTAGATAGGTACGTAGATGAATTTATTTAATCCCTTATAAATCCACAAGTAGGTTTTAATGTTTCATGCCTCTTGGACGTAAAAGAAGGATTAAAATTTTATGTAAGTTGATTCTTTAAATTAAAAAAGTAATACTACTAGTTTTTTACTCCATAAACTTTAAGCCATAACATACAATTTTTACAATTAAACAAACCTATCAAATACTACTTGATTGTAGGGTTTAATTTGTAGTTCCTTAATTTTATTAAAAAAAAAAAAAAAAAAAAAAAAAAGAAAAGTAACCTTTTTCAATTCATTAGTTTTCATATATATGGTATAATAAGCACTAGTAGTATAATACTAATTGACATCAAGTAGAATCATTTCGTAAGAAAAATGATCACTAGAAAAGTAGGAATTTGATTTTTTTTAAAAAAGGAAAAAGAAAGAAAGAAAGTAAAAGATGTAAAAGGGACAATACAAATAATTGTAGCTAAGATAGTGAGAGTATTGTATTAGTGATCCAAATTAAAGTGATCCCAAATATCCCTATCGCAATCTCACAACGAATGGTAATCGGGAGACATGTATTTTTAGTTTAAGGAACATATTTCAGACATTTATAGGTCTTCTAGAACACCTTAAGGACCACACACACTCACACAAAACAAAAGTGAATGTCGACTTAATTCTCAACTTGGCAACCAAAGTAAGCCCTTTTTTTAATATCTATGTTTTTGACATTGATATTAATTAATTTTCTATGTATTATGGATTTCTCCTAACTGAATTTATCATAGTTATTGTAGATTTGTAACTGCGATTTGCATTGCATTATTTAGAGATAATTATGTTTTCCGGGTTAGGTCACTTTCGCTCAGGTGTAGTTCCAAAAAAAATATGAAACCATTTTGCAAATTTATGCGAGAAATATTTAGATTACAATATATATTATGATAAAATTTGTTTTTTTATACGTTACTAAAAAAAATAAAAAAAAATAATGGTCAAATTTAATACGAAGTATATAAATAGTGAAAAAATGTCAAATATATCAATTATTTAGGAACGGAGGGAGTATAATAAAGAAGCATTTGATTATCTTTATATCACGCTTTCATTACTAACTTCACTTCGGTCTCCATCCTACAAAATATAATTTTTCTTAAGTTACGTGTATGTGTCAAGCCTATTATTGAGATGTTGATAAAAATAAATAGACCTAAAAAAATCACGTAAGCACAGTACAAAGCCTTGGTTCTGGAATTGGGGATTCTGGGTATACTGAGCTAGAGTTACGGAAGTATGGAAGGTTATGATAAATGCGAGAGAACCATACACGTGAGTTATGTTGGTGGGGCCCATGGGCTTCTAGAAACCATTTGCAAACTGAAAAAGCCCGTAATTCCGCTTTAAAATTAATTGGCGCCGGTTGTTTAGCAATTAAAGCTCATGGATTTTATAAGCCTTAGCTTGTACTGAATGATGTATCCCATTTGCCAAAGTTCATGTGCCTAAACTATCTTACTTGTATCATTTTGCCATACTAATAACTTTTTAACATTTTTTTACCATTTGACTTCTTTTGTCTTTTCAAAAATACTTCATTAGGGCTTCGTACTTTGTAAGAAAATAATGTTCTATCACCCCTATTTTTGTTTCTAATAATTACGGAGTATGAGTGAGCATGTTTTCATTAGAGCTGTTAACTGGTTTGAAATTGGATTGATAACAGAGAGCTTAATTTGCTAGACCCAATTAGACAACATATCATATTTCAAACTTTAATCTTTAAAAATTAAGTTTAACCATTATTCTACTACCTCTGTTAACTTTTAATTGCAACATAGGGGTATTTTTTTGTGAGATATGAGATATTTTTTTGTTGCGACTAAAAATTAATAAAGCTCAAGTCAGCAAGAATTATGAGGGGCTTAGGGTTTGGCTCGAAGAGTATCCTTATGACTCATGAGTTTGTAATAGCTGATGTTTTAGCTCTTATTAATTAATAAAATGGTTCTATGCTTTCCGTCGAAAAAAAATAAATAAATAATGAAGGTAGTATTTTAAAATGAAATGAGTATGTATTTACTAAATTGAGTTGCAATATAGCTATACAAGTAACAATGTAATTCTCAAATTTGAATAAACATAATGATCATTAAGACAATAGAAATAAAATTTAGTATAAAGTGGTTAGAGATAAGAAAGAGGAAGATGAGGAGATAATCCATGATCTAAGGTTGTGAAGGATGAGTATGAAATAAAGATGACAATGGAAATGAAAAGGACAATAGGTTCTAGAACACTTCCAATTGAATTGAATACAATAAATAGACATGAATGAAAAACAATGACCCCACCACAAGCCAACATGGAAAAAGTTGCAAACCTATCCAATGACCTACAGTTAGGGGTGTACACCGGTCCAAAACCGAACCGGACCTGGACCAGACCTGTTTGGACCGGGGACCTGAATTGGGTAATTATGAGGACCGGGGACCGGATTCAGGTCCGGTTCCGGGCCAGACCTGAAAAATCAGGTCCGGTCCAGGTTTAGACCTGAATGGACTTGTTTTGTGTTTTTTTCGTTTTTTTTTTTTTTTTAATAAAAAACCTATTGGACTTGCATATGGACTTGTTTTGTGATTTTTAGACCTGTTGTATAATTTAATAATTACATACAAACCAAAATTATCAATCACAAAACTAAATAAAGTCTATAAAGTCCCGATTCTCAAACACCAAAAATACAATTGAATCCACCGAAAATACAAATAAGTCCACGAAAACTCATAACATTACATAAATTCTCTTAAGTCTCAACTCTCAAAGTCTCAAGTACTAGAAATACATAAATTCTCCAACGAGTTGTTTTCCCTTTGATCGCGTGATTCACACTAATGAGTCCACGAAAACAACTTCATCGTCTACATCGTTAGATTCACCACGTTGCACCTCTAAATAAAATACAATATAGAATATATTAATGATTGATAACAATGAAATAATAAATTTGGTGTAACAAAATTTCAAGTACATAAAATTATTACTACCTTTCTCTATTTCCTCTAACTCTTTCAAATTTTCTTCCACATCAACAATTGGCACTTCCTTAGCTCTAAGCCAATCTTGTGTGCAAAGTAGCGCTTGAACCATCTTCAATACAAAAATATTACACAAATTTGGCTTAAACAGAGATTCAAAGGCTGTGAATCTGTGATAGTGTGATCAATTCTAAAACCTGAACCCTAAACTCAAAAAAACCAAAAAAAAAAAAACATAAATTCGAAGACAAACCATGCTTGTTATCAATTCTAAACCCTAAACCCTAAACTCAAAAAAACCAAAAAAAAAAACATAAATTCGAAAAAAATTCGAAACTAAACCATACTTCTTATCAATTCTAACCCCTAAACCCTAAAACCGTAAACCCTAAACTCAAGAAAACCAAAAAAAAAAACATAAATTCGAAACAAATGAACTAAAAAAAAGAAATTCAACATGCAAACATCAAACAATCATTATAAGCAATTGAAACATGAATAAACATATAAATTCTAACACTTAATTCATTATTTTGAATACAAAATACCCAAACATAATTAGATAATTTAGATTTACATTAAAAAAAAAAAAAACTTACCGGAGAAATGGAGAATCGCGCGGCAGCTGTCTCATGCGGTGGGCGCCTGGGCTTCGCCTGAGAGAGTGAGGAAGGCAGGGAGGTGTCACTGTCGGCGGTGGGCGTTGGGCTGACTGGCTGAGAGATAGTGAGAGTGAGGGAGAGGGGGAGACAACCAGGGAGTTTGGAGATTGGAGTCTTGGTGATACCGTTAGGGACTTAGGGTTAGAAATGAAAGAGAACAGAATCGTCAGTTCGTCACTCAAGCAAAGCAGCAAGCAGCGTTAATTTGATTTTTGATTTATTTTTATTTTTATTTTATTTTTTAAAAAAACTACAATTTTTCCGGGTTTCAGGTCCGGACCTGAAAACCCCGGGTTTAGACCGGGTCCGGACCGGAACCGGGAACCTTGATTTTTAAGGACCGGGACCGGACCTGAATCAACAGGTCCGGGTCAGGTCCGGTCCAGTTTTTGTACACCCCTACCTACAGTACCCTCCTTCGTATTCTCATTTTTCAAAAAATAAAAGTATTCTTAATTCCTTGACAAAAAAAAAAAAAAAAAAAAAAAAAAAAAAAAAAAAAAAAGAGAGAGAGAATCTGGCAAAGTCCTATAAATCTGAGAGAAGTCACACAAAAGAGGTTGTGACACACATCATTCATATTTCATACACCATTTCCTCTCCTTCTTCTTCTCCGCCAATTTGGCTATTTCCCCTCCTTTCTAAACCTCCCTTCTATTTCTATATATCTATAGAATTATACTTCTTTTCATATAACAAGTATAATTTTTTTATATGATGCAGACCCTAAATTTCCCCTACAATCCGCCGACGCCGACGCCATCAAATCATCGATTCCGATGTAGAGCCGCCGTACAATCAATATCTCCGCCGATGCGTAAATCCGGCAGCTTATACGAAGTTCTCCGCATCAACCGCCACGCTTCCGCCGTTGAAATTAAGGCGGCGTATCGGAACTTAGCGAAGCTCTATCATCCAGATTCTTCTTCGTCTTCTTCTTCTTCCAAATCGGACGGTGGTGATTTCATCCAGATCCATAACGCCTACGAAACTCTCTCTGATCCTGCTGCTCGAGCTCTCTACGACTTGTCGTTAGGGTTTGGAATTGGAATTGGAATTGGAATTGGAATTGGAATTGGAGAGAGAGATTCAAACTCGTCGTTTTATACAGTTGGTCGTCGCCCCACCCGAAGGTGGGAAACGGATCAGTGTTGGTAGGCATTACTTTTTTTCTATTTAAGACAATTGACAATTAGTATGAATTAGTAGTAGGTAGTATGAAATGAGCTATCAAGGAGTTGTATTATGAATTCATTACTCCTGTAAAAAAAAAAATAATGTTTGATCTTTCTCTTTGAAGAATGAAGATCAAACAAAAAACCATCAATGTACATTCTTCATCAATCATCATCCTTTTTTTTTTCTATAAAAGTGGTTAATTTTGTGGAATTCATGAATTGGCAATGATAGAGTGATTAAAGTTTGAAAATTTGGTTTGGTGGAGGGTAGGACTTTAGTTTAGGCCAATTTTTGGTGGATGACAAAACTTTTATCAAAAGTACAGTACTCCACTTGTTAGGAGTACTATTCGGATCATCAAATCACAATTTCCGATGTAATTGTTCCTTACTTATAGCAAGCCACCCAAATTTTCCGCTGCATTTTGTAATTTAAGAATAACTTGCTACGTTATTTTAGTTGAAGTTGAAGTTGTTGCCTTATTAGTTGCTCCGTGTTAGTTATTTTAGTTGTCGATGCACAACTTATTCCATAAATATCTTAAAATATCTCTTGATAAACATTGTAAATTATGAAAAGTACACATTAAGACTTAGGGAAGTATTTCATTAAATATCTCTAGAGGAGCATTATGAAAAGCTCAGTGCACAATACAATTTGCAAGTATAAACTACATGTTGGTAAGAAAGTAAATCAATGCGCCGCATGACCAAAGAAAAGTAGTGCTGTAATGGAGCATTCTTTTAGGGAAATCATAAAAAAACAAAAATAGTGCAAGTTATTAGGATTCAGGAAATATCTAAAAGTTATGAGCACTGAATCAGCAAAAGACCTATATTATCTGACTAACATCCTGGCAATTTTGGTGCCCCAAAATTCTGGAAATATTGTTGTTGCGTGACTTCCTTTACGGATCTACACAATAGATCTAATGCACGCTCCTAAACAAAAGATACTGATTTTTATAAATAATTGTCATTACTATTGTGTGATTTGAATCATCAACGAATCTCAGCTACGTAACAACCAAAATCAATGCATAGGTGGCAATATGGCGTAATTTTGTTGGCAAGGTTTTGTTCAGGTCCGTTTATTTAGTAAGGTTATAAAGTGAGTAAATATAAGAATAACTTTTTATGTAATGGAGAAAAGCGAAAGTGTAAAGAACTTCTCTAGGAATAAAATTTTTGATGCATTCTGATGCAACTCTAATGAAGGCACAAAATCGAGATGGAGTTGTTTTCCATCTTACTTTTATTTCTCCAATTAATTATAAGCCTTAATCAGCAGCATCAAGTTCATCTTTTCATAGCATGTATAAAAAGTAAAAACTACTAAACCATACATCATTCCAATTTCCAAGTTTCCAACCCTTGACAAGAGGGAGAAGAAAAACAAAAGTACGCACCTATACATAATATCCACCTTCACAGTCAAAATCAACAGAATAACTTGAAACAACAGGTACAATGCATGGATCATTTACAGGTCAGCAACATGGCGTTGATGACGTGCATGACAACCCGGATGCTCGACAACTCTGAGGATGAGGTAGTAGGAAGGCTACGTTGATGGTTCAATATCTGGTAAACCTGCTCCAAAATCGGACGCACATGCACTGCAATCATTGGGTCATGCGGGTGTATGCATGCAGCGGCATCTGTCATCCACGCTAACTTCCTAGCTGTATCCTTTGTTATATCACAAGAAAGCTGCTGAAGAAGTGAGAGTAAAACACCTTGACTCAAAGGCAATGGCATCGTTGACAAAAGACGCTGTAGATCAACCTGGTAGCCACATTGAGCAAATAACTACATGAGCATCTATCTTAATACAGTATCAAGACAGCCAATTAAGAGTTATACTGAACTGCAAATGATTAGGCAATTAATGAAAGCAATGACACTATGACTGACTACGCTGATAAAATGTGCAATGCCAAGTTTCAAGCCACCACAGTCAGCAATCCACCGAGATTATCCACAGAAACAAATAATCTAAGGTACCTAAAAGGTCTTAGCATAGAGCAAGAGAAATAAACAAATTACTCAAAATTCATCAAACAAGGCAGAATTTTTTTTTCCCCTTCACTTTCTGCTTCCCAAAATTTAGTATAGAAAAGTGTACCCAGGTGCCATCTGGCAAAATGAAAAGGTGCAGCGCGTTCCAAAAGACGTGCACCTCACGCTGCCTTGCCTGGGCTGCCTTTTGTTATGATGCGAACGAAAGAAGAAATCTATTTTGAGGGGAGAGATCAGAATTTTAAACGAAGGTAACATTTTTTTTAATTTTTCAAATACTGAGCAAAGTTCACCTTCATGTGCCTCCTACTTTTTACCCATCTTTTTATTCCTTTCAGCAGCCTCTCTTCAGTCACCTTTTCAATTTGATTATTTTCCTCCCTTATTGTTTCACTGTGGTGCCAGGTAGGAACCCCAACGACCAACCCCACTAATACTGATTGAAGTAGTCAAGTGTCCTCTATAAAGTTTTAAAAGTAATGTAACATTTTCATGTGCGCCTCGCACCTTTTAAAACTAAGCCTATACTATTTTATTCTTACAGTATAAAGAATTATACTGGGTATCAACAATTTTCCACATGCAAAGCAAATGCAGGAACTGTTTCTGCTATATAAACAAGTACTAATTCACCTAATCATCTCCTATCAGGCTGAATTCAGCAGCAGCAAAGAGCTTTTCACATCAACATGGTATCAAACATAATGTCTACAAAAACAAATGAACAAAAACTAATACTACATTTCTCTGTATATGAAAAGAATCGGTATAAGATGTATTTCTAAAATATTGTCTTAAAAACTATTCTATATTTCACTCAACCCTGTCTCTCCTTCAGTCCTTCCCCTCCTTTCTTTTTCTGTATCAAGCTTTTAATCAATCTCTTTACCCATCCACTCAGGTTTCTCTCCCTCTTCCCCTCTACTGCCACCTCACTCAAACAGCCAATTAGAAATTTATACGTGAAACAACAGTTGAAGTCCCATTCATCAGGCATATTTACTATATAAAGTACATCTAATATATTTTGTGGCATTTCCAAATCCCAAAAGCTAGTATTCAACCAAACATTATCCCCTGAAAATTCCATGGTTCCTAGACAGGGAAGCAGACACTGGACAATCAGAAATAATAGTACTCCGTATCAAATATCTAAAATTGTTTACCAACCCTACATGCTCTATCGGCCAATCTTAACCAGAATAATGTATCATATAGGGAACTTCCAAGCTTTACTGGAATACTTGTGATGACGGTTAGCAGATATAGAATTACCTAACCAGACATTATTTGAAATTAACTAATTTATAATCATTATTTTTCTACTTTTACCATGCCTATTATCAGGTGTCAATTCAGCATAAACGTTGTTTCCAAAGATTGCATGGGATAGCATACATTAGCATTTGAGCTGTTTATATTCAACTGATAGAGCTAAAACTTCGACCAATATTCAATAAGTACAAAAAATTAAAAAAAAAAAAAAAAAAAAAAAAAAAAAAAAAAAAAAAAAAAGAAGCCATACCTGTGAGCATAACCAGGAGACGATGGTTACATCACTTCTTTGCAAAGCTGCAGTAAATGCCTCCTCATATTTGTGTTCAGAGATGAGTCTAGATAGCTCTTTTGTCGGATCAAATGGCTGCTCAACCTATGACACACATGAGATTGCTCAATATCCAAGCTAACCAAACAAAACAATCCTCTTAATAGACATACTTCTTCCTGTTTTTATTGTTCTACTTTAATATTTACGTTTGTCAAGCACAACTTTGACCATTAATATCTTTAATGGCATAACGGTAAGAAGTTGATAATTTGAAGATATACATTAAGACAAAGTAACACTTCGTAACAGTTCCCACAATAACAATTTTTTATTTATAAAAAGTATAATAGTAAAAATAAAATGGTCGAAGTGTGGTACGTGAACAGTGCAAAGGTCAAATGCAACAGATAAAAAGGCCTAAGAACCAACAAAGCCTAGAACTATTAGTTAACCAATCCTTTAAGAGGCATAAATTAATTAGCGGACCTTCTCATGTAGACCCGGCAAAGGTCCATTGCTCAATTGGGTGGCCAGCGTATTTCCTGCTTTGGAGTTTGCACCAGCAGCTGCAATAGCAAACAACTTCCTCTGATTATCAGCCAATTCTCCGCTCAAGGTTTGAGTCAGCGATGAAGCTGAAGTTAGAGCGTCCTGCATGATCGAAAATGAGTGCAGTGTTAGCAGCAATATGTACATAACATATCGAACAGGAAAAAAAAAATTTAAAAAAAAAATCTTTTGACGGTCCTTCACCACCCTAAACTAGTGTTTTTAGCCATTATGAAAGACCAAGTGAAAGAGGAAAAAATGAAGATGATGCAGCAAGTGCAACATCCAACAAACATGAAACAGCGGTATATAAATGCAATACAGTGCAGAGCCATTTACAGGTTGAACAGAAAATGAGAAGAACAATGACTAGATTCGCCATCAATTCCTAAGAAAAAAACTTTCTCACACATGCCTATATTGAACATTCAGAGCATCACCTAACTGACAAACATCTCATAAGACAATCCTGTATGATTATTTAGAACAGCTTCTATTGTTAATAATTAAAGAAAAGAAAAGAAAATAAAACAAAACAGAAAAGGCACTTCTTAACACTCCATAACTCAAAATTCTTCACCAAGAAAGATTGACAACATTCAGAAAAAAATAATCAATAAAATTATAAAAATACAACCTAAAAGTAGCAATAAGAAATAATATCAGAACAATAGAAGCAAACCACATTTATTTTAATTATTATTAAACGGAAAAAAAAGCAAATTCATATTATTCTAAAGTCTTAACTTGAAAAACAGAATGATGCCACCTCTAACTCACAAATCAGACTTTGGACATTATTTTGTAAGCCCAGGACTCTATAGGGATATTTTGCAATTATATATTGTATATACAAGCTGGAGCATGGCAACTAACAGCACTATAAACCCAAGATGAAACAAGATCGACAACGATAAAACACATCCCATGTCAAATAGTCATCATTAACAGTGTCAGATCATACCCTAAGGGTAAGGGCTAGCTGAGAATTTGTTGATTCAATTTGATGTTGTGCCGCTGCTGTATGTTCAGACATTCCCTTCTGGAATGCAGAATCAACTTGCTCAAACATTGCTTTGCAGGACATCTCAAAAGCAGGAATAATAGAAGCCTCCAAACAAGACCTCAATCCATCCTACAAATAATTACCATATTGTTATGCGGTCAACGACAGCTGAAACAGTACACATCATATAAATTCCTTATATAGAGAACTATACATAAGTGAATTGACGTAGATAAGAATCCAAATATACCTGAAGTGCTTGTTTGCCAGAAGTCTGGAACTGAGTTTGGATTTGCCTGGCAACAGTAGCTTCAAGTTTCGAGGTTACAGATTTCTCCAATTGATTCACAGCCTTGTCACCAACCCCTCTCTGTGTAACAGTCAAAGAAAGCATAATCATTAGCAAAAAGATACAATTAGTAAAATATACAAAGAAATAAATAGCTTAACCAACACAAAACTGTTTCAACCCAGATCTGGCAGTAAGCAAACACATGCATAGATACCATTGCAATTAGAGATCAAAATTTTGTAGAAACTGCAATAGAAATTGGTAGTTTTCATATAATTCGACTAACATTATCATCAGCACCATTAAGCCTTCAAAAATTATAAAAAATACACTCCTAGCCCTAGGGATTCATTATTTGCAATAAAAACAAATAATTTTAAAGAATGGTACAAGGATAATTTGTATAAACAGTTGACATCAAATGGTGGAAATTGATATAGCCAATGCACTACTTAATAAAATAGAACATGCAAGTTGTCATCGAATGAACACAAGATCATCATGGGCACAGAAAACCCATTTTGTACCGGAAGAAAAAATTACACCAATTTTCACCAGCCAAAAGTTTATTATGTAAAAAATGACTAGTAAGCAACCTCTAACTGATCATTTGGACAATAAAACAAAAACTTTAAGTTAGGCAATCTGCATTAGGCCGAATACCTAAATGAGTATTTAAGAAACCTTTTACAATGCTCCGATGACTTGAAGGTATTCAATATATCTTCTAAGTAACATTTAGGTCCATCCTCTCGTGTCTTACAATTTTTATTCTTTTCCATCCATTTCCTCCCTTTTTAATTGTTTTCAACTTTTTCTCTATGTGGCCTGACCCACATGGCCCCACCTAACCCATTATTACCACTAATTCAGATCTCCTTTTTCTGCAATATCTCTCAACAAACGACTCAGCTATTAGATGAAAGAGAGAAAGAAAGGGTTAGAATTAGAATGGAAAATGACATTTTCCCCTTCTGGCTTGTCTTACTTAAACTCTTCAAATTTTGTCTCTTCTTTAACAATCCTCAATTCAATATTTTTACGGTTTTTTTACTTGAAAAATGTATTCAGATAGGGATACAAGCATACAGCAGAAAAATGAAAAATTAGGAGAAAGCTATGAATGTAAATTGCAGGTCTCATGACAGATTAACCGAAACGACACCACAAAATCATTTGCTTCGGTTATGATATATGTTTCCCTATCGAGCAATCCAAGATGGAGGGTTTCAGGCTTTCAGCAGAATTAATACAAGGACAGAAGTAAAGGTCATAGGTAAAAAATAAGTTACAAAATTGCATGTCTTGTGACAATTTGACCAAAACTAAAACCACAAAAACAATTGTTTCTCTTACAATAGATCTTTCTCTATCAGGGTTTCCAAGTTGGAGAATTTCAGTCAAATACTGAAGAGGGGGAGGGGGGGGGGGATGCAAAGGTTATAGGTAAAAAGAGGTTAGATAAAGTTAATTTTAAAAAGATCATTCAAAAACTACCCTTTACTTTGATCTGTTTATAGGTTAAACTTCTCCCTCTAACTAAACTATATTGATAATTTTATTATCATAAACTTGATAAAGAGAAAAGTTGATTAAGATCTGGTTTCCCTCTGGTTCTAAAAGGAACTGGAGGGTCCAGTACTTCCTCAGACTGACACATATTACTTGGTAATAAAGAGCTGAGATATCAGTATCTTATTACTTGATATTTTGCAATTCTTCCTGCATGGTTCAATTACCATCTTCTACATTGAATACATGTTCTGTTAAAAAAATATTCTCCTTCATGTTGAATTGAGCACTACCCCCAAAATATTTTGATTTTTTTTTTTTAATTAAAATAGATTTCATCTTTCAATATTCAACTAGTTGTTAGGAGAAAGTGGGCAAAAAGAAAGGAACATAAGTAGAAAAATTAGAGATTTTCTTACTAAAAATCAATACATCTGATTTTGATTCTCTCCCTCCTCATCCCTCAATCTCTCTTAATGAACATAACTTCTTCCCAAAAAATCACTAAATCCCCAACAGAGTACACTACTGCCCCTATTTCATTGATTTCCCTTAGGATTTTCTTAAGTTTTCAGTGACAAAGCCGCTGGAATGTCGTCGTTTACAGAACATATTATGGCAGTAGGATGAGTAGGTGGTGGTGGTAAGGTAAGCTTTTGGGATGGAGAATGCGAAAAGAAAATTTTCAGAAGTATACTGCAACTACTCCTTTCCAGGAAAAGCATCTTAGCCCACCTAACAGTAAAGTAAAATATCACAGCTCAAAGTTATCTTAGTCTTCGATTTTAAGGTGAGTACGCGGCCTACATGCTACAAATGTGAGCATCCTCAATACATGTTAGCATCAAGTATCCATGCTCAGAAAAAGAAGGCAAAAAACGAAGATAGGCCATACATTTAGCATATAGTTATATTAACTCAGAGTGATAGCCTATCATTTTGCCTCAGGTGGAAGAACATTTTACCAAACCAATGTAGAAATGTTCTAATTTATATTGAACAAATCAGGATTCAACCAAGTCCTAACAAAATAAATAGTTTCAGTAAGATCACAAAGACACTATCTAATCACAAAATTTTAATATAAGGAGACCTTATCTCCAAAAGATGACTGAACAAATAGGTGTCATAGATATATTAGCATCTAATCTCCATCAGGCATGAATTTCTATTTTTCCTATGCCACGGAGTTAGAAGGCTAAAACACACATGAAAAAGAACTCCATTTCCTCTGCATATCCTCAGATGTTTCACAGGCATTCCTATTGATTGAAACACAGCAATACTACCTCCTAAAAGTTATGGGGAACTCAACATTTGGACACATTGCTGACACTTATTTTGCTTTTCCATGCTTAAACTCCAAAATGCACAAGAGACAGTGAAATTTCACTACGGGAACCTTTAGGTGCTTCATAGCTCTTCTCTTAATCAACATAATACACACAGCTAATAAGTCTATCTCCTAAAATATACTATATCAACTGAATCCACTTAACATATGCTACAATGTTGTATCATGGTCGTCAAAAATTAATTTCAACAATTAAGGGACTAACCTGGAAGGAATCTGTAATAGCTGAAGAAATTGTTTTCTCGATAACTGGACTTATTGTACGAGCTACATTTGTGCCAACAGCAGCCAATTCTTTCTTCAATGTTCTCTCAAGCACAGCAAGAAAGTCCTTGTTCACCATGTTATTTACCAAACCATGAATTTGCTGCATACGATCTCGTAACGACTTCTCAAGTTTAGTAATCTCCTCCTGTGTGCGAGCCCATAAAGCATCAGTATTGGCCTTTGAAGCCTTCTCTATGCTCCGTCCTAAAGCCGCCTCTAGCCTTCTACCTTCTTTAGTAATTGGTGTAGAAACAACTGTACTCATCTGCTTTTGCATTTCTTTCTGCGCATTTAATATCTGCAGAAAATGAATTGGGAACTGTGAGATGGAACATAGAACGCAAAATACAGACAAATTTCAAACACAGATTGACTCGTGGAAATATTGAAGTAGAAATGCAGGAAGCTGTTGTAATTGATTGGAAAGTAAAGATAACAATGTAACAGACAAAATTGAAAAGAGCAAAGAGGACAGACACATCGTTTACTTTTTATCTATATTAACACAAACATGTTTACATTAAAAAGCAATCGCCACATGATATTATCAGGCTCTGTATTAGTCTGTAAGTCACTGTCTAGCTCTTGGCCTCTTTCCTCCGCTCCTCCCAAGCCACAACTAAATGAAGAAGGGGGCTGAGATAAGTGTCACAACTAAACCACAAAATGCAAGAAATTATGGCCAGACTGCAAACCCCAAAAGCTGAAATTGACAATATGGGTGATTCAGTTGGCACAAACAAGTTCTCAACCAGCAAACTGAAGAAAATTAACACAACCTTCAACCTAAAGATAACCAGGATTCTACTGCACGTTTATTTCAGGATGGACGGCCTCACCCACTGTTGAAATCCAGCAAAATCAGACCAAAGTTGAAATCATCAAGATTCAGGTCAAACTCCAATGAGATCAGATTTAACCAACACCCCCACAAAAAACACTTGGTATTAAGCATGTAAACCCAAATTTTAAAAATTGGACAAGGTAAATCAGATGATCTGCCTAAATATTTCAAACGCTAGACTTTTGGTTGATTTAATTTACTTAATTACGGCAGATAGAGATAAGTTCCTATGTCAAACAGAATAGAACCATACTATCTATAGTTATTACAGCAGAACTTTAGGAGATGCGAATACTTTTAGGAATCAACATTCAATTATGGTACCTGTGGCTAAGGCCAAAAGAGGTTTAGCATAAAGTAATATCAAATAGCTCACATCAGTTACATCACCCTAAGGACTCAGACAGCCTACTGCACTATGCGGGGTAAGGGGATCAGACATACACAAAACACAAGACACAACCTTACCCATATGATAACACTCATAACAGATGGATTGTAACCTACTTCCTAGTGACCATTGAATCAATATAAAATTATCATAAGCTGCTTCACCATAAATAATGACTACAGTTTAAAAAACCATCTAATATCTGTCCATTGTAATCCACCAGATGAAAAATTATGAATCTATACTTTGCAAGATCCTATGATGCACTGAAAAGTGTAAACAGTTTTGAAATTGAAATTCGAATTATGACCTGATTAAGAGTTTCGTGCATAGCCAGCATCTGTGAACTAGAAGGCTCCACAAATTGCACACCCGAACCTGCTTGAAACAAATCCGCTGCATTTGAAACACTTGGTGAAGGAGATAATGAACCAGATGCTTGAGAGTTCTTTCCCTTCTGCTTTTTCCCTTTGGCACCTGGTGTAGGAGACTGTGGCACCAGTGTTGAAGCAGCATAGTCTGCAGCTTTCCTAGACACATCACTGTTGGCTTCATCTCCTTCGTCCTCACCTGAGTTTGAAGGTTGCGCTAGAGCCTCCATTATGCTATTTCTAGCTTCTTCCATTATAGATGTCTCAGATGGTAATGCACAACACTCTCGACTCATATCAGCCCCCAGATCTGATGCCTGTGAAAAGAAAGATTTTTCCTTTCTGTCTGGTATGACTTGAGGATCTACTTGCCGAGAAGACTCAACACTTTTACCAAATCCAGTTTCATCTACAACTTTAACCTCAACCTCAGCATTTCCTGCATCTTTACTCACGACATCATCTTGAATTTTAGCCTCATTTTCACCATTTTCAGAAACACGGGTCGCATCAGCTGAAGATGTAGCCATAATCTCAAAAGGAGTAACAAGATGAGTTGGGTGTTTAAACATGGTAGGGACAGCATCAGAAGTATTCCCTTGTACAGTTCGGCTATCTTCATTTGAGGCAGGCAAAGCCGATGAACTAGTCTGTGCACTATCCATTTGCCTATCAACAGGATAATCAGTAGCAGCTTGATCACCGCACAAATCACTGAATTTTTTAGATAACCTTGGACTAGGAGGAAGAGGAGGTGGTGCAACAGACACAACATCAGCATTGCTCGATGTTGGTAATAATGAAGTAGAGTTGGAATCCACATTTGCAGTAGTGATATCCTGAACGGATGTTGCATCAGAAGCATCATTCACAGGACACTTAATCTCAGGTGAGCTCCCTAGACCACTAATATGGTTACTTGGTTTGGCTGCAGAATAGGGAACCTCAAAAGACTTGCTTCCAGATGGCTCTAAGCCAGGAATGCATTCAGCTGCATCGCGAGAAACAGTGGACTCTGATTTTTCTAAACTCAAGTTTTCCAATGGTGGTGGCAAGCATTGTGAGCGGTCCAAAGCATACTGCTGTATGGCTTGTGTCTGGACACAATAAACTTGAACTAGGTGTTCCCCATGAGGTAAGACATCACTTGTAGCAGTAAAGCTTAGGATAGGCATAGTGACTGTAAACCCTGATAAATAATCCATCCGGGTTGCTGCTGGAGTAGCACTATATTCTAAATGAATTGCATATATAGCATTCTTTTTGGCATTTGCTAGTAAAAGAAGTCCCCCTTGAGACAAGGCCACGACCTGATTGAAAAAAGCTTCCTCAGCTTCAGGTTCAGCAGAGCTTGTCAGCTCTAATGTCTGTATGCACCGCCAAGATTCAGCATCACTAGGCAGCAACCATCCTTCTTCATCAGAAGAAGCCCAAAGCTTTACCTCTCGATTAAGTGGTCCCTGTATTAGGAATACCAAAAGTTAGAAAAAGATTAGCAAACTAATAATCATTCTAGCAGGGCAATATTAGCCATAGAACATCCAAAATTTAAAGCAAGATGTACAGAACTCCCCATTAACTGAGATTTAAAAAAAAAAAAAAAAAAAAAAAAAAAGCATGTAAGAAGCAAAAGAAAATAAAATTTATACCAGCTTAAAAGAATAACTGCATTCTAGAAGATAACACATAACCACAATGAGCCATATAAAGTAAAAACTTAAGAGAAAAAGAAGTGGCTTACAGCTGTGATTAACATGATATGGTCTGGCCGGTGTGGGGCAGCCAAAAACTTGGCTGCATCAACAGGATGACCATCATGGGGCCTCAATACCAGAAGTGGCGCTGCCTTGCGATCTTCCCAAATCTTAATCTGAAGGCCAAAGATTGAAAATTAAGGATGTCAATTTTATCAATCACTGATTACATATGAAAAAAATAGCATATTCAAAATCTGAGGAACAATTACTAAACAAGAGTTTTTTTTTCGCAAGTTACTGGTCATGAGGACAATTAAAATTATGCTTGAAGCCTTAGGATATATGAACAAAATAAGTGTTTTATAATAATAGTATAAAATTAAGTATAAGTCATTAAAGGATCAATTAGTTCTACTAGCAAATTAAGAGTTATATCACAAGCTTTCTCATTCATCTTATAAAGAATGAAAAACAATTCACTTTTTAAGTAACTTAGTAACCATTAATCAAGGTAACAAGAGGGTCAAAAATTAAAAAATTCCCTATTATTGACGACAGCAATACTTGGATTTATGAGCAAACAGAAACAGAGTCTCGATTTTTACAAAGTAAAACACTGAAACTCAATGAAAACAACTATAGATTCGAATGCCTGATGGCTTAGGTACTACTAATTGAGAAAGCCTATAAAACTCTTCTTCTGGAAACATAAATTTGACCTGAAAAGTGGCATATAAGGCCCAATTCTTTTCAATTGATTTTCACTTAACAGTAATTTTTTAATAAGAATTTTTAATTAATCAGTGTATGTGTATATTAATACAGGTTCCAACACTCACTGTTCCATCCTTGGAAGCTGAAACCAAACGAGTTGTCATCCATTGGCACATTGATAGATCGGTAACCTCCCCTTCATGTTTACCAACTAGCTGAACCCCGTCAATCAGCTTGTCCAAAGGACATGCAAGAGCCTCCTCTCCAGAAAATTCAACACCCTTGCGAACCTTTGTAGTATCAATTTTAAGGACAGTTTTTCCAATGGCCACAACCAGAATTTCCTGTAGATTTAATAGTTTACAAAATCAATCAGCACAAAATAATACACAACACCTCTTTGAAAGAGGTTAAATGATAAACGGGGTAAGTTCAAAAGCATGTAAGATTAGAAGTTGATAATTACTTGTTTGTGACAGTGCCAGCAAACTCGTGGATGAACAGATCCTTCATTCCCAGTTATATGAATAGCTAGCACAATATTTCCAGAAATTTCCGGCTTATCTTCCTTACCTGGGCCTTCAGAAATTTTCCATACATAAATGCGCCCCTCTATGCTTGCACTGCATAAATCTTGTCAGTTAACTCAAAGATAAAATTTGCATAAACATGATAATCAGTCAAGTAATACCTAGCCAGAAGATGAACGTCTTCCGCAAAGAAGGCCATATCTGTTACCCTCTACAGAACAAGAAAGGAAAAAAATAAAAAACACAAGACAGGAAATCCAGCTGTTAAAAAGCATAGCTGTTTCACTTCAAGCGAAAATGCAAAAGTGCAAGGGGGAACCCAAAAGAAAACCAGGTAAAGGTAAAACTCTAGAAAGAACTTCTAACCTTCTACCGGAAACAGTTGTTGAAATTAAAACGATATTAATTAAAGATTAAGGAAGGGGGTGGGGTTCGGGAGAGGGGGGCGTTCAAAATTCATGATAAATAAAAAGCCATGGATTGTTGAATACATAAGCGAAAGACTGTTAGACTTGCAACACAGGGCTAGATACAGAAATCATTATACGGCATTGAACACTATCTAAAGAAACCAAAAGCATTTTATTACTAAAGCGGTGTTCACTTCACATTTAAGCTGAAATAGTAATTGATTTATACTAGTTAACAGTTATTTTCATTGATTGACAATGGTATTTATTGATTAAACCTGATTTTGCTGGGTTTATTTTGTCATCTGGGTTCCTTCTTACTTCAAAGCCAAAATAAAAGGAAAACTTTACCACAGAAAATTAACACTATTTTGCAAGTTCAAATTATTTTCAGTAAATATAACTTAGTTTAACTGTATAAGTTGAAGTAAACAGGGACTAAGAAAGCTCTCATTGTCAAAATTAGTAGCTTTATAGGACCCCTAGTCTCCTACACAGCCTACAGTATCAAGCTTACAGCAGTCAGCAAGCAATTTCTTCTAAGATGCCACAACTTGTCATACCAAAGAATAATAACTATTATCAAAGTAATCTTTTCCTTTCCAACGGATAGATAGCCCAAACTGGTCAAAATATATATAAGGTAGTCAGGCAGGCACACAAAGGCTCCTCTTAATTATTGGATATGAATCAGGCACGTATTTGGCAACAATGTTCCAAGGCTAAACAGAGAGAAATACTTACCATAATACTTTGATGAGGATAGAAGTTCATGTATATGTCATTAATACTCGCTACGAATAACAAAATTGGTCCTCTTTTACAGCAAATGACAGACATGACTCTGGTAAAATATAACCATTCCAAGAAAATACAGATCCTAAACAATGAATTTCTTAATAGTATAAGTTACCTATTGTATCCTGATTAAACAATCTAGCGACTGTGAGAATAATAAAACTTTATTTTCCTATTGTATTCTCTGGATAAGATGTTACAACACAATTGTGTGTATAAACCTAGTCCAAACTAAAGATGCGATCATACAAATATTTTTTACATTAAGATATCAATTTGTAAAATAAACGATATCAATTTTCTAATTTTGGTAATAGAGTATGAAGTTATGAACTGGCAAGTAAGGTTTTTCACTAGTCGGTCACAGCTGATCTTTTTAAGCATTACCATAAATACAATGTCCATTCAGAAGATCAAGGATTTAAGTCAGGATACCTTACTAAAACAGGCCAAAAGCTAATGAAGAGCATATCCTACCCCCCAACCCTTTTTGTTAAAGTCGTAACAATGAAAGCAAGCGAATAATTGATAGTCAATTACAGAGTAAGAGTGACTAATAGTAAAACTACAAAAGCATAGAAGCAATTCGAAAAATGTATGTGGATGGAAGCAAAAATGTTAGGAGGAGAGAACAAACCTGAGTGTGACCTCGAAGAAGAGCCCTCAAGGCGGTATTAATGTTAAGAACACGAATATTTCCCAGCTTAAGGCCATAGCATATATAAGTTTTGTTGACAGCAATTTGATGACCAAGGATGAGGCCAGGATCGGAGACATACTTGGTAATGGGAGTAACCTCCAACTGAGGCTGCTCCTCGCCAAGGGACCTAACATCGATATCATAAACCATATGATCACCAACTAGATGTCGTCCCCTGGGAAGCTTACTGCTAGGCATACGAATAGGGGCAGGCTGAACAACAGCATGAATGGACTGCATAGGCTGAACAGTAGGAGAGACGGGAACAGAAGGAGGCATAGAATATTCGGACGAGGACGGCATAGGAGCAGGAACAGGAGCAGGGGGTTGATGAGAGTAATTGAAATCGGGAGGAGGACTACTAAGCAAGGCCATAAGACGGGCACCGGGGCTGGGGGATTGAGGAGGAGCACTAGGGACAGGCTGAAGAGGGGGAGTAGGGAAAGAAACAGACCTTTGGTGATGCATTTGATCTTGAGGAGGATAGTTGGGCATGTGATGGTAATAAGGAGGAGTAGGGTTTTGAGGTGGGAAAGAGTAGGGGCCAGCAGTCGGAGGAGGGTACGAAGCGGATGGAGTTGGAGGTCCGTAATTGTTAGGGTTTTGCGCCGGTTGGGGTGGTGGTGGTGCTGACGGTAGATTCGAGGGTTTGAAGAACTTATTCATATCGAACTGACCTCCTCCTCCTCCTCCTACACCGCCGCTGCCGCCTTGTGGTTGCTGCTGCGGCGCCGCCTGCTGTTGCTGTTGTTGATTTGGATTCCCAGTCGAAGCCATCTTCACCAAATTCACAAAAATCCCCAATTAAATTAATTTCACAAATTATACAAATGAAAACCAGATCTAAATAATAATTAAAATTAAAGTACGAGGAGAGAGAAAGTAGGACTCTACCGTGAGATCCAATAATGGAGGAAAAACAAAAAAAAAAAAAAGAACCCCCGAGAAGCAGCTAATCGGCGAGCAAACAAAAGGGATTTGTTTTGTAATGAAAATTAGGATTTAGGAGAAAAGAGATTTGGGAAGATAAAATCACAATTACTTGCAAATTCAGGCCAGGCCAGGCCACGCTCTTCTTCTTCTTCTATTATTTTTCCCTTTCTCTCACTCACTACTTCGGACTTACGGAGTAGCTCTATCAATAATAGAATACTCACATTGCCTTGGAATTACTCGTTTTATGTTTCCTCTTCTCATTTTTTTTATTTTTTTTTTTTTTTGTCCACCTATTAATGACTCGTTATTTCATTTTTCAATGGGATAAAACAAATTTTGACCAAATTAAGGTTTGTGATTTTCTATGCTTAATGCCTAATCTCTTGTGTTTGTCTCAAATTTCTAAATGGTTCACATAATTATTTTGCCCTTGCACATTTTCACTAAAGAAATCTTTGTTACGAGAAATAGGGATACATTTGAAACAATGATATTGAAATATGAATTAAATTTAATTGTGTTTTCCTATATTTGGTACGAATCGAATTTTTTAAATATATATATACAAATCTACTTATCTCTCTCTAATATCAGATCCTCTCAATCTATAAGAACCCCATATTACATAGGTATAAATGTAATATGTCTCAACCTAGGGGTATAAATCAAGTTAAGCAAGTTACGACTAACTCGAAGTTTACTCGGTTAAAGTTTGCTTTAAACTCAACTTAGTATCAATAAGGAAAATATTTAATGATATATTTTCCTATTATCTAAGATCTCATATCGATAATAATTCAAGTCAATAAGAGTCGAGTTACGCATTACCAAGTTCAACAAGTAGCAAGCGTGGGCATGAACTTAAGCGTCAAGTCGAACAATATTCTACTCACAATCAACTCACTTGGTTTGGACCACAACCCATTATTGTTAAATTTTAGAATTCAGTTATAGCATATGCACTATAATTACAAGAGTGCGTAGTAACATTAAAACACCAAATGGGAGTAATATTTTTACCTTTTAAACTTGGTAAATGTCTCACGAGTAGCCACTAAAATCCCTCTTATCCCTTAAGCCCTGTTCCACCCACCATATTTCCACTTATCTCGGGAGAAAAAAAAAAGTTATGATTAATAAGCTCGGATAAGATATAGATTAAAAATTATACATCCAATAATGTAGTGTTTGGATATAAGGATTTGATTTCAAATACTTGATTTGAAATCAGGAATTTCAAATACTAACATTCAATTCCAAAATTTTTGTTTGGGAAAAAAATTGAGATTTATAAATCCATCATTTCACATTTACTTTACTGTTTGGATATAACTAGGATTTCAATTTTGGAATTGTAAAATTATTAGCTTAATAAATACAACTAAACACTAAGTCAGCCCTTAAACCAAAAATTTACCAAACTGATATTAGATCCTAATTTTCTAGCAATTACAAAGTGAATATAACACCCTAGAAATCCCTTTCCTTTAAAATACTTGTTTTGCCTTTTTAAAATACGAAATAGGAAATTCTAAGACATTACCGCCACCGTGAAAACGGCTAAGGCAAATATCAAAGACACACAGCGGAAGACTCTCCTTAAAACCATTCAAAACAAGTCAACTTAAAAAGTCAAACCAAATGAAAGTAGAGTCAACCAAAGTCAAACAAGGTCAACCCACAACTTGGAACCAATATAGGCCCTTGATAAAACCGAGATAAAACATTTTAAAAAACCTTTGCATTAGTCTCACAAGCAAAATACATAATAATTAAAGCAACAAAACCACATCATATTCCTATGAAAACTAAATATGATTCGCTCTTCACTCATGCCCATCATAAATATGCTTCCACACCTGAAAAGCTCCTCTTTACTTTGTCCCCACTACTCGCCATTAGAAATGGGTCGTCGTAAGGCTAATATAAAGACAAGGCCAAACAAACATACAACACACAATCAGCAATGCTGAGTACATAAGCGTAAACAGTACACACTAACATGCTTTAATCCTATCAACACACAATTTAATTTGATTACGCATCGAACGGGTTTCCCACCAAACCCTGCCCCAAATAAATTGAGGTAAACTACGTCGGGAGCTAACCGGGTAGGCAAATGCCACATGAAGTGACTGGACGTCCTGCACATAAAATAAATAAAAAGGAAAATACAGCGTCCTGTACTCCCAGTAGAAGTCATGGTTAAATATAAAACCCCATAACTCCCCCCATATGCTCATACTCAAGGTATATACGTTCCAAGAGTTTTGGTGTGTAATCTCTTTCACTTTACGTTGTTTACATATGTTTAGACTTGGTGATGACTCTTAAACCATAACACAATCAATCATTATAAATCATTCAAGCAATCAAACATACCAATTTAATTCTTGAATAATTAATGACCATATAATTAAATATTGAACCCTTTTTAAACTACCTCGGTGTTAAATAACACCTTAAGTACATAAGGCACCGCAAATCCTATCCCTCGTTGTTTAGAACAATTTAAGTGCACGTAGCCACTGCAATATAATTTATCTCTGTGTACTAAGACACTTAATAGCTCAATTCCTATGCTTAAAGTATCAATCAAAATTATATGAACCACAATGAAATTATCTTTTCATGTTCCAAACCAAACTTAACATTTAGTTTGATTAAACATGCTCTCAATAATGCCAATAATAAAAGTGTAGTTCATACTCAATATGCCAACATAATTATTTCCAATCATCAATTCACCACAAATAATTTATACTTCACAAATCAATCACCAACATCAATTCAATCAATAATTCCAACCCACACCTATCATGATACTACCTTAAAATTAATTAAACAAAGTCTAGCATGCTTCTATACACTTAAATAATTATCAAGTACGCGAACGTACCTTGAATATGATCTCAAAATCGCCACGACTACACCACTCACTTGGAAATCTCCTACAACCCAAAATTATAAAGAGACATTGATACCTATTCAATGTAAATTTTCAGCAATATATACACTCTTTAAATCACTCATAAACCCTCTAAAACAAGCTGAAAATTAATTTAAAACCCTTACTTTTATTCTCAATTAATGGGTAATTAAAAATCCCTTCAAGAAACATAATTAAAACCTTTATATAAAAATTCTAACTTTATAAAAACATGTAAATTACTGTAATTATGTTTTAAAACATCTAATTTAATAGTTTCAATCGCCTACAATCAATTTCCACCTACACACATTAATTTAGAAGCCTAGGGTTTTCAATTTGGGGCTTTTTAATTCAAAAACCAAATCTGAAAATTATATACATAATAATTATAATCAAACATCTTAAAAATCATCGCAAAACCCAAAAATAATAATTGAATCAAGGTTAAAATAATTTAAAAATAAAAGAAGAGTTTTTTTTTTTTTTTTTTTTTAAAAAAAAAAAACCACATGCACACAAGGGAGAAGAAGGGAGGGTGGCTAGTGCCACCTCCCACGGCTGCTGCTAATGCCGACCCTATGCTTGCGGCGGCGGCCAGCTGTGGTGGTGGTGGCAGCTGGCCACTGTGGTGATGTGTGTGTGGTGGTGTGTGAAAATTAAATAGGGGAGGGGGAAAATTAAAGGAGAGAAAAAATAAGAGGAGAGAGAGAGTTTACATTTGGGTATTCTTCACCTTGGGCAAGATCTAACTTGCTCATAAGATGAATATTTATTTCCTCTCTCTAAAACCCTCCTAAGCTTAAATTCCCTTTCTACCCTTAATGATCCTTTCTCCTATTCAAACTAGTCCTTTGACTTTCTGTAAATACTATTGACTTTAAATTTCCTTTTATAAAATAATAATTTGCTCCAAAGTTTCATATTTGGTCTGGTTTGGTCTAGTTAAATTAAATATGATATGATCTAGTTTGATAGGATATGATCCAATCTAATTTGATTGTCTAATTTGACCAAACGTTAACCTTAATTATGTGTATGATAGTCTATAAAGAAAAAAATATATCATGTTGGTTCTTGTTAGATTTGTAATAATGCATATTTTATTAATATGTAATTTTCATAATTTTTATTTATGAAATTAAAGATACTTAACGACAAAACCACACATAAAACGATAAAGCATTTCATAACTTATTTTTTGAGATCTAATTTGAACTCTTTTTTTTTTTTTTGATCTAAAATAGAAAAAAAAATGAATTAAACATAGCCTTACAAAACTTATTAATTTATTATTTCCTAAAAACATGTACAAGAGGTAAATAAGACTTCTCTTTGAGGACGACACAGGGAGTGGTTAGTTCATATAAGATTTAAATTCTAAAAAATTATGCTAATGATGGTTAAGGGTTACTTAAGTCCATTTTACAACTAAGATAAGTTTCAGTATGGTCTAATGGTTTACTATTTTACAACTAAGATAAGTTTCAGTATGGTCTAATGGCTCACTATTTTACAACTAAGATAAGTTTTAGTATGATCTAATGGTTCACATAAGTAGGGATGTCATTAGGGTAACACAAGATTTTTGCCCTTCATATTCCTATTCCCATCCCCACCTCATATTTTCAACTTCATCCCCATCCTCATCCCATAGTGGGTCTATAATTCGTCTCCATCCCCGCCCCAGTAGGTATAGAAGTAAAACCACCCCTATCGCTCATCCTCCACTTGGGTACCCGTCCCCACCTCAACCCCACTTCACCCGCACCCACTACGCATAAATTTTTCACGGCACACCCGCTTTTAAAACAATTTAGAAAAAGGATAAAAAAAATTATAAACACCTAAATATAGTATAAGTAAGAGTTTTAGTAATTCATTTTTTTTTTAAAAAAGGCAATGATTCAACCTAAATAATACAAATACAATTATCATATCATAAATAATAATGCAAATAAAAGTGAAAAATAGATGAATCTATATCATTTATTGCAAAGTGGGTGGGGTAAAGCAAGTACGAGGCAAGGAGGGTGGGGCATGTAAAACTTGATATCCATTTCCGTTCGACGTTCGTCATCCCTATGTGGGTACAAAATTTATCCATATCCCCATCCACCAAACTTGGACCCGTCCCCATTCAAATGAAGTGGGGATAAGGAGAATCTCCTATTTCAATCGCCTCATTAACATCCTTACACACAAATAAATATTTGGTGAATAGAATGCATCTTTAACGGTTTAGTTGTAGTTTTTTTTCTTATCCTTTCTTTCCCTCATTTTTTTTAATTTTATTGTTTAATTTTTAACAAGCCACGAGCATTTTTTTCCGCGACTCATCATTATCTCTTATTTTAGAATTTCGGTGACCAACTTCGATACAGAGATTGTCATTTCTCACCAAAGAGTGAGATTTAGGAAAAACAAGTTCTACAAAGTAAAGGGTTACTCGGTGTAATTTACAACTAAAATAAATTTAGGTAAAGTTAAATCAATAAAAATAAGGGGAATTAAACATGGCCTTATTTTTTAACAACCCCACTATTGATACTATTAGATGATTAGAATACTTTGCACTTGTTCTACGGAAGCAGCTTTTAAGTGACCCTTTGACTAATATTCCTTCTTTATAGAGAAAATTAGCAATATGTGATGTATTGTTTTTCCCTGCTTATAAGTTACAATATTATTGAATCAAATTCCACATTAATATTACTACAACTTGTTCAAAGCACAAACTTAACTAAAAATATTCATATCAATTGTATGATTATATATATAAAAATAAAAGTGGATGATTGTTGTATACTGAGTGAAAGAGAAAGAGAGTGTTATGAAGATAATTGTTTACAAACAAATCACATGGAGGAGGGAATCTATTCATCCAACATTCATTTGGTGATGAAAAAATTGCGACATATAATTGAAAACCAAAAATTCACGAAAGAAAAGATAAAAATAAGGGGTATTGGGCCATGATAAGTGGTAGGATAATGGGTTGACCAACACAAGCATTATCCAACCCCTAATTTACAAAGAGACGGAGCTTTAACGCAACGCCACAATATTCGGTAAAACTGCAACATAATGCTATAACAGTTTGGAAACAAGTTACCATCATCAGATAATCACGCCCACGGGAGTTATATTTCCATCTTCAACCCTCACCTCACCTCACCTCTCTGTATTCCAACCCAAACCCAACTGCTCTTTTTTTTTTTTTTTTTTTTTTTTTTTTTGTTTATAAATAGTATATTCCTACCTAATTACCAATTAAGAATTTGGTATCGCATCATAACTCTCTTCAATTTCAAACTCTTGTAATTCAATTTCTCTCTCATCGAAGAAAGATGTGCTGCTGTCCGAGTAAGGTCTGCATGCTCTGCACTTGTTTGATTCTGGTTGTTATCGCCATCGGTTTTCTCTTCGGCTTCGGCGTTTTCAAGAATGGTTTCCACAAATTGAAGCATACTATGGATGTTTCTCAGCCTTTAGGCGTCAATTACGATCGCAATTTGTATTATGCTCCTCCTCCTTTCTTTTAATTTTTATTATTATGTACTACTTATTTCGTATTTCTGCTTACAAGGATCTTTTTCAGTGTCATGTTCGATTCATTCTTTTATTTTTGTATCGGATTCTTTTCACCATTCTACTACGGAGTAGTTGTTTTTATTTTATTTTAAATTTAAATATAATATGATGATTGTTTCTTAATTTAGGTCTCTTTACTTGTTAATTACGATTTAGAAGATGATTAGTCTTAACATTAATTTTCTTGATTTTAATTATATTAGGTTTGACTGTTAATTTGATTTTTTCGGTAACTGCTCTCTCGATTTTTGTGTTTGTTCTGTTCATCAGCTTGCGTTTTATTCTGTGCGATCAAGATAATCGATTTGACATTAGTACATTAGTGATGTTCTTGTATACGGAATAGAATACTCATTAGTCAAATAGATTAATACTCATTTATTAATTTGTTTGAGAGCAAAATATCTGGCAACAAGAATACCAAGACTTGATTCATGGGAATGAATAATTTAATTTTAGACTGGATTTGTCGAAACCGAATTCCCCCACCGGTTTCCTAGGAAAGCCAATGTGCAACACATAATAGAGTCGATCACTTCAAACTACAATCGAACAAGCACGGTTTTTGCTTCAATACACCGCAATTTCCACATGATACACGTATATATACTCTATACATAATGGACATCGATTCAATTCAGAATACCTCGTGAATATGGGACTACCTATCCCAACATTACCCGGCACGCATGTATGTCCTTGCTGTTCACTTCAATCCGTAAATTATCAACATTGTTGGGGACTTGTACACTCCCTTTCGAAAACAAGCTCGTCCCAAACTCCCAATGCCTTCTCTCAAACAGTCAATGCATTCCTTAATCCTTATGCAATCACCAAACTACAAGTACGTAGTACAATTTATTGGTTCCTACAATTGCATGATTTTGATCTTCCGTGCATAGCAGCAGCCTTGATGCCAAGAATGCTGCTTGCACATTGTATAGGCTTTTATTAAGTTATATTATTCGTCATTAAATTCGTTATTGTGAAGAGGATATGAGGATATTGCCGTTGGAGTTACACTTTTTTTAAAAAGAGCACTTTCAACATCTATACTCTATGGAGTACTTTACTGTACTACGGAGTACTTTTACTATACAAGTATTTATAGTGTATCTGTTGTTTTTCTCTCCCCTCTTTTCTCTTGAATCTGTACTTTTAATTGTGTAGACTTCAAGGGAATTCTATGCTAGACTAGCTTTGGACTCATAACCAAAATTTCTCCTAGTTGTGGATAGACCCATTGCATAATGTGTCTCAATAGAACAACAGTGAAATTTTAAATCATAATACTTCGTAAATGTAAAGGTTTTACTTCATCCGTATTTTAATAACTGTTACACTTTGACCAAATGCTGAGAAACAACTTTGACCATTAATTTATCTAATTATATGCTAATAAATTATAGGAAAATTGATATTATGAAAGTATACATTATAACGAATCCAATAATATAACGAATTCTTCAAAAAAAAAAAATATAACGAATCCAATAATGTATGATACAAAACATTTTTTTTGTATTATAAAAAGTCAAAGTGTAACACTTATTAAAACACGGAGGGAGTAAAGTGTTTCCAAAGCTCTATTAGACTATGTTTAGTTTGCTTTATTTTTGCTTAGGGCTATGTATACCATTTTTCATCAAATATAATATGAACTTATTTTTTCTAATATGATTTGATATAATTGTTTGATTTGACTATACTTTAACTTTATATGTACCTTAATGATTTTTTTTTTTTTGAACAACAATGTACCTTAATGATTTAATCCATAATGAAACATATATCAATTGAGGGTCTTCTTAGAAAGTATTAACGTGTGTACTTTTCCAATTATGTGATCTTCAAATTCATAAGTTTTTTTCATTATGGAAAATGTAGTTACCGATAAAAAGATTGCATGTAAAACAAAAAATGATCTAATATTAGATTAGGTCCTGTGCCATGCCCAATAATTAATTTCACTATTGTTTATAATTCAACACAAAATTTTTAAAAAACAAAAATAAAATATTTTGTATAATTGCATGTGGACAAAAAATATAACCATAGTTTTTTTTTTTTTTTTTTTTTTTAATGAAATGAAACATGAGATATAATGACAACAGAATAATTAGACAAATAAGTTTAAAATTTTAATGATAAATGAATATTGTTTTTCTTTTTATTAACTAAATAATTAAGTATTTTAAAATTGTACATTAAACACTATGGGATTGTAACATAAATAATTACTACAATGTATTATTTTTTTTTGAAGAATACTACAATGTATTTGATACACTTTAGGAAAGTGGAAAACATATCTAAATTGTCATGCTTTGGATATACATTAAAACTAAAAATTAAAAATAAATCAAATAAGATTGATATTGTAAAAAAAAAATGCTATTAGGAAGCCATTTCCTAATAAGAAATTAAAACATTTTGAAATTTCTAAATAGAGAATATATGAATAACAAAAGAAGGCTTAGGGAATAATAGTAATAGTAATAGTAATAATCAAGTATGAATCAATTATTTCTAAAACGCATAAATAAATTACTGCATATATAATATATTGAAGATTTGAAGGAATAAAATACTGCATAAGGATTAGGAAATAATATCTACTCCATATATATACAAAGTAATATACGTTAGAATAGTATTTTATGGAAAATATATGAATCACAAATATATATATTTATTTTGTTTAAGTAAGTGAATGATTTGGTGAATATTTTTAGTATATTTTACAATAAGTAGTTGATGTCACCGTGGAAACAAACTTAGAGGAAAAAACGGTACTCCCTCCGTTCCTTAATTAGATGCCTACTTCTCTATATTATGTGAGTAATAAGTGCTAGAAATAGGCACCTAATAAAAGGACGGAGGGAGTACCAAATTGTGACATGTGTTATTTCTAGAGTCGATTTCTTCCTAGTGTCTGTTTTAATATTACGTTATAGATTGAATAGTATAGATATATAATAATAATAATAATAATAATAATAATAATAATAATAATAATAATAATAATAATAATAATAATAATAATAATAATAATACGGACACCCTGCTACACAAGATTCTAAAGCCAAAGTACTTTTAAAACTGCGATGTCTTGGAATCAAGTGTAGGTTTTGATCCCAGTTACGTATGGAGAAGCATGTGGGGGGCGAGATCATTGCTACTGGAAGGGTTGAAGTGGAGGGTTGGTAATCGAAGCGCAATTAATGTATGGAGGGATGCATGGCTGCTTGGCAATACCACTGCATTGGTCCCTACCCCATCAGTTGATAGTGATCCAAATTTGAGAGTGATTGAGCTAATTGACCATGACAGAAATTCGTGGGATGGGGAGGCTGTGAACATGACTTTTATCTAGGCAGAACGTGGTGTAGTTCTTTCTATACCCTTCTTAAACAGAAGCCCGAGAGACACGATGTTCTGGTGGCCAAGGAAGAATGGCGAGTATATTGTGAGATCGGGGTATTGGTTCGGGAAATCCGGGGGATTACTAGATGTCATCAATACGTGGGATGAGGTGTGGAAGCTAATATGAAAGCTCCTCTGAAGGCGCGTCATTTCTTGTGGAGGGCTTGCAAGGTGTTTCTGGTAGTGCGTGAAAGGTTGCTGTATCGACATATTTTAGATGATAAAATATGTTGAATATGCAGGGGGAGGGGAGGAGTCGGTTATCCATACTTTGTTTGAGTGTTTGGCTGCTCGTGAAATCTGGGCTAGATAGCACGCTCAGGGAGGTCTTAAACCAAGCCCCTACGGAGAGTTTCACCATAAGGCTCCTCTGGCTGAAAGAGAAGGTGTCGAAGGAGGGTTTGTTGGAGATTGCAGTACTTTGCTGGGAAGCGTGGTCTTGCAGAAACAAGGCTATATTTGCTAATGAGACGTGCAATCCGAAAATGCTGGCAGCAGGCCAGGCTTGTCAAAGATGGTGTATGACTACAACCTTTACGTTAAAATGGTACAACCTCCTTCTATAAAGCGTAAGGCTCTTCCTGCTGCTACCTATTGGAGCAAGCCTCTGATTGGGGTGATTAAAATAAACTGTGATGCCTTCGTTAAGGACACAACCAAGCTAGGGGTGGTAGTAAGGGATGACAGGGGCGCCATCATTGCTGCTGCTGTAAGGAAAGGGGGAGATGGTTGGTCTGTTGAGGTAGCAGAGGCTGCAACAATGGCTTTTGGCTTACAGATAGCGAGAAGACTGGGGTATACAAGGATCCAAGTGGAAAGCGACGCATTGAATGTGGTTTCAGGGGTCAAGCTCAAGGCTAATGGATGCTCTCCTTTCTTCCTTATAATAGATGATATTATAGCTCTCTCTTTATTGTTTGACTTCTTTTCCATTTCGCATGTTAGAAGGTCAGGAAATACTGTAGCCCACTTAGTGGCAAGGTGGGAAACAAATAACTGTGATGAGTTGGTTTGTTTTGGTCCGTTTCCGCAAAGCTTATTGACTTTGGCGGAACTCGATCTTTCTTAATAAATTTTCCTGACGCTTTCTTAAAAAAAAAGATATGAAAATATGTGAATCACAAATATAATAAAGGATTAGTACTGAAAATTTAATCAATGAAAATAATTAATTACATTTCAGTATTATTAATTCAAGTTTAGCAAGGATTCTTCAAAAAAAGTGTTTCATAAGCCAGAAACTTGACTATTTTCGACCCTTTTCCGTTATTTACTTTATGTTTTTGTTATTGAAATCAATAAATTTGCTTCTTTGAGCATAGTAAATACCCCTATAGTGGGTTTCAATGCTGCCAGTGCCCCTGTGGTGGGTTTTGTTCAAGTTTTGTTTTGAGTTTAGTATATTACAAGTTGTTTCATGGGTAAAAATTTGTGTGGATAAAAAAAAGAGCTTAATCATTTGATTACATTAAGATGAATCAAACGAATACTTTCTTCACAACTCAACAGATCGATAGATCCTCTCGTCGAAGAAAACTGTAAATCACAGTAATATGGAAGAGGGTATAAAGAACGTATGATTTGCAACAACGATCGTAGCTTTGCTGAAAGGATATTTTTATTGATTCAAATTTCATGTATTTATTACATATAAATCTATTTGTAGATATCGTATGAGTTTTTATTTATGAATCAATCTTTATATATATATATAAAAAAAATTTATGTAATCTCCCGTAATTTTGTGAAATTTAAAATTATATTTTAACATATTTATGTGAATATTTAATTATGATTATTTATTTACATAATTTATTTTACTATGATTTAAGTAAATAAATTTAATGTTTATAAAGTTAATAAAATTATTTGACTACCCATATTTAAATGATGAATTATTTCACTTTCTTCCATGTTCTCAGTCTAGTTCCTTTAGAGGGTGAGTCATCATAGTCCATGGTTTCAATTTGCTAATTAGCTGCTCCTTCAGTGATGAGATGCGCCCCCTTGTCATAGTTAGCTTGCCCATCATTCAAAGCAATACTCAACACAGAAGCATGTGTTGCAGTAACATTGTTCTCCTGTTGGGGGTTGGCTGCACCAGTATTTATAGTTTCCTTGTTATTTTCCACCTGCTTTGGAGCTTCTTGGCTACCCCTGGTGGCCCTAACTTAATTACGTATAGATCACTATATCTAGGGTGCCTGGATGTATGTTGCTCTTTAATCTTTTTCAGCAAATTAGCCTCCCGAATGAGGAGAGCCGCGTAGGAAGGGTCCGCATTGGAATATGACTTCCTCCTTTGGGGCTGCATATGACCGCAGTAAAAGCAATAGTCAGGCAACCTTTCACATTTCAATCCTACCCATTTTGAAGTGGAAGAACCAGCAGCAATTCTTAATCCACGCCGCAAAGGTTTGTCTATCTCGATCAAGACTTTGATACGCATGACCTGTCCCCAGCCAATAGGATCCGAGTCATCGTACTCAACAGTTTCCCACCTCCATAGCAACTGCAGCAGTTCGTTTGTTGAAGGGAACATCCTCAAGATGTACCTACAAAGGGGAGTGCGCGAAGGAGACTTCAGATGGCTGTTCATCTCCAGCAATCTCTTTTAATTATCAAAAAACCATGCAGAGCACGGTCTTTCACTTCCACATTGAAAAATTGGAAGACAAACAGATTACATTCTACCATTCTAATAGCAACATCTTCTTTTGCTCTCCACACCGAAATCAGGGTTCGTTTTAGAGCATCGACATTGAAAGGTTTATTGGTCAGTAATTTACCAACCAATGTTAAAGAAATTTGGGTATCTACATCATTCTCAATCGAATCACTAGCCGTACTGCCTATAATTTTGGTTTCCTCCTCTGTCAATTTTAAATTCTCCCAATCTTTGATCAATTCCGACTCCATGGAACCGCAAGGGGGATCAGGAATCAGCAAAACAAACGGAAACACAACCTAACCAGCGAACAGAGCAGCCTTAAACAGGGACGAGGCATTAAGTCAACGAGGAACCCTAGAGCGAGGGATAGAATCCTTTTGCGTTTTCTCTCGGCCTTAATGGGGTTTGAGGTTTATTGAACAATCCTTCTAGTCTTCTACTATTCGATTTGTTGATTGTATGGATTGTCTTTATATATAGGCCTTACATATTCTTACAATGCATATTGTGGACTCATAATGTTGTTAATGGAGTAATACTTGTAAAAATAATGAGACTTTTATTTGAAGATGAAGAGTTTTTTAAGGTATAAGTTTTGGATTTCTGTTAAAAAAAAAAATATTTCCTCCGTTATTTTAATATTGCATCACTTGTCTTTTAGGGAAGTTTCACAAATATTACATCACTTTCATTTTAGGATAAAAAATATCTATGTTTACACTGCAATAACCAATATACCTTTACTTTTTATTTTATCTTTACATACATGGACAATTTTGTAAGCCAAATTTTGCCTCCAAAATCTTATAGGTGTTGGAACTTTGTAAGTGTCTAGGAATATGTTTTTTATGATACAATAAAAAAAAGAACGGAGGAAGTATAATTTTTGAATAAATTTATCTTATAAGTGTTGTAACTTTGTAAGTGTCTAGGAAGTCTTTTACTATTATTATGGCTTTTATTGAAAAGAATTCAGAAATTATCCAAAATTAATTCAAGGGCAGTTGAAAATTAAAGAAGTAATCTTGGAGAAGAAGAAAACAAAGCACTCGTAGACTTCCTAAATAGTTGTGTTGGAACTTGGAACTAATTACTTTTGTTTTTTAAAAAAAGGTAAAGGTTGAGTTTTAGAGGGTGGTGGGAAAACTCAGAAAAAGTGTACGATAAGAATTAACAAGGTGAAAAGCTTTGCCAATATTTATACGAGTACTGAGTACTAGGATTAACTTATTAAAGATCAACTCTTACACTATAATTTTTTATTCAGGTTGTGCAATAATTCGAGATTTCGTAAAATTGACTACAGATTCAATTCGTTTCAATAACAAGAAGAAGAAGATGAAGATTACAGTAATGACCGCCGATGAGAAATTCATCTCCTTAGATGTCGACCCCGACGAAGCTGTAATCCACACTCTCTTCTCTTAAACCCTAATTTCAATTTTTGCAATTGAATTTCTAACTAATGGATCTTGATCGAATTTCGCAGGTCGAAAACGTCAAGGCTTTGCTTGAAGTCGAGGTACAATAACCACCACCAATCTATTCCTTTTAGTTTTAATTTGATGAAATTGAATTGTAGTCGAGTAATTGGTTTTGATTTGGGGGAGCAGAGTGGGGTGGTGTTGCAGCAGCAACAATTGATGTACAATGGCAAGGAGATGAATAATCATGACAAACTCAGTGTACTTGGTGTTTGCGATGGCGATTTGATCATGATGCTTTCTAATGCTGCTCCGCCTTCTCGGTATTTTTTCATATTACTTTGTTTATATCAAAGCTCGTCTTACAAGTACTTTTTTCATTAGAAACTCTACTGTAATTGTATGATGGAGTTTTGACTGTTAAAAACCAATGTTTGATTGATCACAATTATGTTTACCCCTCAATTTAGGGATGTTTATTATAGCACAATGTTGTTATGCTACTATTGGAACTGTTACAATATCAAATTATGACGATTTTTGTAAACAAATAATCCTTTCTATATAATCTTTTACTCTAACTTGTATCTTTGCTCCTGTAGTCCATCTTCAAGTGACCTTGCCCTCAGTCCTGATGGTTCTGCTGTGAACCCTGCTGCTTTTCAGCAGCAAGTTCGTGCTGATTCTAATCTGATGGCTCAGTTGTATCAGGTATTCATGTGTTCGTATCATATTCTTTGATTAGATAGCAATTGCTAGACGACTAGCAGAGCAAAAAATATTTAGCTTTTGATTGGTCTCTTATCATCTTGTTAAGTTGTGGAATTGGAACTATTATTCTCGTTTTTAAATACTTTGTTCTTGTAAACCTTTATTCAGGAAAATTAGTGATTTAGGCTGTTCTATTTAATGTAAATTGTAAACTAATTGTTTATTGTTCTTGTTGATTGCCATAGAAGCATATTGTATTGAGAGTTGATTTCCTTGCACGAAGTGCATAAAGAGCAAGTTCATGCATGGAAATTAACTCCTAATACATATCTGTATTACACTTGTGTAAGTTTCTTCCTTTTTTTATTCTTATTTTTTGACCTTTGTGTGCCTATAAAACTTGCAGAGTGATCCTGAACTTGCTCAAGCCATATCTGGGAATGATCTAAATAGACTGCAGGAGATTTTGCGGCAACGCCATCATCAAAAGACAGCATTGAGGCAAAAAGAAGAGGAGGAACTTGTAAGCAGACTCTTTTTGTAGCTATCTTCAACTATAAGGTCAATTCATGTGGTTTCCAGTGAACTTTCTTCAGTGGTACGAGGTTTAGTATAGTACTAAGGAGATGTTTGGTTTGTAGATTTAGGTATGAGTAAAATAATCATATCCGAACAACTGAACAACAATCAAACGCAAACTGTTTCAATCAAGTTCCAAGCTCATAATACCCTGGTTTCATTCTTATTTCCAAACCCATACCACTTTGTGAACCAAACGCCTCATAGTAGAGCTCAACTGAATAGCTATTCCTCCACACCTACATGCCATTGTACTTTGCCACGTTGTGTTCGCTTAGATATTGTCTGATTTATAAGTTGTGCAGGCACAATATATAAGGCTATAGGATATTTTCAGTAAGACCGTACTTATCCAATGAAATGGTGTTTATTACTACTGCCTTGATGGCTCCGTTCCCTAATGTAAGGCACCTTGCCTGGTTAATAATGCAATTTTAATTTACATTTGACTACTAATTTGTCATTAACTATAAAACAACATCAAATCCATAGTCCCAAATCAGGTCGGCTCCTTGAACCAAAGATAATATCTCCACTGGTCATTAACAAGAATCTTCTTCCTCCTTTCACTTCAATTTAGTGTGCAAGCCCTATATCTTCATATCATTTTCAACTCCTTTGAGTCCTTTCATCTAAACCATCTTTTGGCCTCACTAAACTTATTTTAAAATCCTCATAATCTCAATTCTGCACTTATCTTCTGGTGGACGTCGTTGACATCTTACATGCCCTAAGGTGCTCTTGTTTCTATTCTTCAATACTCACAACTCCAACCTTCCTCCATATATCTTTATTACATACTGTATCCTTTAAGGTGCTCCCACACATCTATCCAATTTGATCCTTCCTACGGAGTATATGCCCAATCTTCTGACTTGTACAACAATGCTGGACATATCGAGTAATAGTTTTCTTTCGACACCTTTACATAAGCTTTCTATAGGTCAATGAAATCCATGTGTAGATCTTAAATCTGTCATTAAATTTTTTGTAATAAAATGTACAATTTGAATTCATATTGGACTAAGGAGTAATCTCATGCTATTTTGTTTTATAACTTTTTATATATTTTGAGAGAAATTTATTATCAAAGCTCAAATTTGCTAAGCAAAGTGCCTAGGAGTAAAAAATTGTGTAAGAATTTATTTGCACGAGCTTTTGCTAATCACTTTTTCCCTTTTTCTGTGTTCGTAGAGTTTTAGCCAATTTGTCAGTAGACCTAAGTTCAGTAATGTTTTCTTTGGATCTTTTGGTGTATCACTCATCTTGTAAGGGTGATGCATGATACATTCTACATTATTCAGCTTCAGGTTATGGTGTCTGGTAGGTGTCTGAGGGTCAGACTAGGGTTTCTAATGTAATTTCCATGTTTTTGGGCCAAAAATGAAGTGTAAATTGTCCATACTCATGTCTGAGGGTCAATAATTCAAATTAGGTGCTCTAGGTAAAATAAAGAGTCCAAGTAACATAGCTTACACTTATGCATTTCAGTTGCCTACTCTCAGTACCTGGTTACCTCTGGAACACTTAACTAGCCATTGATGCTGAATATGCTGAACGTTCAGCCAGTGCCTACCTAATTTGAAAAGTTGCTTCTAGGAGAGTATCATGTATCGTGACTGAGGTCAAGAGATGGGTAATTCCTTGCTGCATCCAATTTCTATTCTTTACAGTATTGATGTTGCTTAAGAGCAAAAAGCCGAAGTATGGTAGCGAATTACATAGTATAGCAGAATCCAGAAATTCTGTAATGAGCATTATGGCTGGACCGCTGGATCGAAATATCTTTCGTCATTTATAGCTGTAATCTTGTTAGGTTTTTGTGTTTGGCCATTGATTAACATCTTGATTTTTTGATAGGCTTTGCATTATGCAGACCCTTTTGATGTGGATGCACAGAGGAAGATTGAAGCTTCCATTCGCCAGGTAAGACATTTATTATCTTCTTGTGGAGTATTTAAACTTTTCTAACTCTATCTAGCATAATTTGTTTATATAAAGGCTTTTATGGTTTCTCATTGTGACTTTCTGCAATTTTGATGCTTTCTCTTGTAGAAAGGAATTGACGAAAACTGGGCAGCAGCCCTTGAACACAACCCTGAAGCTTTTGCTAGAGTGGTACATGTTATATATATTTTATTTCTCATAAGTTTCCATCTGGATATAATTAAATACTTCATAAAATCCTTGTCTTATTTTACAGGTTATGCTGTATGTGGATATGGAAGTAAATGGTGTCCCAATAAAGGTACTTGCTAGTTACTACATGGTGTTTAGTAAGTCTATCTTTGGGTTTGGGGGGATGTGTAATGAGTTTTGCTTATAAAATTTAAAGCTAATTCAAAGAGAATAGGAAAAAAAATTCCCAAAAGTATCAGTTAGATTCAGGTCCTGTTATATCACTGCCTTTTGTTTAAAATCTTTTGCTATTAATCTAAATTATGCAAGTTTATGCTGATTCTGTTCACCACCCAACCAGAGCTGTAATTTTTAATGTGTGAAAAAGGCTAGAATTATCATATAAAATTGAAAAAGAGCTAGATTTTTTAAGGGTTCCTGTCTCTCAGATAGTTTCTCTCTTATCTCTGTGAACTTTGGAGTATCTTTTGGTGTTCTAAACGTGACTACAAAATGTTCACAAGCAAATATTGATTCTGTTTCAGGCATTTGTTGATAGTGGAGCCCAATCAACTATAATATCTAAACGTTGTGCAGAGCGTTGTGGGTAAGTTTCTTGTACGATTGTATTAACTCCTGCTGGAACATGATCGTGCTATGTTTCTAGTATTAGCAACACTCCTCTACCAATATATCTTTAATTAATACAAAAAAAAACCTTTTTGAGGTTTGTATCAACAAGCACCAAGCACAAGTACCATACTGTAGACGTATCAATACCCAAGTGCTTCTGTTGGGATGCCTATGGCTGTTTTGATTGCATGTAGGGCTCGTTGCTTTGAAAGCATTCTTGTTAGGTTAATTTTATTGTGTTTGCATTGTCTTCAATTCTTCATGATCAACATTATAATTATTCTCATCTCAAGGGTCTTGTCATTAAATGTATTATGCATAATGTGTGGTGATAGGGAATGTGAATTCCTTGTAATGAGATTTTAAGACTCTCCAGACTTATGTTCATCCTGTACCTTTATCTCACTCCAGACTGTTGAGGCTGTTGGATGAACGATACAAAGGTATTGCTCGTGGAGTTGGTCAGATGGAGATACTAGGTCGGATACATGTAGCTCACATCAAGGTAGTGGAAGAAAAACCTTCTATTTAAGGATTCCCTCATTGTTCTTATTATTTGTGTGTTGGTGGCCTTGGTGCACATCTGTGCATACCCTATGCTTGTTCTGTGAATTCATATTTAGCTTTGTAGAAAAAAACATGGAGATGGTGGGTATATTGCTTATGAAATGTGTGCATGGAAGTTGTTCCCACACCACCCTCCATAAGCATTAATCTAAAATTTAATTAATTATGTCGGTTATTAAACATTTGACATGAACTGCAGTTACCATATGCTTTTGTAAGTTTTATTCTGTATATTTACGTTGGTTGCTTAATTTAATTTCATTGTTTATCTCCATTCCCTGTGGTCTTTGGAAGATTGGGAATGTGTTTTACCCTTGTTCATTTACAGTCCTTGACTCCGACAACATGGAATTTCTCTTTGGTTTGGATATGCTTCGTAAACATCAGGTAATTTTCTTTGGTGTGTTTTTTTTCGACGTTTCTTCTCCTTAAGCTGAATAAATCTGACTAGGCTTTCTTTGCAGTGCATAATTGATTTGAAGGAGAATGCATTAAAAGTTGGTGGAGGAGAGGTTTCTGTGCCATTTTTACCTGGTTAGAATTTCTGGTTCAATTTACATATAATTTTAGTTAGGTGTTATGTGGTTTTTTTTTTTAATTTTATTTTATTTTGATGATTTCTCATACTGTTTCCAGAAAAGGATATCCCTTCTCATTTTCTGGATGAAGAGAGCTTTGCCAAGCAGGCTTCTAGTTCAGGGGCTCCGGTAATGATTCTCTCTTTGTATTCTATTTGCTACTAGTATTCTTTGTGTCAGTATTATTGACTACTTTGGGATTTTGTAGGTTTCATCAGGAAGCAAAGACATTAGAGATGTTCCAAGCGCTCCAATTGGAAGTCAATCTTCCGGTAAGTTATTCTAGTTAGCTGTACAATCTGTGTCTATGTTATTAGCGTATTATATTAAAAGGCTTTCTCTTTCATGTCTACCCCCTACATGGCTCTCTCCTACTACCAAAGGGGCGCTATTTGCCATTTGATATGCACACATATTCGTATAAAAATAAGACAAATGAGAGCCTACTAATACTTGAATCCCCAACTTCTGGTACTTCAACATCTACGATCTAACCAATTTAGAAATTGATGACATTTAAATTCATCTACAGACACAATTGTGAAAGAAGGAAAAAAAAGGTATAAGAAACAAGAGTAATAAGTTAATCACAATTTAAATACTTAATAAGGTTACCTTTTCGTCCTTTTCTATCACTATCTGTAAGACTTGCAACTTTTATCTTGAGTTATCTGTAAGTAGGAACTTGGGAGAGGAACCTTCTGATGGAAGATGCGTTTCTTAGAACTCGTCAAATTGAAAGCCTTTCTGCAGATCTATATCGGAATATTTTTAATTTCAAGTCTTGAGCAAGTTTGAAATATATTTTATGAACTCTAAATGCACGAGCAAGTCTTTAGAGTCAAACACGCGCATCAAACTTTCAAATTGGTAGCAATCAGAAATACAATGAGTATGCTATCGTGCAGCTTATCTTAGTTTTTTTGGTGGCTTAGGTTAACTATGTGCACAATTATCTTTTCTTCGAGCTGGGGTCTTTGAAACAATATATAGCCTGTATCTAATTACTTTAATTAGCTGTGCCAATTTTATGGTATTCAGATACACACTATCTCTCTCTCTCCATCTGTTTTGCTTACAAGTATCTATTCATGTCCATTAATTTTAATCTAAATTTCTTCTCAGGATCTTCTGGTGGGAATCCTGCTCAGGTATGTGCAGAAAACCTCTCTAACCCTATCATCTAGTTATTGAAGTTTCACATGATCGAAAACCATAGGTCCTTAGCTGCTGCTAAAATGTTATGAGCATCTATAGACTAGCGCTATTCATCAAACATTTAGTCCTCTTTTCTGTTTTTTTGAGGCCCAAGGCCATAACCACAAGTGTACATGTTTGGAGCCTGGGGTTTGACCTACATGGTGTGAATACATAGCAAGAACCTCATTGTTACACCTCTACATGTCTTAAGCACGAGTGTAATCTCATTTCAGGCTAACTTGATTGTTAAATCTTGTTGAAATGTTTATCAAAAAGCCTATTTGTGACCACATATCGCACATATTCTTCTTTTTCTCTATTTGTACATTATCTTCTACAGTGAGCTAAATTGCTATGTTGATTGAGTCTAAGTGAGCTATGTTACTTGAACATTTCATGTTACACAATTCATCCATTTAGGATTGTCAGTAGTCCTCAGTACACTTCAGTATGTCAACATGAACTGCATTTAAACAATCAGTGACATGGTAGTTTGATTCTTAGATAAGTATTCAAAACAGTCTCACTTGGAATATTAAAGAATCCATTAGAGGAGTACAATCTCTCTCTCTCTTTTTATTTTATTTTCACGAAATAGAATTCCGACTCTTGGACAAGTATGTCAGGGTATAGAAAGCTGAATCTGAGTGACATATGTCTCTGCTGCAGGGTCCTGATTTCGAAGCCAAAGTAGCAAAGCTTGTCGAGCTAGGATTTCAAAGGAATGATGTTATACAAGCTCTCCAGCTTTTCAATTGCAATGAAGAGCAAGCAGCCGGATTTCTTTTTGGAGGCTGACAAGAATTTAATTCTTAAATCAATACAAAATTGTAGTACTGACATAGAAATTATACTCTTGGTATTATTGTTCAAAACATTTTGCAAATCAATTGAGTATGATTTATAATTTATAATTTATAATTTATAAAGCTATTACCATCTTGTAATGGGTGGGGGATGAAAAACAAGATGATGAAATGGAAACATATATCCAAGCATTTTGTCCCTTGTATGGATAGAAAAATATGTAGTAGTATTTGACAGTGCATGCCTCGATCGTTGCCAAATTACCAAAGTTATTTCTATCATAAGAACGATAGTAGTAATAGTATTAGAGGTAACAATCGGGTCATTCGGATCATTTTTGAATAGTCTCTTTAGGTTGGATTATTTTCGGGTATGACTTGTTTGGGTTGATTTTGGGTTCGAATTAGGTCTTTTTTAGATTTATGGTTGAGACACTTATTTTAACAAAATACAAAGTAATATTTTACAAGAACATTTATTTTTGGCCGGGTTGGCTCAGGCCAAATTGTGTAAATTAATTTTGGGAAGAGTTTGGGTTTTAGGTTTCGTATACCGGGTAGGAGAATCGGGTATGTGTAAATTTTGTTAGGATTAGATGACACATTTTAGGAAGACCAATGACAATAAGGGTCTTTTTGACGCCATAATTAATTGATTATGTCTTCACATCTTTAAGTTCTCTTCTTTATTTATCTATCCATTGTGATGTACTCGTACTAATTGCGCCTCTAACCTGATTTCAAATTGAAATGGTTGAAAGTATAAAGCATGGTATTAAGGAGGAAGATACTCTCACTTTTTTTTCGCCAAATCAATACGCGTACAATCTTGACTCTTCAAAAAACTAGTATTATATACAGTACCTGTAAACATATGTTTACATTCATACCAAACACAAAGAAATCAGTACTCGAATTGGGTTTAATAAGATTCATTCAAGATCAGACATGTTGTATGTACATCAACACATGCAATAACTTAATTAGCCCTCCTGGAGTACGTTATACTCCATCAGGCATTACCAAAGAATCAGAAACCTTTCCAGGTAGCAAGAATTTCTTGGAAGATTTCGGCAATCAATTCCCTATCAGCACATTGAAGGAACACATTGAATTCATCGCGAAGATCATATATCTTTCCAAACTGGACCAAATACCTCATACAGCTGCTCTTAAGTTCAGGCAGCTGGTACAGGGATGCATTTTGTAGTCTTTCTAGTACATTCTTGGCGTCAATGTCCTCAAGGAGGCTGACATGGCACGCTTCTTTGAGATCCGCGATGTCATACTTGTCAGCTGCACGGAGGAGGGAGAGGCGGTGATGCAGAAAATCCTTGTGCTCTATGCAGCCGTACAGGTAACTGAGCAAGGCTTGGCAAGAATCTACAGTCATGTCTGATATGTTTATGGTAGAAAATTCCTTCTCCTGCAGGTCGTGAGAGAACATGCTTTGAAACACCGGGGACCGTGCAGCTAAAACTGCCCTGTGGGCTCCAACACACCCATCGGACGTGTTGATTGTAATGTCTGTGTAGATGCCTTCTGTCAGCATCCGTCTGAGGCCGCTGAGAGCTGAGCTGTTAGACCTCCTGCTGCTTGACCCTTCTGCCCAGATGGAACAGGGCTCCCCACCCTGCAGTAGAGTTTCATTTTTCATCTCAACAAACAAATCTCTATGTACAAATACTATTCTACGCTTGTACAGCACATGATAAGAGTCCATAAGGTACGTATCAACTGAAATGCTTACTTTTGGAGACGAAGTCTTCAAGTCCAGAAATTCAACATCAATGATGAATTTCCCAGTTAGTGGAACGTTGATAGGCCAAACAAAATCGTCGTTGCTTTTGAGCTGCTGGTCTGTTATACCTGCAGTAGCATCGCAGAACTCGTATAAATTGAAAGAATGAAATGACGATTAAAAAAAAAAATTGAAATGTGCATGAATAAGAAACAAACCAGGGTGAACGAGGGGCTTGCGATCACCAACAGAAGACAAGACACGGATAATAAAAGACGCGATGGGAGGATTCTCTCTGGTCAAATTGGAAACCTCAGGATACAACTTTAACATCAACACCCTATTCTTCTCTAAAGCCAAGTGCCAATTCCAAAGACCAATCTTAAAAGGATCAGAACGACGGTAAGTACAAGAGGAGAGGTTTTCGATACGCCATTGAGCGAGGCGAGAGGTGGTATGCACACGGTAAGCAGAATCCTTCATCCTCCACCCAGCTGATGAAGAAGCAATGACAGCAGTGATGTCATGGATGCAATCAAATATACCATCCAACAACTCTCCACCTCCTGCCTTTCCCAGCTTTTCTGTTTCTTCTTCCTCCGCCACAACTGCTGCTTCTTCTTCTTAATACATAATCTCTTTCTAACTCACATAACAGTATTCTTACTCAATCTTCTCTGTTATAGATTCTTTATTTATTCATACACTATGACAAACAAAGAAAGATTCCCTCATTAATATTATTCATTGATTATGGTTATCGTTGGACCCATAATCCCCACTTGGATTGTGGTTTCGGGCACGCAATCATTCATTTTGAGATACCATTTTCGTTTTTTGCTTTACGTCACTCTTCTTCAAACCCTTTGCTTCCAGGCAATAGGCTACCTGAACCAACCCCTCTCTGTTTTTCAGACATACAGTATGGGTTCTAGCTACATTTATCTATGTATTTTTTCTAGGGGTACTATGGTCATTTTACAAGTTTATTATTGAGTAGATATTTTTTCTTTACTCAACTATATTATTTGTCTTGAACATCATTAAGAGGTCATTCCATTTTAGAGACATACTACAAAAGATGATGTAAGAGTGCAAATTTACACCCGAGTGTAGGATAGACATTAGATACCTTATCAATATCAGTTATATCTAAATGAGATTTATACTCAACTCAACTTTTGCAGTATTAAGCCTCAAGTTGTAGTTCAAGGAAGATAAAGAATTTTGATTTTTTTGGTTTAGGCCTTTGGTGGCTTAGAAGCAAAGTATCATACAATTAACTTTATCAGTCTTCATTCTAGAAATCCAAAAACTCATTTCCATCTCTTATCCAATAATAATAATTAAACTAATTGAATGAGCTAATAGTAGAATTAAATACATTAATACTCCTTCCACATGATCAAAGTAGTAAAGATTGAGAACGTAAACATCAATGGTTTGATAGATGAATGTAAGGTTGCATCAAAATGGCTTGTGAAGAAGGGTTTAACAAAACAGAGTGACATGTGGAACCATGGTATGATATCATAATAGTCAGGGTAAATGGTAGCTCACCTTTTTCTTGACAAAACATTGAAAACAATAGAAAACGACCATTGAACCAACCTAAATCTAACACTTTCAGCAACAACCCATTAATCAATGTGGGCCATCTTCTTTAATTGACTAATTGCTGTTTAAGTTTATGTGGACCAATTCTCTTAAGCGTGTACATAAAGACATTTGGAGCTCAATACATCTTAATCAACCCAAACCATTCATATAGGAGTATGCATTTTTCCCTAATACCTTGATTACCTTCTCTCCATATTTTCATTTAAGATTTGTTGTTAATTTTGACTTAATTTACATAATATCATTTAAACAAAGGCAAACATAATTAACTACTCTGCTTTTATTTAGTTTAGACAAAATATGTTCAAAAGATAGGGGAAGAACACATTCTTATGACTTTTGTTCACATTGTATAAATTGGATTTTTGCTCTCTAATTTTGACGACTTTTCTCTCTATATCTTCTCTAAAGTTGAGAGTGTAATTTACAAATTTAATCCAAATAGGAGATGAAAGAATCCAATGTTTAAGATTTTGGTAATACATTGCAATGAAAATACGTGATTAAAAGTTGAGATCTACTTGTATTACTTTGGACATCCATACCACAACATTTAAGACCAAAATTACACATCAAATTCATCATCAGTCACTCAAACCTTGTTACAATCTTGTACCAAATGAATTGTGAGTAGTATTGAGACAACATATATATGCTAATCATCTCCAAGACCAACTCGTTTAATAAGATATCATACTTCTTACTAATACCAAAATCATTGTATAAAGAAATACATTTCGTATGATTTAAGTTCCCCATTATATAGATAGAAAATTGATTAGTAAATAGAGTACGCCATATATGAAGATTTGGAGTCAGTGAGAATCTTCTCACCACTTTAAGAATAAAAAAAAAAAAAAAGAAAAAAAAAGGAAAATTCCTGATTGGAGAGAAAAGGCTGCTGTATAAGCAAGTTGACAAAAGAGAGGAATATGTGAGTGCTAAAATACAGTACACAATACACGTCCCTGTCTCTGAATCCTTCAACCTATATAAAATCTAATCTATCAGCAGATTTTTCTAATCTATAAAGGTGATCCAAATCAACCAGTTATAGTACTAATTAGTACAGTACTAATTTATATAGTGCACTTGTCCATCTAATCAGATGTTTAATTTCAATTCATATAGACTCCAAAATTTACGACGACAGTACATCCATTCTGAAACAAGTGATGCTAAAACATTGATTGCATACAATTATAGAGTTCTTTACAAAAGTATTTGTTTTCAATATAAGTATTGATCGACAATACATGTAGTTTTCAGCTACATAATAAAATTTTATCTTATCCTTTGGAAATGTCGTATGGGTACAACAAAAGCATGGAGAAGCTTAATGCCAAATGTATGCACAACATTTCACGTCATTTTCAGCACCAAAATAAGTATAGCTAATAGTTTGAAATAAATGCATGAGATTATTTGCCAAATTTACTGTGAGATCGTCTTATTTGTCATTTTGCCTGTTTTCCCGTGATGCGCAGAAAAAGTGAGATGGATTGAAATGGCAGGTACGTACGAGTATGTCCTACCATGTTTATTCTCAACTTCCACCAAACTTCAACAAGACTTCCTCATCAACTTAAAAGTTCAAAAACAGACCTTAAATGACTAATCAAATGCAGAGTGTGTCCTCCTGGATCGGAGCATACACACTCTTCTGGGCAGTGGACTCCTGATATCAGAAACTGTAATACTGTAAATAGGTAAAGAAAGCACTGACCGTTTTAATCAGATAAAGAGCACTGCCCAATTTAGTGCTTTTTCAGCTTGGACTGTAATTGGCCTTGCCATCTACCTGAATAGTGAATACCCCTTTCCATACTGGAATGGTAATCTACTGGCTAAAATAATCCTTAATCACATAATATCTGCGCATCAATCTCCTGATCTTCTCTCATCTTCTTTGCATTTGCTGATTTTCATTACAAAATTAATCAGCAAACAATTCAGACACGCAACCAACTTTAGTACAAATTTCGAAGGAAGAAAAGAAAAGAAATACTATGTAGGAAATGAAAGCAAAACAAGGTAAAAGGTAGCCCAAAACACAAGGCCAGAACTCCAAGAATGAGGTTTCTTATTCAATTCAGAACTGGCTACTCAGCACCTCCATCATGATAAAGAAGCTTTAACCTCTATCCTATGATTTCTTCGCTTTTCAGAAACTTTGCTTCAGCACTTGAATGTAGAGGTGGCCAACATTCCATAATCTGAACTACGTACAGAACTATATACTTGAGATGTGGTGTGTTAATATATACTAATGTGTATATTACATGAGAATTTGACAAATAGGATTATTTAAGGTCTCTGCCACAGTGCTACCATAAACCAAAAAAAAAAACCTTTTCACAGGATATTATACATTTACCAGCTAAAATTTTCAAGTGGAAACAAAAATATTTTACATTCAATTTTCCTCTATTATCTGAAAAACAGAGGATTTTTACAAAAATGCATGGAAACATCTAGACTTCTTTTAAGGACAACACTTGAATCTATTGCCATTACCCTTATTCTTTTCAACAACACAGTCACCACTTACAGAGATATATAGACAAGGATTGGAGAAAACGAAGAACACAACAGATTCAGGTCATGCAGAATCTTTTGCACGTAATATCTTTGAAAGCTCCTTTACAATGGGCCTCTCTTTTATATCCTGCTCATTCTTGAGGTGCCACTTCTTTGAAGTATTTTCAGCCTAAAATAGCAAACTTCTAGTTATTACACAAGCATAAAACAAAAGCTCAACAAAATAAATTCATCAAGCAAAGCTAGTATGTACCCAGTCTTTCAGGGGGTGCAATTGCTCTTTGATATTCTCGAATTTTGGCCGGACTAAATCCCTTCCCTTTATCCGAATATCATCCGTCTGTAATGTATTAATTTCATGTAAGCAAACAAATCAAAGAGACTTACTATTTTGTATCTTATAAGACCAGGATTCCAACATGTTCAAAAACTAAAGTACAACTTGACTTATTGACTTGGCTTTAATTTAAAAGATCCATGTATAGACTCAGAAAGAAACTACAACATTTATAAGGTTCAAACTAAATGAATTTTTGGCAACGCTAACAAAAACAGGAAGTATGCATAAAATATTCACTAGCAAGTTTTTTTTTCAAATTGTGTCAATTGCTGCATCAGGCTCTAAAATACACCTATTGTGATAAACTGATAATATTATTACTCCAAACTTATATCCCGGATCCACGATATTGGATATGGTTGGATCAGCACAAACTCTACGCAGTATTACAGTAAACACATCTAATATGGAGTCTACATACAAAGGATCTCATTTGATAGCCCACAGGACAGGCTTTTTATCATTAAAAAAGGATGCAATCCTCCCAAGTTCTAATTTAGGTAAATGAACTATTGGACCGTACCGCGCTATATGATCTTTCTTATATAGCCCAAATTCTTATCAGATTTATCATTCATTATTTCACTCAATAATTTGACTTTGTTTAATCGAGCCAGGCATCAAATTATGCAAAATAATTAACCAGAGTTCATACCATCACTCTAATGCATTAACTTAAGTAAATTAACATATCAAAGAAGAAAATCTTATAGGATTAGAACCAAGCTTATAAAAGGTTTAAAAATTAAAGTACAACCTGACTTCTTGACTAGGTTTAAAATTTAAAATATCCATGTGCATATAAGCTAAAAAGAAACTTAAATACACTAAAAGTTTCATTTCCAGAAATGCTAATCAAAACAGGCATAACCCAAAGGTATAATCACTCTGGAGAACTTATCAAGTTGTTTCAATCACTGCAGATGGGCTCTTAAATAGTAGAACGCACCTATTGTATGCTCCGTATTTAATAGAAAAAAAATACTTCCACTAACTACTTTATGACAAACTCCAAAAAAAATTCCGCATCCACAATGTTGGGTTACTTGGCTATGGTTGAATAAGTACAAACTCCAAGCACATCTAGTATGTCCTCTACAATATACATATATACATACATACAAAGGCTGAAATGATTTGAAAGCAGCCAAGACAAGTTTTTTGACAATTAAAATGGATGCAAATATGCAATCTTTTCAAAAGTTGGCGAGCAATTGGAGTTGTGCTATATGATGTTTCTTACATACCCTTAAATCCTTAATTCCTGTCAGAAATATTAGAATATTATTTTACTCAATAATATGATTTTTTAATCGAGCCAAGCACCAATATATGCGAAAAATTAACCATACAAAGTCACATCAAAATCACCATGATCCTGGTACTGATCTATTTAACAAGTATCCTTGGAATAGTTTGAAATATCAATATGATCAAGGCTTTAGGAAGTACATAGAACATGTTCAAGATACACAAATGGTTGCAGGAAAGAGCAAGTCATTCACTTACATTATGAAGTTGTAGCTGTGATGCAAAGAATCCGAATGTCAGCGCAGCAGTACCAAAGATAATTGCAGTAGCAACAGCAAAGGCTTTCCCAACTACAAGCAAAATTAATGAGTAGCATATTACTAAACGAATGGGCATACAGATTGATTTAAAATCCAATACTTTGAGAAGTTCTTCTGCTGCTGTGAGAGCATATATCATATTTACTCAATGCAGCATGAGGTTTGGTACATCATATTCAAATCAAGAAACAAACTTCAGATGCATAAATGACTAGAGAAATGCAGGCAAGGATCCAGGAAAAGAATGCATACTGTGTGAAAGACCTTCGGCTGCAGCTCTTGCTTTTTCAGGATTGATGTGTGTTTGGTGTTGGAGGCGCAAGTCATTGGCTGTTGATGCTGTAACCGATGACTGCGGTGTCGGCAACTGCCACCTGCATCCACACCATTAGATAATGTAAACTACTATACATCATTGCCCTTTGAAATCCTCTCTACATCAACAAAGTTGACAAGATCAGCAAAATATCACTGCCCTTTACTACTCTCTCCACATCAAAAACGTTGACAAGACCAACTTCTGTAGCAATGCAGGACAGTGTAAGATACTAGTCATTAATTTTAATCATTCTACACATACTCAGCTTGATATTTGAAGGCATTTCATAGCTAGCATAGCATATAAAAGCATAAAACTGCTTCAATTCCTCACATAAACATATTACAGAAATAAAAAACAAAAGCAGATGTTTTCACAATTCTAGTAATCAGTGGGTTAATATTTCCAAACAAGAGAACTTATCTAATTAACCTACCCCCGAATCCCAAAAATGAGATGAATTTAGAATTTATCCAGTACATTAGCACGAATAAGTGATCATAAAAGAAAAGCGAGAGAGAAGAAAGCAGACCTCTTGGGACCAAAGGTAACTTGGGGAAGAGAGAGAAAACCAGTGAGAGGATTCAAAACGTCAGGAGAAACAGAGGAGTGAGAAGCGTTTGAGGAATTGGGAAGTGCCCATTTAGCCGAAGTGGAGAGTGATGAATCAGAAGAAAGGTCCGTCCGATAAATCTTGGCCGGTAAAGAATGACGGAGAATCTCCGGGAGAATATCCGGAGGAGCTGCTGATTCCGAATTAGAATTAGAATGAATTGGGGTTTTGGATGATTTGCTGGTTTTCTCAGCCAGACGACTTACGGCGTGTTTGGATTCTTCGAAGAAATAGGCTGCTTCCTTCCCCGCCAATCTCCCCGCCAGAAAACTCATTCTTTTCCTTTTTTTTTTTTCTGGATTTATTGAATTCGATGAATTGAACTGATTTGATTATTAAAAGAAGGGGTTCCGGTTTTAATCGTGGATTTTCCAATTAAGATTAATAAGATAATGTAGTAGGATGATCTTTCTTCCCAAGTTATTCTGGATCAGTATTTTTTAACCTCAAAATCCCAATTTTTCTTCGGAACTTCTTTCTTCCCAAGTTAGCTTTGGTCAAATTTCAATTATGTCACTCTATCACTGTCTTCATAGCAATTTGCATTTGGGTAGAAAATAAATTTAAAGAATTATACGGAGTATTTGTAATTGGGAGTATTTGACCGCATAAATAAATTAGGTAAAAATTTGTACGGAAGGGTTCATAGTTTTGTTTTTCCATTCATAACGAAACATCTAAATACATATGTACGTACAAATTTTATGAATAAAATTTAAATAGAGGGTACAAATTAAAGACCTTTTCGCTGATATTAATATTTGAGAAATGACAACAATTAGGAGCATTATTTTAATCAAAATCTATATTAATTAGTTAGTTTTAATGGTAAGAAGAAGGTAAGGGCTCTTGGGGAGGAGGAGGAGGGGGAAGAGATCAGGAAAATCCCTCAAATAAGTCCCATAACGTGAGGAGCGATGCCACTACTCTACCACCTCAAGCTTCATTACATTTGGTGAATAATTTTGATTATTTGATCGATGAGTTGATTCCATTCTATTCCTTCCCTTCACAATACAAAGACAACTAACAAAAACGAACATGTATGAACCTAATGAAATTTACTTACACCATCATATGTTTAAGTTGAAAAATACAGGCAACAAAATACCACAATTGCTAATTTTCATTCTGAGAATTAGAAGGTTACATCCCATTCGATTGATGATTGTGTGAGCAGCTTCACACTTTGAATACAAATTAAGCTAACAACTACGACACGTTTCACTGGATCCACATCAAAGTTTGGCAAACTTGAACGTAGAGCATGCACCTATGGGGAAAGACGCATCACATCTACATACATGTCCATCTCCTCTCTTGTTATGATACCCTGGGTAATTCCACTGGTAGAAGCTAACTTCATCAACCAAGTATAGGCCTGCTTCACTGGCAAGCTCTTCGATATTCCATTGATCAAATGGATGAGCGGTCTTGTGAGTAACGTGTACCTCTCCATTTTCTGCCACCATCTTGTACGCACTCTTGAAAAAACCCACTACTAGTTCTTGGTGAAGCCTGCACACACAGGAACCGACATACTAAATATTAGCATGCATTTTAAACAATTCTACTCACTTTGTCTAGTAAGAAAACAAATCAATTTACATACTTGATTTGGGCGGCATAATGCTCGCGAAGTAGGAGTAATGTATGTGGAAAATTGAAGACAATTCTATCGAAAACTTGTTTTTGCAACACGGGATGTTCGCTCATTGTAAGTGCATCTACTCTGTGCAACAGGACACAACCCTTCTCCTTGAGAAGATCAAGGTTGCTGTTTGCATCTGCATACTTGTTTACCAACATATCTGCAATAATCCCAAAAACAAGACTTTACCAATAAAATATATATGCGAAAAGTATGTATAATCTAAAGCTGAAATCTTAGTGAAGGGTGAAGGGTGAAGGTATAAAAGTATAAAACAGACCTTGAGAATCGAGGGAAGTAGCGATCATACTAGTGGCATTCCCAAAGGCTGTAGCCAAGCAAGCCGCGAATGAAAAGTCACCCTCACCAACCAGCAGTATCCTATGCCTGCTGCTGTAATGCTGTATCCATTTTTCTTTCTCGGGTTCATCATACATCACCAATTGTTTTTCCAACAATATATTATCACTTTCACTGCCCATTTTGCTCTTTGCCCTGATTTGTTTGAGGCCCTCGACTATTTATAGGGACCGATCGAGTGGGATATGAAAAGGACTCACCCAATTCCTATCATTGTAAAATGCTGTCAAATACTAGGAATTTGGTGTTACCATTAGTCCATTACCATTCCCAATTTTTTGGTATTTACTAGTAGATACATAATTAAGATACTTGTATTGATTTCCAACGTAACTCTTAGTTTCTCTCTGACATTAACAATACTGTAGTTCATCGTATATGGAATCTTGCAGGCTCTTCATATTCTTTTGACTTTATATTGTTTTATAGAATGGAATGGAAAGGGCACATTCAATTATTCAGCTTCAGACATACAAAAGGCCACTAATCTCATAGTAACAAGCTACTTTATTTAGCACAATTGTTGTAAAGTTAAAAACATTCATCAAGGATACAACTTGAATCACGAGACAACAATTGGAGAAAAGTTGAACAAATATGTAGTAATTTTAAAATCACTTGTTAAGGGAAACGAACTGGACTAGTCTAGGTAGGCTACACATCTCAGCTGTGAGCTGTCATTGGCTTTCCTGCCCCAAGATCTTCCGGAGCTCCTTCAACTGTTTTCCTTCCAATCTGTATTCTGTTTGTCTGTTTAATAAAGGATCCCAAATACCCGACCCAAACTTGATCCGACCAGAATTGGCTCGACCCGAAATTGACCCGACCCGAACTTAATCGACCCGAACTGACCTGAACCGAACTTAACCTGAAGTGCTAATCCGAATTTGACCTGAAACCCGAATTGAACCGACTCGAACAACCCGTTTGCCAAGTTTAGTCCTACCTGGGCTGGATTTTGTAGAATAATCCTTATGAGCCCAAAATAAAATTGGGCTGGATTTTCATCCATAGGCCCTAAACATCATATTAGGTCTAGATAAATTTTTCAGAGCCCAATGTATTAAATTTGGGCTGGATTTATCTGTCAAGGGGCCCAAGAAAATAGTTGAGAGATAAAAATCCTTCAGATCCCAAAATTCGAATACTAAACAAATTTTAAATAACTAAGGTAGCTAACACGGGCATCATAGCTAGCTATTTTCGAGAAGCTCATTTAGTTATTGGCAACATAATGAGATAAAGGGTAAATAAGTAAATAAATATTTGAGAGTATGATTGTACAAACACTATTTATAAGAGTTAAATCATTTAGAGACAAATTAACATTATATTAATAAGAGCATATAGGTGAACAAACATTTTAAGGATATAATAATCATCAAACTATTCATAAAGTGTTTTTTCACACTTTTTAAAATTAGGGATATAATAGTCTTGACATTTTAAAAGGTAGGGATTTATTTCCTATCTTCAACTCTTTCTATTTTGTTTATAGATTTTCCTACGTTTACTAATAATAATACTAGCCAAAGACTCTGACTAAATGAAATTAATTAAGCGAGGTACTCTGTATTAAAGTTTGGCAAAATTACATGTAGAGCATTCACCTATAGGAAAAGACTTGTCACATCTACTTCCATGCCCTTCTCCTTTCTTGTTATTATAACTTGGTTAGTCCCTCTTTCTGAACCATACTTGTTCAATCAAGTACAAACCTGCTTGCCTAGCCAGTTTTTCGATATCCCATCGATCAAAAGGATGCGCAGTCTTGTGAGTAATGTGCACCTCTCCGTTTTTTGCCAGCATCTTGCACGCGTTCTTGAAGAAACCAAGCACCAAATTTTGATGAAGTCTGCAAGTGCACTTACTATTACTAAGTACGCTCATCAACTACAAATTATTATTGTTGTAATTAGACTTTGTCCTAAGTTAATGGATTACTGGCCCTTAATTCTAGGAACATGGCTGTTAGTGGCTTATTACTCGGTAGTTATTCTGTTAACAAATAAATAATCTTAACCCTCACTTTCTTCTTATGTTTTTATATTTTGACTTCAACTTGTTACGGAGTAAAACATTAACTATAAACATCAAAATAATATTAATTGGGATCTTTTTAGATTTAGCTCGCTTGAAATGATCAAGAATTAGTTGCAAGAGAAGATTTCAACCACCCAAATGGTTTCCTCTAGTCTTATGGGGTCCATACAAGCACCCCGACCTCTTTCTTTTTAAGGTCCATATAAGTAAAAAGTTGTCCAAAATTGAAGGTTATATCATTGGGTCAAAGAAGTTGGTTCAGTTTAACATTGTGGTTGTTTTGAAACTATGTTACATTAATCTTCTACCCACACTTGTTCCCTCCAAACATGTACTTTTTATCGGTGTATGTATTCTACTGTATAAGGGCGATAATCGAACCTCGAAGACGGATATGATCTAAGTGCCATCACTAGAGTAGGAGTAGCATTGCTACATTTAATGTTAATCTATACTTGACGAGGCTTGCCCCTCATTTGCGCGCGCGCACACACACACAAAAAAAACTTCATCCCAAAGAAGAATAATCTTCTATGAAGCTCATAGGTTATTCTTCACCAAAAGAAAGTCCCTCAGATCGAAGACTTTTCCACATCTTAGCATTAGATAGGTTTATCATCTTATATACAAATCACAAAATCGCAATGGATATGGCCTCACGGGTGCCCTCCTGATATAAGAAGAAATGAATGGTGATCGTATTCAAAAGTAACGTCAACTATATATATTACAAGCTATAGTCTAAATATGTGCAAGGAATAAACTAATTAAGGAAAATAATAATATCCTTATAAGAAGATATTATTTACAGCTAGCGAGGAATATACGCCTAACTAATTAGGAAGATTACAATGATACAAGTCAAAGATATTATTATACGTAAGAGATAACAAAGGAAAATATATCAATTTACTCCATTAATACTGATATGAGAAATTCAGGGGTTGCAGTGGAAACGTACAATAGTTGGATAAATGCTATTTCAGCAATCAGTAATAAGAGATCAGTAGAATTGCTCTAGATTGGTTCAAACATTACACATACTTGAGTAGCTTCTCTTTACAAAAATTTGCATATTCACAGCATGATCATAGCAGCAGAATCCAAGCTGTGCTTTGGAGTAGAGTGGGTTAATAAAAATTTTGCACCCAAAAACCATCAGACACCAAAGTTTGCCTCTATATTCACAGCAGTTAGAACTAAGAACAACGAATATTTTCTAAGCTATGTTTTAACCACTCTATCCTTTTAAGACTCAAGCGATGGAGCTCTTCTAGATAGATGACGAAGTCACTTGAAGGTCTGCCAGAAGCCATATTAGTGAATCTCTCATAGCCTCGACTTACTGCTTCATGGACATGATAGCCGATTCTTTCCTCACGACTCCCAAATGTATCCTCCACATAAGTAAAATACCAACGAAATATCCTAGCAAAATCTTCTCTAAACCTTTCATTGACTGGAGACCTCACATTCCTGGAGAAGAGAGTAACTGGTTTATATCGCGAATCAGAGTGATTGGTTGCAGGGTTCCTCTCTTCTTGATGAGGTATAGTTTTCTCTGAAGTCTTTCGACTGTGATTGGTGGACACTTTCTTACGTCCAAGTGATAAGATGAACTTGAATGTGCTGCATTTTCCCAAGCGAAAAGGCTCATCACATCTAGAGGCGTCTCCTCTCTTGTTGTTATAGCCAGGGTAGTCCTCAATTTTAAACGGAACACAGCTGATCAGTAAAAGTGAGTTCTGAGAAGCAAGTTTCTCGATATTCCAGAGACAAAATGGACCAGACGTTTTGTGGTTAACGTGAATTTCACCGTTGGATCGCAGCATATGACTAGCATTGTTTAAAAATCCATCCACAAGTCTCTTGTGCTTGCTGAAGACACCAAAATAACGTGTGTTTATACCATGACACAAAAGAGTTAATAACATGTAACGCAAGAAAACAGATATTAGCAATATATAAACAAACCAAGTGTTTCAAATTCCATATTTTTCTTGACAATTGATGATTTTATGACAATGGCATAGAGTCTTAAGCATGAAAGATTTTCACTTGATAAAACATCATGTCGTCAAGTAAGATTGTAAGACCAACATGTAGAAGAAAAGGCACTAACAATATTATCTCAGCAGTCTGCAGTTTGTATCCTAAGCTACCTCAAATTCACCCCCAGCCAAAAAAAATAGGTACTAAGCTTACTTGATTAGATGCAGGCTTTGTTCTGTTCCATGAAAGCCTGCGCGGGGAAAGTTGAAGACAATGCGATCAAACTTCCTCATTTTGAGATCAGTGTGAAGCTTCATCTTGGTTGCATCAACCCCATGTATAAGAGATGCTCCTAACTTCTCCAGTGAATCCAAGTTTGATTTTGCTCTTTTGTACTTCTTTATCAAAGAATCTGTTTCAGGAGTACATACTTATATTAAGTTTGGAGCCTATACAAGTTGTTAAATGCAATACCTTAGTGTGATAAAATTGAATCCAAATTGAATATACTTGACTTAAGATGATTAAAACGACATACTACTGGAAGAATCCACATCACTCCAAACATTCAGCAACTCAGTGTTAGTGAAATCAGTAACATATCACCGAACACTTTCAAATGTTACTAAACCAGTATTCTTAGATATTCAGCAAAGCCACTAGTCTTTCAAGTCCTTACAAGATAAGTAGCTTACTACTTACTTAAACATAGTATAATTCAATCATGAATAACTTGCTAAGTGCTTCCACCAACACATTAATAAAAGAAATTATGAAAGCAAAAAACAACTAACTAGAAACAATGAGTACATAGGTTAGAACATAATTCAAGGGTGTTTGGGTCCAATTTAGTCAAAATTGGGCCGGAGCACTAAATGATCCAATTAAAAGCCCAAGGTCAAGGTTCAACTCTCCAATTGCTCAAAAGTCAAAAGTCAGCCCACAAAGTAAGCCAATTGGGCTAAAGCCCAACCTCTCCAAGTATGATGAGGTATAAAAGCCCTCATATTAACACATTCAAGAGGAGAGTCATATTACGAGATCAGATACACTATCTCATACACCGATTATTCCAACTCATATGCTCATTCTTGCATTGAGAAATACTCCACAAAAGCCTCAAGCTACAAACTCTCTTGCATAGTGTCTTCCTTTTTACACATTGTACTGACTTTAGCATCGGAGGGGCCTTCCTCGGAAACACCCCCGAGGCTAGTTTACGTGTGTTCACTGTGCAGGAAACCTTCGGCCCAACACAGCTTGGATCGAATCCAGTCTTCTCCATTTCAGTGGACCTTCGGCAAGGTCCCATTGTTTTCAACCGAAACAATTTGGCGCCGTCTGTGGGGAAGACTTTCAAAAATCTTTAAGCCAAATTCCTAACCAAGATCATCTTGCAATTATCTTAGCAGCCATGGCTAAGAACCGCAAGAGCAAAAGCCTCCGTCAAGGAGCGGGCGAAAAGCCTAAAACCCCTACACCATCGCCCTCGCCGGACCGGAACTCTCCCAAGGGTGCCGGCTCGGGGGGAGGATCACACAAGGAGGATTCCCTATCTCCTATAATGCATGACTCCCAATATAGGCCGGACCACTCTCGGTCTAGCAGGGGTCAGTCTGATCATAGGACATATTCGGTGTCCCGAAGCCAACCATCGGCTGCACGGCCTCATGCCCACACTCGGCCGGGGACCCCTTTGACGGGGCCCAGTTCGGAAGAGGTGGCAAGAGCGCTGGCAGTACTCATGGAGGCAATGAGGGCACAGAATATGCCACCGCCTCGTGATCGAACTCCTCCGCATACCCGGCATCAGCGGAGGAAGTTAGACCATGACGGTGGGAAGCTTCCTTCCTTCCGGGAACTGGAAGAGTGGGAGGAGGATTCTTGGAAAAATGAAAAACAGAGGAAGAAGAACTCTCAATTATTTAAAGGATCCTCATCCTCAAGACCAGCAGCGCATAAGAGCAGCAGCTCAGCTTCTCGGCCAGAATCTACTCGCCGGGAACCTGAGACTGCTCGCAGAAGCGTCCTTGACCGACTCGGCGGCCAGGAACCGAGCGTGCGTAGTCGCCTCACGTTCCCTGCAGCCGAGGCCCAGACTTCCCAGCCAGGGACGAAAACCACTCCTACCTCTCTAAGAGGGCGGAGCGCGGTCCCTTCGGCCAGGAACAAGGGCAAGGCCATTATGCTTCCCGCTAGTTCACCATTCGAGCAATGGATACTAGAAGAGCGCGTACCCACGGTTAAAATACCGTCGCATATCACATATGACGGGACCACGGATCCGAAGGACCACGTGGCCTCGTATGAGACTCATATGCATCTTTGCCCCAGATCCGAGGCGACTTGGTGCAAATATTTCCCAACCACTCTCAAGGGGGTCGCGCAAGCGTGGATCTCCAAGGGAGTAAGGCAAGGCTCCATAACAGGTTGGGATGATCTGTCCTCCAAGTTCAGGAGCAAGTTTTCCACGGCAAACCGCCGAGAGAAGACTACCGCAGAGCTCATGGGTCTGCAACAGGGGGAAACTGAAAGCCTCCGAGACTACCTGACCCGTTTCAGTAACGAGTCATCAAGCGTCTCTCAGCTGGACCAGGGGCTAGCTGTTTTTGCAATGCAGAATGGCCTTCAGCCAGGAAAATTCCTAGACTTCATGGTCATGCATACCCCGCAGACCTTGGAGGAAGCTCTTAGTGCTTCGGATAAGTTCATCCGAGCCGAAGAATGGAATAAAGCAAAAACCCAACCTCAATCCGGGGGAGGGAAACAGAGGCAAATACCCTTGTCTGAAGGCCAAGGCCATAAGGCAAAGGGAAAATCAAAGGCCTCGGAGCCATCTTCGGCCAGCGACCTAAAGAAGGACAGGTTTGCCTCATACACAGGCAGATACGAGTCCTACACTCCGCTCTCTCTTCCACGCGCCAAAATTTACAGTGTGACGAAGGAGGAGCAGAGTTACCGAAAGCCGAGACCACTCCCAGAGTGGTATCAGCGAAAAAATAAAAATCAGTGGTGTGAGTTCCACGAGTCTTCGGGCCACAACACTGAGGAGTGTATCCAGCTGAAGGACCAGATAGAAGACATGGTCCGGAAGGGATACTTGAAAAAATACATCGCGGATCACCGCGAGAAAAAAGAATCCGAAAGGTTAGCAAAGGACCCTCGGCAGGACCTTGATTTCCCTCGGAAAAACAGTAAAAAACCGGAGGGGAAATTCCCTCCGATCAATGTTATCTCGGGAGGAATATACTCTCGGAGGGAGCACAAGCGTCACCTTAGAGCTTTGACTCACCAGGTGAACAACGCTGACATTCAATCTCCCCAGTCGCCGGTGCCGAACATGACGTTCACAGCCGCCGACTGCCGGGGGATTACGTTTCCTCACGAGGATCCGTTGGTGATCATCGCCACGGTGGCCAACCACGACGTCAGTAAGGTCCTTGTTGACGGTGGCAGCGGAGCAAACATTCTGTTCCGAAAGGCCTACAACCAAATTAAGCTGAAGCCCAAGCACCTTACGCCGGTACCCTATCCGGTATCCGGGTTCAATGGGGCTTCAACTTATCCAGATGGGAAGGTGACACTTCCTGTCACCATCGGTTGCGATGAGGCAGCCCGGAACGTCATGATTGAGTTTTTGGTCATCGACGCTCCTTCAGTGTACAACGTGATTTTGGGGAGACCCATAATTCACGAGATCCAAGGGTCGTCTCAACTTATCATCAGCTGATGATTTATGTCTCAGACGCCGGCTTCCCCGAAAGGATACAGGGCAACCAAAAGGACGCCCGAAGGTGCAACTACCTCAAGCCATCCAGTAGTCGCCCAGATGACGACAGGGATGAGGAGGAAAAAGAAAGAGAGCCAAGCACAAAAAAGCCGAAAGGCCTAAGTGCTTCGGCCCAAGGATCCGTGCCCAGAGAAAAAGGTCCCGAAAGGGAAAAGGTTGACTCTTCAGCTGAGCCGAAAGACTCAGAGAGCCAGCCGAAGAACATAAAGACTGGGACACCTGCTGACATTGGCAGCAGACCAGATTCTGAAGAGTCCAGTCCATCGGCAATGGACATGGACCAACAGACTGAAACAGTTGAGTTGGCCGAAGGAGATGCTGAGAAATGTGTAACAATCGGGATGGACCTTGATCCTAACACCCGTTGTGAACTTATTCAGCTCCTGCGGGATAACAGAGATGTGTTTGCTTTCTCGGCAGCTGATATGCCCGGGATAAGTTCAGACCTCATCTCCCATAACCGAAGGGTCCATGCAAGGCCTCTCAAAATTGGAGATCTTGTCCTTCGGAATGCTGCTGCAGTTCAGAAAGGCCGAATCCATGGGAAGCTCTCAGCTACATGGGAGGGACCTTACGAAATATATGATGAGCTTCAGCCAGGGACATACCGACTTCGGCAGTTGGATGGAACTGAGTTGAAAAATCACTGGAACGCTGATGTACTGAAAAGATACCATGTGTAAACCCTTCGGGGCAGAACAATCTTTGTAAGTACATTTTGAACTAATGAAAGGCCTTGGAGCCGCCATTTATATAAAATTTACAACTTTTTTATCCTTTCAAAATTTTCTTTGTTCTATCTACTCTTTGAGGGTTTTTTATTCAGCCTCGTCTGAAGCCTTCGCCTTCGGGTAACTGGGTTTCAGATTGCTGACAAAACCTGTCTTTTTAAAGAACACCGGTCTTTCAGCTGAAGTCAAACTTCAGTAAGACTTGTTCTCCAAAGACATGAGTCCATGGACAATTCTGGGATATTGCCTTAACTGAGCCTTGTATCCCAGAGAGCCATTATCCGAAACATTGCCTTAAGTTGGCCCTGTGTTTCGGGTATCCATTTTTCAAAGATAGCCAGAAAATCAAGGATAACAGCAACAGTTGAAAATTTTTAAATCAGCCTCGTCTGAAACCTTCGCCTTCGGGTAACTGGGTTTCAGATGGCTTACAAAACTCATGTCTTTTTAAAGAACACTGGTCTTTCAGCTGAAGTCAAACTTCAGTAAGACTTGTTCTCCAAAGACATGAGTCCATGGACAATTCTGGGATATTGCCTTAACTGAGCCTTGTATCCCAGAGAGCCATTATCCGAAACATTGCCTTAAGTTGGCCCTGTGTTTCGGGTATCCATTTTTCAAAGATAGACAGAAAATCAAGGATAACAGCCTTTTTAAATCAGCCTCGTCTGAAACCTTCGCCTTCGGGTAACTGGGTTTCAGATGGCTTACAAAACTCAGTCTTTTTAAAGAACACTGGTCTTTCAGCTGAAATCAAACATCAGTAAGACCTGTTCTCCAAAGACATGAGTCCATGGACAATCCTGGGATATTGCCTTAACTGAGCCTTGTATCCCAGAGAGCCATTATCCGAAACATTGCCTTAAGTTGGCCCTGTGTTTCGGATATGCGTCTTCTTTAAGAACGCTGGTCTTTCAGCTGAAGTCAAATTTCAGTAAGACTTGTTCTAAAGAAGTTAGTCCCAGAAAGCTAATATCCCAAGCATTGCCTTCAGTTGGCCCTGTGTTTCGGATATCCAACTTTCAGACAGTCAATCTTCAGTAAGACTTGTATCCCAGAAGCATTGCCTTCAGTTGGCCCTGCGTTTCGGATATCCATTTTGAAGAAGTTCAGAAATTGCTTATTCAACTAAAGTCATACTTCAATTTCTGTGGGGGCAAGAAGCATGCAGTGCAGCTATGTTCGGCAGAGTTGAAGAAAAGAAACAGTAAAGCATTCAAAAATAAAGCAACTGAAGAAAAAAAAATTGAGCTACAAGTTCAATAATTCAGTATCGGCAGCCGCCCACAAGCGGAAAATAACAGCTGCCGAAATACGTACATAAGCAAAAAAATAAAACTGCTGTACGACAAGGCAAGCTGAAGCAAAAAACAAGGCAAAAAACTCAGAAAGCGGCAAGTCTAAAGTTAAGCACATGATGAACCGCAAGATTCTGAAGACGACTGCCCGAGTTCCTATGCTTCAGCCGGGGGATCAGACTGATCAGCGTTGAGTCCCATGGTGGCCTCAGCCCCAGCAGCAGAAGAGGCGGGCTTTGCACTTTGCCGAGCCTCCCTTTCCCTCTGCTCAGCTTCCAACTCCAGTCTTTCAGCTTCCTCTTCGGCTTCCTCAGCCTTAAGAATTTCAGCTTCAGCTGGAGTTGCATACTTCATGTGAGGGTCTTCGGGATTCTGGACCCACTCAGCACATTTAGACCAGTCCAGTTTCGGCTCAGCATGAAGGCAGACTCTTCGGCATACTCGGAATCCGTTTCTGAAACCCATCTCATATTCCTCTTGGGTATAAACACGGACCTTGAGTGAAGCCTCAGCATCAGCCAGCTTCTTCTGGGTCTCCTCCAAGTCTTCCTTGGATTTCTTCAGCTCATCAGCGACTTTGGAGGAGGAACCCTTCAGCTCATTCAGCTCTTGCTGAATTTGGAAAGCCTTTGTCTGAGCTTGGGCCACTTCAACTTTCTGGATCAGCAGTCGATCCTCAGCCTCTTGGAATTTAGCTCTTTGGGCTTCAGCAGCAGCAGCAGCCTCTGAGAGTTGGACGTCTTTGGCCAGGAGCAACTCTTCAGCAGCCATTCGGCTGGCTTCAAGAGCCTCTAGACGCTGCTGCACTTCAGCTTGTGCAGCAGTTCCTTCTTGAATTCGGCTCTCAATAGCAGCCTTGAATTTGGAGACGTCCACTCCCATATGCTCCTGGAGGAATTTTTACCGTACTCCTCAACCTCCTGCTGCTTCTCTTCAGCTGCTGCTTGCTTCAGCTTAGCAAGCTTAACTTCCTCTTCAGCCACCTTCCTTTCGTGCACAGCAGCGTCTACCCTATCTTGTAGGGTATCAATCAGCTCTACAGTGAGAGTCTGATTGTGCACGAACTGAAAACAGGAAGACAAAAAAAAAAAAAAAAAATAAGTAATAAGAAAAAAAAAAAAATAGAGCTGAATTTCGGAGGAAATGAAGGAAAATTACCTGCATCATCAGCAGTTGGTTAGACCTGGCTGGGTCAGGAACTGATCTACTGGATTCGCCCATCCCAGCAGTGGCCTTCAGCGACCAGATCCTTGCCCTGTCTACTTCGGACATGCCAGCAAAATTGCCGAAGTAGGCTGCAGCTCCTTCTCGGTTTTGACCCCATATGAGGTCCCAGATGTGATCTGGGATTGGAATTCGGGGGGCCGAGAAACCCATTTCTCCAGAATGCAGAGTCTGGAAAGAAGGGAAGGACGACGATGGAGCTTGATTAGCTTTGGTTGTCTCAGCATCGTCCTTCTCAGAGGAGTCAAGTACTATGACCTCCTCTTCTTCAGGGGTGAGGACGAAAGCCTCAACCTCTCTTGCGATATCTGCCGTGAAGCCTTCAGCACTTGACATCACGGCATCTTTATTTTCGTGCTCAGCAGCACTCTCCTTGATTTCTTCTTGGACCCCTCCCTTAGGTTCGGGAGTTCTCTGATCCACCTCCATCTCAGGAGGTGGCGGAGGGGTCTTTTGAGGAGATTGGGGTGTTGGCTGGGGAACCCTCGGCGATCCATTGCCTTCCTCAGGTTCCCTTATTGCGACGCCGATGGTCATCGGCCTCTGCTGAAAATCATGAGGGCCGATGATGGCCATCCTTCGGCGCCTTTTCAGAAGGGGCTGCTCGTCCATATCTGAGTCTGAAGACTCTTGTATTTGATCTTCGGGACGAACAGGAGCTTTGCCTTCTCTGTGTCTGTTACTCTCTTCAGACTGCAACAGACAGGGGGGAAGAAGAATGTGAGTAAAAAAAAAAAAAAAAAAAAAAAGAAGAAAGAAGAAAAGAAAAAAGTTGTCTGAAAGCTCACCGAGGTTTTCAGCAAAGCCTCGTCTTCTTCAGCTGCTCTAGCTACAGCTTCGGCTTCAGCAGCTCTGGAGGACCCTTCTCCTCCTTCACAAGCCTCAAGTACCCGTGCAACCTCTTCGGCTGTGCGGGCAGCTTCAGCTTCTTCGTTTAGCAGCTGAAACCAAGGGTCTCTCTTCTTCCACCAAGGCTTCTGCCTCTGATACAGAGCAACAGCCTCAATTTGGAAGTGGGAAGAGTCCAGATGAACTTCCCTATGCCTCGGCTCAGTGATAGACGGGGCCCGTTCAGTTACAACTCGCTCTCGGTTAACACCAAGACGAGCGTAGTTAATACCAACGTTGGTCTCGTCCCGCTCTGAAAAAAGGAAAGGGAAAAAGTTTAGCTCAGATATGTTGGCACAGCATAAAAAAGCAAAGCGAGAGAAGAAAAAGAGGTAGTTAAAAAGCCTCGGCCCCAGCCGAAGAAGCTTACCATCCTTAAACTTTTGGCTGAGGCCAACAGCTGCTAGCATGTTCTCTTGGAAAACGTAATGCGTATCGGGGAGCCAAGTCTCCGGGATATGCTGCATTCGACCACTTCCCCCCGGGTTCGGCAGTTTGCCGAATATATGTTGCTGATCCAGGTTCGGATCCGCCCCGTTATCTGCGGGGGGACCTAGACTTCCCATTTCGGGATCAGGCTCAGCTAAGTACCGGGGAGCGCTGAAGACACAAGGGTGGCCCGGATCTATGGGTGCCCTAACCCAAATCCATTGACCTCTCCAGTCCTTGTCTGAAGAGTCATTTGGCCACATGGTCAAGTATTGGGGCCGGGACTCAATCCGATACCACCCAGAACCATGGCTTCCGTGCCCACTCTGAATATTTGGCACTAGCCGATGGAGCTTTCTGAAGCAGTGCAGGTTCGGCACGTATTTGAAGAACTTGCAGACCCATAAGTATGTCATCACCCTTCGGATGCTGGTGGGGGTTAGCTGACATAGGGAAATGTTGTAATGGATCAGCAAGTCTCGGACGAAAACGTCCAAAGGGAACCTCAGCCCATACTGAAGCTATCTCGTGTACACCCCCACATACCCCGGGGGTGGACGATGGATTCTATCGGATGCTGAGGGCATTCGGCACCAATATCCATCAGCTTCAAAAATGCCGTAATGCAACTCAATTTGCTCGGCAAATCGATATTGATCGGCGTTCTCTACCCACCATGAGTAGGGGCGGTTCTTTATCATGGCCGAAGCGACTTCGGCATTCTCCCACTCTGAAAACCCAGGGAGGATATCCCAAAGGACAGCGGGAATTTCATCGTCCCGTCCAGAAGCACTCGGCTCATCCGTTCTTTGAGGAGGAGCCGAGGAAAGGGGAGTCGCCCTAATCCCATCAGCAGGGTCAGACTCCGGCCTTCGACCATTCCAGGTCCCAATCCTATTCCTAGGATCGGGAATCGGCCTTGCTCTTCTTGGAGCACGGGCTCTACCTCTAACTCCTCTTGCCATGGACTATTTCGAAGAGAAAAGTCGAAAGAAAAGGGGAAGGAGTTCGAATTCGAAGAAAAATAAACTGAAATCAAAGGAATTTACCTTAATCTGAAGCGAAAGTTGCCGATTTACGAGTTCGTAGTGGCAAGTCTCAGTTTCTAAGCTCAATGCTCGGGGGAATTTGCGAAGTTTTGATACGGATTCTCGGTTTCTCTCTCGAAGAATTCTGGGTTTGTGTTGGTGAATAAGTGAGGAGAATGACGCGCCTCTGTTTATATCTCCAGGTACGGGATACGAAGAGTCTGTGCTTTAATTTCTCTTAAGTACCCACTAAGTAACCATTAAACACATGTCTTGTGATTAAACCGCCCATTATCCGTCCAACTTCCGCAAATCATTAACCGTTGTTATCTCATTAATTACGGTTTAAATTCAAATTTTTGGATCAATTAAATCATTTACTTCCCTCCTTTTCTGAGTCAAATCAAACCCGACCCGTCATTCTTCCAAATCGGGTCTGGGGGGCAAGTTGTTTGGGTCCAATTTAGTCAAAATTGGGCCGGAGCACTAAATGATCCAATTAAAAGCCCAAGGTCAAGGTTCAACTCTCCAATTGCTCAAAAGTCAAAAGTCAGCCCACAAAGTAAGCCAATTGGGCTAAAGCCCAACCTCTCCAAGTATGATGAGGTATAAAAGCCCTCATATTAACACATTCAAGAGGAGAGTCATATTACGAGATCAGATACACTATCTCATACACCGATTATTCCAACTCATATGCTCATTCTTGCATTGAGAAATACTCCACAAAAGCCTCAAGCTACAAACTCTCTTGCATAGTGTCTTCCTTTTTACACATTGTACTGACTTTAGCATCGGAGGGGCCTTCCTCGGAAACACCCCCGAGGCTAGTTTACGTGTGTTCACTGTGCAGGAAACCTTCGGCCCAACACAGCTTGGATCGAATCCAGTCTTCTCCATTTCAGTGGACCTTCGGCAAGGTCCCATTGTTTTCAACCGAAACAAAGGGTAACAGGTATTTTTGCAATGAAGTTTTTGACTCTCCTAAATTATAGTATATGTTACTCAAACTATTCATTCCAAGCTAGTTTGGACTCCTGAGGTCAAAGAAAAAGTAAAAAAAATAAGAGCATATGTCGCATACTAGGACCATATAAATTCTAAATCAAATCCAATAAACGCTCATAACCATTTGAGAAACAATCCATCCAAAATCCAATAATCTAGACACTAATACGAGATGATCTTGACATAATACTCAAAATGCGATTCAATGAATGAACTACTTAGCTCTCAACATTTTCAGATTAAGTAGATAATCCATAATCAAATCAACTAATAACCAAAAGTTAGAGTCAAGATTGACACTATTAAAAAGAACATGACTTTATACTAAAAAGGAGCATAATCCTCAAGGATAAATAAATGAAGACAAACCCTAAAGAAAATGGTGACAAATATATTACTTGATCAATCTATTATTTATCGAACCCCACACAAAAATAATTTAATTTAGTAACTAGAAAATGGTGTGTGGATGTTGACCCATAAAGAAACAAAAATCCAGCAAAATTTAAAGTGAATAAAACAAAGAAAATGAAGAAAACCCAACAATCAACAAACACTTTTAGCAACTACAATGTATATTATTAAACAAAAGAAAGAGAAACCCTAGAAAGAAGAGAAAGAGAGACCATAAGAGTCGAGTGAAGTAGCGAGAATGTTAGTAGCAGAAGCAAATGAAAGTGCCAAGGATAATGCAAATGAGAAATCTCCTTCGCCCAGAAGAAGTATCTGATGTAAAGATAAATACTCGTTATTCATCCATTTCTCTCTTTCTTCATCTCCTTCTCCCATCACTAATTAATCACACTACAACTTCAATTATGTTTATGGCTCTCTTTACTGCTAACTCAATTCAATTTTCGAGCTCATTGTATTGTTTAGTTTTTCTCTCTCTTAATTTAACCCTTTTTTTAGGCTCACTTCTTGTATTTCGTACTGCATAAGCTTAACCCTATTTTCAATTTTGATTAAGTTTATTATGTTTAATTATCAATAAGTATAAATTATAACAATGAAATATTGACCATTTATAAAACATGGAAGAGTAAAACAAGAATCTATTCATTAATTTATATCACTAACATAGCAGTAATTGTTAATTTTATTTTAAAAAATTACCAAAGAACACTTTATACAATATCTAACATTTTTTTTTTTATAAATTGAACTTGGATAACCTTGCCTTGTCAAAACATAGTTGTACTTTTTTTTTTAAAAAAAATTTCTTCATTTTTTTTTTGAATATTTTCTTCAAATAATTGATCCTATGGTAAATAGAATATGGTCTAACTTCTTCAATAACTATGAAACATTATAGCTCTTCGTTAAGAATATATCTTGAGCTAATGTACAAATAAACTCTATCAATAACATAATATTAAAACAGACATTAGGAATGACACATATCACTTCCTATTTTTTTTTCTCCAAGACTTCCCCTCCCTTTTTAGCAAAAATATTTTATTTTTGGAATATTTAACTTGTATGATACAATTATAATAATATTATTCCTAAGCTTATATACGTAGTACTATTTTTATAAGCTATTGATTGTTGGTGTAGTGGTGATTGAGATTGCACTTGGGAGGACCCGTGTTCGATCCCCGTAACAACAATTGGGAGGGGACTGGAACCTAACCACCCAAAACTAATCCCCGAATCCAGATTAACCCAAATGGTGAACTGGGTGGAACTAACACCCAAAAAAAAAATTATCATTATAATAATTGTATTCCTTTTTATTTTTTATTTTATTACTTAAAATAGTTACGCAAGATTTTGAGACCTTTTAATTAAGGAAGAATAAGCTATAACTTAGAAGGTTGAAATATGGTGGAGAGTATAAAATAGCGGAGCCAAAAATACAATGATTGGGTTCATAGGAAAAAGAAAAAAACTTTATACTCTGTTGATTTGAAATCTTATGAACATTTATAATTGAATTAGTTTTTTGTTAAATAATATTTTTGTAATATTTAATAACTTATAACTTTTTTTTCTTTCCTTTAAAAAATCTATTAACTATCACTCCCTCCGTTTCTAAATACTTGCTCCTTTTCTCCTTGACACTTATGCCGATGCTAATATTTGATTAATAATAGCTTTAATTACCAATAAGTATAAATTCTAACAATTGAAAATCTATTAACTATTACTAAAACAGGATATTAATGACATCATCATCTCCCCAAACTGTATACGTGTCGCTTTCTCATAAAAAAAGTTCATGCCTAATGCACTTATGATGTCATATATATATTTGGTTATTTTTTATTTTTAATCATTTTCATTTCAATCTTTTGACTGTGTTAATTAATAAATAAATAAATTATTATTATTTTTTGGTAACTATGAATTTTTTTTATTATTATTTTAATCTTTTTAAGGTTTTAATGTTATTTTGTGTATGTGTGTTTTTTTACTAAGGATTGTGCAAGCAACCTAGCTATGAAGTCATGTACTAATAATATGGATGTTTGTTATACAAAATTGAACTAATGTTATCGGTAAATGTTTTGTATTTCCAAGGTGCTTCTATTTATTTAAATTACAAGTATTTTTAATTTGAATTTCAAACTCTTAGATGACATATAAATTCGTATGCATATGGTTTGATTAAATCAAATTGGTCGGCTTTTATTTTTATATTTTGTTACTTATGTAATTTATGATAATAGATACGTATGTCTGGGGAGACATAAATAAGTTATTTCATTCCAATAATTTTTTTAATCCATGAATCGCACGAACCTGATCTAGTTGAGAATTAAATTCAATTCCAAATGTTTGAATAATAGGAGTAATAATAACGGAGAAGGCACAATACTTTGTTTATATTTACCTCAAAAAATAAAAACTTCTTTTATTTTACCTTACTCATTGAACTCCGTATACAAAAGTCAAACATAAAAGATTTTTACCATATGCTTCTTTAGGCATCCATTAGTTTTACACTTTGACCATTTTTTCTCACATAAATACAAAAAATAAAAGCGCAATAATTATGGAAGGAGTATTTTGTATAATACACTACACTAAAATTTTCAGTTATTTCTTGAAATTGCAATGATTTGAATTTCGCATCATTAGAGAATTTTTTTGAAATAAAATGTTCAGCTTTGTGCACTAAAAATGTCGACTGTATGTAATGTGACGGGTCACAAATTCCATAACGTAATATCAAACCAATTCTTAAGATACTACTTGACTCAATAATTTACAATCAACAATCCTATAAGCATAGTTGCATAATCTCGCTCATTTATCCAAGTTGAACCTTTAAACACACCTGCATAAACATAGAGCATACGGAGGATAGTCAATGTTCAAACAAATTAGAAATCGAATCAATAAGACCACACCAAACTAAACAAGATCTTCAGAAAAAAATACCAACATGCCAATGTACGCAATATACCAAAGCACATTCACCTACAATAATCTGATCAAGTATAAGTGATCCTGGTACAAGAAGCACCATGGTACCAGAATATTAGCAAGGGGCGCAGGGTGTTACATGATGCACACGCGTTACACACAAGTATTATGAGTGCAATAGTCTTGCGCGTTCTAGGTCAGCTGTATAATAGTCAGTCCAACAACAAAAGCAAGCTTTTCTTATTTGCTTAATTTCAATCTGGTATATTCACACATATCCGTATAATATTTGATCCAGCAAACAAATACTGTAATGCTTTGCATAAAGCTTTTCAAACAGATAACAAGCAAATTACAGGAATGATGACTCCAAACACTTTCTGGCTTTCTGTGACAAAATTAATATTCTAATGAAGCAGAACATCTAAGAACATACAATTATTAATATTGTTATATAGAATATCCTGAAGACAATCTAAACCGTCCGTTGTGTAGATCATGACATCAGAAATTCATCACAAACACATTACTAACACCTTTATAGTGAGCCCCTCCACAGTGGATCAAGAGTGGGTCAAATTTCTTAAGGACTAATTAAACGAATTCAAAAAACAACTGATTGCATATGAGGCTAACTTTATCTGCCTACCAGTTCCCTACTTTTGTCCATCTAAAAAGCAGCACTCTTGAGCCACTTACTTCTCCCCTCTTCTCCCCTCTTCTTAATATCAAATAACATTATAAATACTACAAAATAAAAAAAGTAGTTTACTTTGTTTCACTTTTGCCTGATCCACTAATACTTTAGCTCTTCAACATAAACCATTCCAGATCTCCTTCATTTCTATACTCCATCTGAGAGATTTCTGCTCACAAAACAGCTAACACTAAAGCAAATTAATGGTTCCAAGAAAAAAACCCTTCTAGTTATTTTTTTATTTTTTATTTTTTATCTAGGAGCGTTGATATTGCCCTGGTATAAACAGCAGTTTCACCTCATGTCTAACCACACTGAAACAATGCAAACTCTTCCACCTCCTCCCCAAAGACAACATAACACACCAACTCCAAGCCATTTTTCAATATCAAAGCAAGCTGTAAACCAAAAAACTCCCAGAATGAAAAGCTCACCAGCGCCTTTTGTTAGGCTGTTAAGTAATGACCCTTTACTCCTTCAGCCTCGTCGGACTCATCCATTAGTTTGGTGCAGTGCAATCATATGCCTTGTGTTCTGTCTCCTTGTAATCTTCCTTGGGATCACAACTCTGATTATCTACCTAGTCATCAGGCCAAAATATCCATCGTTTGATGTTCCCAACGCAAATCTCAACACAATCTACTTCGACTCGCCTGAAAATTTCAATGGAGACTTCACTGTGCTAGCAAATTTCACCAACCCAAATAGGAAAATCAATGTTAAATTTGATTACCTTGATATAAAGCTTTACTTTGTTGACAGGCTGATAGCAACTCGAGCGCTTGAGCCGTTTAGTCAAAGACCAGGAGAAGCAAGGTTGGAGATGATTCACTTGATATCGAGCTTGGTTTATCTGCCACCAAATCCTGCAGTTGAGCTCCAAAGACAAGTGCAGAGCAACAGAGTCACATATAATATCAAGGGGACTTTCAGGGTCAGAGCAAAAGTGGGTATTGCTCGCTTCACATACTGGTTGCATTCGAAGTGCCAATTAGAAATGACCAGTCCACCTCTCGGAGTTCTCGTAGCTAAAAATTGCAGCACTAAAAAAAGATAAATATGAAGAACATCAAGTATTCTACTTATTCTTCGTCCTTTCCATTTTTTGTTTAACTTAATTATTTTTATAGGCGATATTACCTCTTAGTTGTGCTCAAGTTGTCTTGGTGTACAGAAGACAGATTTAAAAAATCCAGCTACATACATATAATGATATAAATCACTAAAGAGTTGTATAATTTTTGTAACGGGATATTTCATATAGTCACTTCACCAACGAGAATCAACAGAATCAGCTTAGCATCTTCCTCTTGGTTTCAATTATTGCAGCAATTACTAAAAAAGATTATCACTAGGAGTTTATACATACAATTACTACAGGTCATCTTCCCATATATTACACAGCAAAGCACATCTAATAAAGGTAGCTACTTTTCTCACTTTCTCCCCCAATCAAAAAAGAAAATCTACAAAGTTGTCAATTTCCAAACCATGAAGAGAAGAGACACAAATAAGTGGAGATGACATGGCTTGCCATGTAGTCAGATAGCATAACAGAGAGAAATCTGCAATTTACATTATCTCAGCAGTGGAAAGCAGACACTTTCAAAGATACAATGGATGTGAGATCCAGTATTTAGAAGAGGGGAGAAAAAAAGACCTAAGAGGTATGAGTTTGGAGTCCTACTATTTCTATTTTTTGAAAGGGTTCCTCCAATTTCTATCATCACATAACTAGCTGACTGTCAGAAATCAAGATTGGTTGAGGTAGTAACTCCTTCAACCTATCATCCTTGTGACAAGGGATTGCTTCTTACTTGAGGTGGGGTGTTGTGTGGTTCGTGAACTGAAATAGAGAGGCAAGACCCAGGCCTAGGCCAGGTCCCGTGTACCAGTAATACAAAATTAGCTGATAACAGTCAAGTTAGACCTTAAGTTAAATAAAAGAATTTCAAAATTCCATGTTGAAGTGCATCAGCAGCAATTCTTTGAGCCTAATTAGCTAGGATGCTTTAACAAGCATTTAGTGGTTTTTTTTGTTGTATTCACAGCCCAAAAGAAAATTGTAATTACCAAGGGATAGACCAATCCAATGAATTGCAGACAGCCAGGTGGTTGAATACAAGAGGTAGGGATTTAGTAAACAGATCCACGCTTCTTAGGAGATGTAAGCAAATTTCTCCATACAGTGAGAAACAGAGCTTCTCATGTAGTTTTATATTTTATGTTTTGGTAGCCAAACAACTTTCCACTTCACTGTTTCCTAGGATGTATTACCTTATATGTCAACAAAATGACCACTTAAGCTGCCAAATAAAATATCATTATAGACAAACAATAAACAAACCTCTTAAACTCTCCGTCTTTGCAAAATGTTATCACCATGCACAAATTTCTCTACTCAACATTTCACAAAAAACCTTTTAGCCTTATGGCCTAATGTGAGCATTAATCCCTGCCATCATGGTTGTCAATCTTGCAGAAAAGAAAAAACTTCATAAACATTACAAACTAGTGATTTTCAGGCTCATCTTCTGATGTACATCTTTCACATATTTGAACTCAACTCGCTTCCATCATAAATGAGGAATCAAGAGAGCAAATATGCCAATTAACAATTCTATTTAAAGCATTTGGTCCCATTCAATATGGTTGTAGGATTATTCACATCAGCTTCAAAGGCTTATTTATTTAATACTGGCTATTTTTTTCAGCTACCTTAGCTTTCCAAAGCTAAAAGTCATCCTGCTTAACAACATATAAACTATAGAACTCTTTTTTTTAACTAACTCATTCACTCTAGAGAAGTTATACCACCGCTATTTTTTAAAAGTACATCTAGAGTTACTACAATCAACCGGGTCTGGTATATCAACATCAAAAAAGCGGCAACTAGACATGAAGAGTAGCATCTAAATAAACCTTGTTTGCTGCCAGCAAGTATATACGAATTTGGGGATATCCAAGCTCCATAAGAAACTAATTCCAATAAAACATCAAAATCCGCTTCTAGGAAGAGAAAAACAAGTTTTGAACTTTTTTTTTTAAGCATTTCTTACATCATTAGCTTATAGCACACTTTATTATAAATAGTTATATACTTATATGTGTCAAACAGAATTTATGGAAATGAGACCCATGTTTCACCACACAAGTCCAAGTTTCATAAATAAACTGTTAGGGATGTTATCTTTGTTTATTAAAAATTTAAAACACACGCCATAGTTCAGCAACAAACCTTATATGTTCAGGATCATTGAAGATATATTTCACAAGAGAGAAAATGACACATTCTATTGTCACATCATCTCAAAGGAAAGGGTGCTTCTCTGTGCTATAACGACCCCCTAAACAAAACGGGAGAATTTCAAAAGCACTTGGTTAAGGAGATCTATGACGAGAACATAAAAGGAAAAAGTATTTGATAGAGAATTCCATTGAATGAGAACACACATGAGAAAAGATCCCAGGGATCATATGTTTCAAATCATGTTCAAGTCACTAGCATAGCAATCAAGAAATGACATCAAATAATTAAGCAAGCTAATGATTTCATCATAGTACTCAAATCTATTAAAATTTGGAGCAGCAGAATCTGGAAACAGTGCAACTGAAGAAGTTACATTCCAAACTACAAAAACTGCATTGCCAATAGAAATCCAAGCATCAAGTCTGTACCAAACAATAACAGCAACTGAAAGAAAAATCATTCCAACAAGATTCATGTAAGCCATGCTAGGCAACAGCATGCCCAAATCGAGTATGCAGTACAATTAATGTCAATAATTAGTCAACATACTAGCATAAGCTACGCATTACACAAGGTTTAAGACCCAATAGAAGCAATCAAGCTGGGAGTGCTCGAGGAAACCAAGGCATAAACAAATATCAAATCTCAAGTATCCAACAAAATTTCACTCATTTATTCATTTCATTATAAATTCTCATATGGTAAGTAATAGCGATGAATAAAATTGTAAATACAATGTTTAGCTATCCGGGAAAAGGGTTTAAAACTAAGTTCAGGATTGACAAGTGAAAATGAAAAATAATAATCATCTTTGTGCAGACTAATACTCCCTCTTCAGTCTACCTTCCCTCATCCACTTCAGTTGGTGTCTTAGCAATGATTGACAAAGCATGTAAACCTCCTTCCAATTCATCCTGCAACAAACCATAAATCATCCTATGCCTCTTAACCAAGCTCTTTCCTTCAAACTCATTCGAAACTATCTTCAAATTGAAATGGGTTTCCCCATCACTCCCCTTTACTCCAGCATGTCCAGCATGCTGATAAGATATATCCTCAACATCCAACTCAACAGGCTTCAATTCTCTCTCCAATTTCTCCCTAATTCTCTCTCCTCTGCTCCCCAATCCAACGCCACTCAAACCCGAATTTGAATTGGACTCATTTGCAACAATTTCTCTCCTACCCACATCAAGATCAGAACTCTCCCCCCCAGAAGACCCATTAAATTCCAGTTTAGGTTCCAAATTATCAGCACCCAATTGAGAATCCAACCCAGAAACCGCATCTCCTTGTTCAATTTTCTCATCCTCCAACCCTAAAAGAAGAGCCTTCCGCTGCATCAACTTCAACATATTCAAAAACCCATTATTCCTAGAAGGTGTTAAGTTCTGATGAAGGCCCAAAAGGGTGACAAAATCAGGAGAAACCCTTAAAATTTCAGGAACAGGACGACCAGATAAACCCAAAACAAGCAAAGCAGCAAGGCCTTTAGTCATAACAGAATCAGAATCAGCTTCAAAATAAACAAGTTTAGAACCAGAATCAGAATCAGAGTCTAAGAAAGCTCGAACCCAGACCTGAGAAACGCAGCCCTCAACCTTGTTTTCCTTGGTTTTGAACTTCTCTTGAAGAGGAGGAAGATTGTTGGCATAGAACATGAGCTGCTGGTACTTGGCTCGTGGGTCTTGAGCTGCTTGAAAAAGCTTGACGATTTCCTGGAGTTTTGGGGGCAGTTCTTCAACAGGTTGAACAGAAGAAGAAGAAGAAGATGAAGGGGAGAAGGAGAGAGATTGGGTTTTAGTAGGAATTCGTTGGAAAGAGATGGATTTGAAGGAGGAAGGAAGGGATGAAGAAGATAAAGGGATTGAAATTAAGGGTTTAGAAGAAGAGAAGAAGAGATTGAATTGGGGAAGTTTAGTGGAGATTGATTGAATTGATGAAGAAATCGACATTTGATCTTCTACCCTGCAAGATGAGCAAACTTTTCTCAAGGAATCGCATTTACACTCAATGCAATTTTCATCCTTTTTCTCTTTTATTAACACAGTCAAATCCAAAAACATGACTTGAGGTTATTCTAATTAAAACCCAAAACACAAAATTCAGCTAACACTGACACCTAAAAATGATCAATTACTAAAAAAACAATAAAATAATTAAAAAAAAACACAAAAATATACAGTACCAGAAAAATATGGTTCAAGGATGCTATGAAAATTTGAATGACTGACGACTTAACCTCAACTAGCTGCCCTGGTTAAACCAGATCTTGCGCGAATTTACTTCTGAGAGAAGAGAGAAGTATTCGACTTTGTTGATTTGTATGGGGTTGCTTGGAGTATCAGAAGAATGAGACAGATGAAAGATGATGCTTGCCAAGTTTATCAAACTCAGAAACTTGTAGTTCGTATTTAGTTATTTACCCCAACCATGGCATGTCACGCGACCGTACTTTTTTACGGAGTACAATAATTAAATTTACGGAGTATCTACCGCTCACTCTATGTCTCTGTCCATATTTGTTTTTCTTTATTTTGGCCTTTTAGAGGTAAAATAAAAAAAAAAAGTCTGGTGAAATCTTGTTATACGAGTATTTGTGATTATATATTTTTTAAAATGTCAAATTATATCGAGTATAATTTTTGTGCGTATATGTTGGAGTTGTTTACGTTTTAAGACGTATCTTAAAAACGGTAAAAGTCAAGACAAATAATTAGAGATAGAGGGAGTATTGGATTTTTTTAAAAAAAAAAATACAGAGTATTTACTTATTGATGATAAGCATTGACAAGCTTAAAAAAGAAGTCTGTAAACCGTAGATAGTTTCACGTAGAAATTGCAAATAAGTGCGGGTAAATAGTGTTACATACAAGTTGCAAATTAGGCTCCTTGGAAGTAAAAAGTTAATAAAATTTGATGAATGAATAATACAGTAGAGTTTAGGAAATGAAAAAATAAATACCAATATGCTTACAAGATCAAGGAAGAAAAATGATGTATACAAGGTGAAACCCACCTCTGCTTCTCACACAAATTCAACGGCAGCTACACAAATTCGTACTAGGCATATTAATATGTAAATTACATTACTTCAAACCCAACATTGAGTTGTGCATTTACCACAAAGAGATAAGTAAATTAGTGGGTTGGTAAGGAGAAGAATCTTACATGGTCGGAACCTCTCATATGTCCTCTCGACCCGAATTAGCAGGTTAGACACTTTGGAAGTGGGGGAAGGGGAAGGGTAAGGGAATCCCCATCCCAAAGTTCCCTCTAGTGGGGTTTGATCCCACAACCTTTTGGTTGTGAGGTACAAACTTTCCCACTAGACCAAGCTTTGCTTGGTACAAGAGATGAGTAAACACAAGCAACATTTATATTGTAAATTTCCAACACGATACATACAATCGAGCAACATATATATTGTTAATTTCCAACACAGATACATACATCTATGTAATCGGATTAGCAAAATTGAAACTTTATATATAAGTATACAAAATAAGAAGACATGAGTTTTTTTATGAATCAAGTACAATCCTAGTATTTGTAACCCTTTTCAAACAAGCTCTCACTAGCAGCACCAGCAGTGGAACTTCCACTGGCAACATACTTGCCTAGGGTGGCCTCAGAGTTGGCTTTGCACCTTGCCAGGAAGACCTCTTGTGCTTTAATCACATTTTCTTTCTTTCCACCCCATATCTTAAGTGTGCTTTTCTGCAGTGCTCGCCCAAACGAAAAGGATAATGTCCATGGCTTCAGTACTTCCAGCTTGTTCATTGCATTCAGGTTCACTGTTGCCTCTTCCTCACTCTGTCCCCCTGACAAAAACACAATTCCTGGGACTGCTGGTGGGACTGTCCGCCGGAGTGCTGTGACAGTGTACTCTGCAATCACTTCTGCAGCAACCTGACCATATGACATTGAAACAAAACCATCAGTCTTGTTAGGTTACTGTTGATCCTATGGTTAGTTTAATAGCTGGTTATTATTATAGGAAACAAGATAATTTAATGTTAATGCAGATTGAATGAAATTTTTTTACCAAGTATGTATTGAGCAACTAGGAAAAACTTGTATAAAGTAACCAAAACAAAGCTGGAGAGCTAAAGAAGATGTTGGTTCACCTTGGGGCTATCTGAACCTGGGGTAACCATGTTGGGCTTGAGAAGGGTGCCTTCAAGGAGTACATGGTGATCATTGAGAGCCTTATAGACCGCAGCAAGCACAGTCTCAGTTGCAGCAGCGCACTTCTTTATGTCATGGCTCCCATCTGTCAGTATCTCAGGCTCAACAATAGGGACAAGCCCATTCTCCTGGCAAATGATAGCATAGCGGGCCAAACCCTGGGCATTCTGCTGAATTGCAAGCTCAGAGGGCTCTGTAGACCCAATCTTGAGCACAGCTCGCCACTTGGCAAACCTTGCACCAGCCTTATAGTACTCCTGGCAACGGGCGCCAAGGGAGTCAAAGCCTTGAGTTGTTGTCTCTCCATTGGTTCCTGCCAACTCAATGACCCCCTTGTCAACCTTGATCCCAGGAACTACGCCATTATCCTGGAGAACCTCAACGAAGGGCTTCCCTTCAGAGGTCTTCTGATACAGCGTCTCCTCAAAGAGGATGACCCCAGAGAGGAAAGTAAGAGCTCCAGGAGAAGTGAATAAGAGCTCCCGGAGAGTTTGGCGGTTGGACTCAATGTTCTCGACATTGATGCTAGCAAACCTTTTCCCAATAGTCCCTGTGCTTTCATCTGCTGCTAGGATCCCCTTCCCAGGAGTGGCAATGTACTTGGCAGTCTTGATCAGCTCATCTAGAAAACAAAAAGGGGGAAAAGTTGTTCAAAGTTTTACATTATGTTGTTGAGTAAACATTATCATATTGGATGTACTGGAGAGAAGCAAGTACCTGCATACTTTCCTACGAATGCAGACATGGTTCAAAAGTTGAAGGAAGGAGTGAATAAAAACTGCTGCGGGAAATAAAATACAATATAACAGATTTACCCAAGTATGGCTATATATAGAATCAGCTTAATAATATGAGGGAATATACCAATGGGATCACTCTCCTCGCGCCATGTCTTAACACATGCTCGACGTTTTATCCAATGCAAGTCTATCATACATGGATAAAGGAATGAGTGATCATTTCCTCAGCCAAGTGGACCTGCTTTGTGCTCTTCTTATGTGTGGAACGGCTTCTACTTCTTATCCTCATTGTTATTTTGTGAGCAACTTCCACAAAGGAGGGAATTAAGCACAAAGCCAATGTTTGTATTCTTCTGATAAAACAAAATTTTCAGTACCTATTGATATCCATCACAAGTTCACAACCCACATTCTCAAAAATATCAAGACCCTCCATAGCCTTGATGGAAAGCAACAGAAGCTCCCTTTCGAGAGCACCCAAGCATCGTTGCAATACCACACTGATGAGGCTAATAATCTGACCTTGCGTCAGGATTAAAAAGTAAAGGGAAGGATTGGGGGGGGGGGGGGGCGAAGATAACACCTCAAAACCAATAAGCACTGAGAAAATCACAGGACTTGGAGCAAAAAATTGGACAAAAAGCAAAGAGAATTTGATTCAGATGTTTAATAACCATTCGTCATCAGTGACAAGCACCTCAAGAGGTGTCGAAATGAGTTTCTAATAAAATTAAAGTTGGCTATGAGCCTATGACAAAATTTACAACACGATATATGCCATTGTTAAGATGCGCACTTTGCGCTCATATACCATCATTGCTATCTTCTAGGTCCTCATTGCTCCCTTCAGCTACATATCTGGCCACAACATGGAGCTGAATGCATTGCTTGTAACAAAATTGAGGTGTATAAGTAAAAAAATAAAGGTTTTGATGTATAATGGAGGCAGTACATTAACAAGGTTGAACCTCCCACGCCAAACTGATCAGCAGGCTACCAGGCACTCTCGCTTATTATTTGCAATATTCAATTCAGCTTGCAATTTTTGAGATCCACAATGAATTATGCTTCCTTCCCCTCATTCATTCATCATCTGTGCCAAAATACCTGTCTCCAAACTCGCCCATGCCCGGAATGACACGGAAATCTTTATTTAAGCCCGTTTCAATTTCAGAGGTCACAATCTTTATTCTTGGGAAGCTTTTACAGACCATATGCACTCCTTGGGGTGCCTGGTTAAGAAAATAGATATTCGTTTAGATCAAAGAATAGCAAAGCAGCCTTGCTAAAGAAGAACTCTGTATGCTGATTGGGGCAACAAGAAGCAAAAATAACATTACTCACAGATATGAGATTGAGAAAAATGATGTTTCCTTCAGGCACACCCTTCTTTATGAGTAAAGATATGGCTTGAACAGCAGAATTACCTATGGTAACACTCAAAAATTCAGTACCCTGTAAAAGACATCCAATAAAATTTGGCATGATAAAAAGGAAACATTTCAAAAACAATGAAATAATGACTAGAACTTTCCCTGTCCACCTCATATTATTTCTCCACCCCGCTTCAAGAGGGTAAAATATGAATCTAACTGTAGGTTTTGTACCCATTAATGACACATTGACACCAACTCTTAATCCAGAACAAAAACAGTGGGGACTCTGGGACTTTTTTTAATCAATCTTTCAAACAAGAAAAAAATGTTCCTCCAAGGACTAACCCCAAATACAAGGGAAACGATGGTCTAAACAGGTCAATGATCAATCACTATTGACTTCTCTAAAAAAAAGATTCACTAGGACTTTTAAGAAGTAGCCTCATGAAGGTATGGCAAGGACAACCCATGGATACTATAATATTTAAAAAGTAACAGATAATTAACATAATTTCAAAAAAAAAAAAAAAAAAGTTAAAAAAAAATTCAGACCTCAACTTTAGCATAGAGCAAGAGGGGAAGCCTCCTAAACTATACTACGTATACTCTTTGCAGTAAGTCATGAAGAGAAGAAAACCTGTTCCTAGGATAGGATCCAAGAGCAATACATGTCGATCCGCAATATCTTGTGGTAGTTTTTCATATATCAGCTGCTAAAAATGTGACTGAGATTAGTAGAAAAATAGAGTACAACAAATAAATTACAATAATCAAGCAGTTCTAACACAAATTGATGAAACAAAAGAATCCAAGCTAGAGAATCATACTTGCTGCCCATTGTCACCTTCTCTATGTATAAGAATTTTTCCAATTTTGATTCCTTTGCAACATGCCCTTAAAGCATTCTCCATACTTTCACCACTGACAAATTTCAAAAAATTCCATGAGATACAAACATACTTCTGAAGTAGACAGATGATAAGCAAGTTTCTTTATGGAAAAAAGGAAGAATTTCGACAAGAAAAATATGCTATAACCTTAAAGTAATAGAGACCAACATTTCTACTACGAAAGATCATTCACCAAACTTCACAAAACAGATATTTTAATTTAACCTATAAATTTACTACAAACCTTGTATTTAAGAATCAACGATTCAAAGAAACTTAAATGTTACTATCATTATTTGCTGACAAGCAAGCAAGATATACAATCATCCTATTTAGCTGATCTTCCACCTTATGACAAACTGAAAAATAAATCCAATGAAAGTCAGAAATGACGGAATATATCCATAGGTTTTGACGAACCTTCTAATAATGGACACCCCACATAATCTCTTGCAGAAATCTACACCAGTATATACAGAGCCTGCAAGTAAAAACAACGAACAGAATGAACTAAACACCGGCAACTCACAACCTCAGTCTGATGTCTCAGAATTAGAAACTATGGATAAAGAAAGTAGATTTTAAGTGCAAAAATTATCACGGTTCTAAAGCCAAATTAAAGGAATATACTCCTGTTCAAAATACATGGGAAAATCTAGAGAATAACATGTTGCACATCCACCTAGACAGTTAGAACTTTATTGAACTCCCTGTTCACCTGCTTTCAGCTTAGACTTTCTTAGGTGTTTGTGCACTGAATCTATACACTGCATCAGATTTTAGAACGGAACAACTTACATGGATCTTTTTTTAAAACATATGTACCATATCAACCCAACCAAGGACATCACCTATATTAAGCAGGATAATTATTAAGACTTGATATAATGAGGCAATGAGCTTCTAACATATGGTCTTTAGCTTCCTCATCATTCCCAACAATTTTCAAAGCAATAACACAAAAAAGAAAAGTAATTAACCAGACTTCTGGATGAAATTCACCGTGGTCATACATTTCAAATACAGGGTATCCAGAGATGAATACAGTAACTTATTAAAACTGGCATTGAATGTGACTCAGTGGTGAAAACCATGCCAAATCACTGGCAAGGAACTTACCAGTAGGAGTGATAACCTGCTTTTCTGTGAATGGAAGATGTCCTAGCCCATGCTCAACAACCTAAACAAAATGTAGATTATAAGAGCACAACAAAGAAAATTCATTGTATATAAATAATAAGAGGGAAAGGAAATTTCCAACGTAAATCAGGAAACAACATTGTCCGTGTGTCCAAGCAACAAACCAGATAAATGTTCAACCAATTGTAAGAAAAAAAAAAAAGACAACTGAGGAACCATGGCGTGCTGCCATGCTCAAAAGACAATATCAAGAGCCTTTATTCGTCAGCCTTAACATTTATAATTATCATTTCCATATTATACTCTTATACAAATTTCTTTTCCATCCTTTGCTCATTCATTCTATCAAAATGCTATAACAGAATATGTCACCATCATCTAATAAGCAGAAGACAGTAATTCAGAAAGCAAGTCAGTATAGTCATATGAACTTTGAAAATATGTCAGTGGTTGTTTGGTTGACATATAAGCATATGGTAAGTTAACTTTATTAGGATGTAAATGTACGTGCATTTGCTTGGTTGGCAATAACCTAGGAAATTCTACTTACCCACAAAATAGAGGAATTTCCAATTGTGAAGAAGAATTTTCTATATCGACGAAACAAACCTTCACATCTCATACATATACACAAACCATTCAAAAAATCTCCTTGAAACAAATATGACAGTCAAAGTTTAGGTAAGAAACAGTACTTACCAAGCGAATCAGCCGATCAGCATAAAAAACAAAATCATGTTTGGTTGTTTGTGCATCACGAATAAGAGTATGCATGCCACGTATCTAAAAAAGGAGAATAAAAGTGCATTAATTTTCCCTAATATAAAAAAATGTATACAAATTATTACTCATTATTATAAATTAATGATAGCTATTACCTGGAAGGTTGTCTGGATAACATACAAGTTAGGATAGATTTTGCAGAGATCGTGCTGACCAAGTTTTGTTCGAATATGTTGGACAATAAGGTCAACAGCAACATGGTTGTCACCTCCACGGGGAATTATAATATCAGCATACTTCTTTGTTGGAAGTATGAAATCATCAAAAGCAGGCTTCACAAATTTTGAGTACTGCAGCATTGTTCAGAAGAAAGTTCGTCAATAACCAATTTATCACCATGAAACTATGCTAGTAATATGTCATCAAATTTTGAGTACTGCAGCATTATTCAGAAAGATTAGTCTAATTATCACCATGATACTCTGCTAGTAATAATGTCATGAACACCCCCTCCCCTCTCCCCTTATTTTGGTGTTGCCACTGCTTTTTGGCTCTCGGAGAGCTAAGAAGCATGTTTCATAGATTTTGGTTAAATAAAAGCACCAGCCCACGCAAAGTTCTTCTCTAATTCCAAAAAGTACAATATTAATGATGCTAGTCCTAATATTCCAACAACTATGAAGGAAGGGTGAATTCAAGGGCATACAAGATAACAGATGCCTATATAGATATTAGAATATGTTGCAGGGTCTTAGTTATTTAGTTTATCTGAGTAAGTTTATTAGGATGTATTAAGAAGTCTTCTAGTAGTTTACTTGCAAGTCATTTCCTTTTTTGCCTCTTTTGAGAGCTTTGCTAGTTAGTTATAGAATGTGAGATTGATGAACTACTACAACGCTGAGTTGCTGACATTTACAGAGATCATGAATGAAAAAGATACTCCTTCCTCCCTAAAAATCTCACCTCATCCTCCAATGAAGACTTGGAGTTACTCAACATAATAGAGTCTGAAACTCAGAAATTAGACCTTGTACATTCACAGAAATTAATAGATGATGCTCACATGAATACACGGCCAATAACTAACCTGATCCAGTACCGTTGCAATATCTCTAGCCTTCTCAGCAGTATCACGCCTAATTCTTCTTGCCAATCGTACATCAGCATCTGCACTGGAAACCAGCATTATGAGAAGAACAGATGGGAAAACAGGAAAAATAGGAAGAGTACTACAGATTTAATCTATCAGGAAAAGGAAATTGCGCTTTAATTTAAACCTACATACAGGAAAAATTCCATGCATTGACCCTAAAAATTAAACTTCAAAGACAAACAGAAAAACAAAATGCATTTGACTTTTTAAGCAAACATACATTAATAAAATAAATTTTCCAACAGAGGCTAATCCAGAATTCTAATAGGGATAAACAAATATACAAAAGAGCATAGATCGATGATGTGTATACCCAAGAATGTCCTGTTAAACAATGCTGTGTCAGTTATCTAGGTGACAGACAAGTAACTTTAATTTTCTCCAAAGAATCTACAAGATTTTTACTTAAAATAATAGGTCAGTTCACATATGACATGAGTTACTACAGAGAAACAGGAAAATAGTAAGATAAGTAAAATGAAAGAGGATGGACCTGTATCAACAAAAATTTTCATATTCATTAGCCCACGAACACGAGGATCATGAAAGATAAGTATCCCTTCCAATATAATTACATCTGATGGGTTGACCTGCCAAGAAATTCATATCAATATGTTACACAGTGCAAACAATTTACACTCTCATTCAAGCAGATAAATTTAGAAAAAACAAAGAGGCCAAACAATTAGCTGAAGTGTATAACAATATTTGCTCGTTCTCCTAAGTAACTAGGAGAATAGACAGATTAAACAGAACATATTCAACTGTGATTATTGCTTACCCTTCGAGCTGGAAATACATTGTTTTTGTAACTCTTAAAATCGTAATTTGGAATATCCACTGCTTTCCCACACCTTAGATTATCCATGATACAAAGCAACTCTTCAGTGTCAAATGCATCTGTGAAGGGGAGGAGGGGGGGGGGGGATACTTCATTGTTAGCATCTTTCCGCATATAGACAAACTTTTATATCCCCAGATAGCAAGCAACAAATTAAAAATTAAAAGTGGCCCCAAGATCCAGATAGAGTTTTACTGGCTAATTTATTCTAAAGTTCACCATTGCAGTATAACAATATGTGAAGCATGGGTGAATTACTATAGAAGGATAACTTTTTTGGGGAGTTATAAACCTATAATGAATGACTCATGTAAAACTGTAAACAAATTACCAGTTGACCATCAGTGTCTCTATCTGGTTAGGGAACTTAACTAATACTACCTCCATTTCCGAAAATTCTTAATATTTACTGTTTGTACACATATTAAGTCAATTGGAGAGAGAGTGTTTATGTGGTGAGTGGGTGTAAGAAAAAGGTGGAAAAAGTAAGAGAGAGCATGAAATTAAAACAAGGGTGGGTGTAATAAAAAGGTAGATAAAGAAAGAGGAAGTGAAGTAAAAAAGGGGTTTTCCAGAAATGGATTAAAGTGCAAATGTTAAGAACTTTCTAAAACGGATGAAAACGGTAAGTGTTAAGAACTTCCAAAATGGAGGGCAGTATGATATATCATGAGGAAAAAGCTGAATTTTGAACATAGGAGCAAGCAAGTGGAGCAGATCAGCATACAATCAAGTACCAAACATGTATCCAACCAACATGGAACTCTTTTCAATAAATAAACTCTCCGGCCTTTGTGGGACAAGATGGTTACCCTTATCTTAGAAGTAATCTAAGTGAACTCACCAGGATGGTCAAAGTTGCATTCATGAACTCGTAAAAGCTTCTCCTCCGTCAGATTATGATAAAATGAATCCTGTCAAATCATTTAATGCAATTGATGGAGTAATGACCAAGGGTTGAAATTAAGCATTAGAAGAATACAAGTATGATAGCAAAACACAATCTGTGTGTAGACTCCAGGCTGGTGCTTTGGTGATAAAGTGGAGCCAATAGTCTTATAATTAAGTCATGTACACTACGTTACCAGCAATGAAACCAATGGACTCTTGGCTAAAGGCCTACAATTTTCAAGTTTTATCATTGACAAGGAATAATTTATAAATCATGACAAATCCCACTCACGAGTTATTCATGGTAAATTAAGTACTTCATTACAAATTCCATAAGGAACTTGTAGACACCTCCAGCTCAAAGCAGATGCACGAATTATATTAGAGCATTAATGATTTATTACACCTCTTTTACTAAAATTTTGGAAGATTGACCCTAATTAAAATACTGCAAACAAAACAGAGTAATAGAAAGTTATAGAACTATAGTAAGGAAATTAGGAAATATGGGGAAACTAAGTTCAAACAAAATATTATAATCAGTAATGCAATAGAATTAATTAAGGATTTCACTACACAACACCCATCAACACACCCCCCCCCTCCCAAAATAGAGAAAGAAATAGACCTTGCCCATACTTTTATGTTTTGGTTTGCCTATAGTTACGAATTGTTGTTAATACTTGACAAGATTTTTACCTGATTAACAACCACCACACGCTGGTCATGAAGCTGCTGAATAATCATATCACAAACGGTAGTCTTTCCCGATGCTGCACCTCCTGCAACTCCTGCTCAGGGAAATGTCTGATTAAACAACAAAATCAACCGAAAGGAAACATGCGAAGAAAATAGTGAAAGAAAGCAAGTGACCAAGCATGGAAATTCAGGCAACTAATGCTTCTATTTATCTCCAGAAGAAATAGAAACAAGCAAACAAAAGAAAATGAAAGGTAGTAAGTGACTTACTACACGAACAAAGCATTAAAAGATTTCAGTGAAAGGGTAATGAGTGACATATAGGCCAGCCCCTATGCTAGCTTCGCTCAACTATATGCAAGAGCATTCCAGGACTTTATGGAAAAGGCAGAAGTCAGAAGAGTTAACAAATGACATATCTGTACTTACCGATGACAAAAGGTTCATTGTAAACATTTTCAGTAGATGTCGTTGGTTGTTCAATAACAGCTTTCCTGGATTCTATGCCATCCACGTGAAATCCAGAAAAATGGGCTCCTGATGAAGCCTCTATCATATCTACGATTGACTGGGAACCCATTCAACAAAGCTGCACACCACAAGGTATGAGGACATGTAAGGTGATTAAAATTGAATAATACTGCAAGCAGGTAATGTGCTGCTCCCACTAAAAGCAAGGACTTAGAGCCATATAAATTTTCAGAAGTATCTAGACATGCAAAATTTTGAAACTGTAGTGATTCCAGTAATTCACCACAGCATATATAAAAATTCAACGACCATTAGTGTTAGCTAGCTCATCAGAACACTATAAGGAGCATGCACAAATGTATCATCCATGAGTCAAGACACTCATCTAATATAACATTGGGGAACAAATCAGCAAAACATTTCTAGAAGCCCCTTCCTGTATTTGTTATCCTGAAAAATCAGGTTGAAAGAACCATATAAAGACATGACTTTTCCAACCCCCAAATATCTTCTACGTGAATTATTGACTACTAGAGTTATCAGAGTCTTTTATAGAAGGCCCAGTTTAAGTTTTATCATACATTTAGCTACCTAAAGCAGCCTTCTTGACAGAGTGGTCAAATGCTGGAAGGAATGGCAATTCCTAAGACTATAAGAGAACCACAATAATTAAAGTGAGGATTTTTTTTAATTTTAAATTATTTTTTGTCTGCAGGAGCCACTAGACCAGTTTATTGCTAACAATTGGAAAGGAGGAGTAGTACTTATACTAAAGTTAATGAATTTTTGTCTAAATTTGTTAGGAAAATCCTATACTAATGCCCGTGGGTTTTTTTTTTGGTCGAATCTTCATCAATTTCCATTACCGCTTAAGGAGGTGGAATTGGAAATACATGGTGATAAACACATGTTTGAGTATGGGGTGCCATTACCCTGGGCATTAGAATGAAACTCTCATTTGCAAAATTACGTTCATATACATTCTCACTACAGCTAGTCCGCTTATTATCACTACCAAAGAGATCATAATTACTTTAATGGCGATTATTTTTCTGACATCAGGCACCTCTATACAGACTCCAATCAAACAATATATACTCAAGGCATTATAGACGCGGAATCAAAGTCAGTGGTGCATTTATCCCTACTGAGTTCTGCCCCGTGACTAAACTAAACTTTAACTACAATAAAAAGAATGTCAATGCCTCCAAGTCAAATAATTAAATAAAAGGGTGCTTTGCTCAGGAATAAATTCCATGTTCCTTAGATTTGGTCTTCCACCAACTTATTTTATTCAACAATTAAACAAGTATACAAGCTATATATCAATGTCATTAGAACCTTAAAAATTCAAAATAATTATATCAACATCAATAAATATCATTCCCTTTAGGCTTTAGCTCTAAATCCCATAAACTTACCAGTTACCACTAGTAATAACAAAAAAAAAAAAAAAAAAAAAAAAAAAAGGAAAAAAAACCTCAAGTTCCTTTAAAATCAAGACATTAAATCTTAATTACCCACATTGATCTGACGCAAGCTGCTCATACATCAATTCAAACAATGGAATTATAAAAAACGACAAACAAAAATCCAATCTTTCTTTCAAAAAAAATTCCAGCTTATTTATCACGGATCAAATCTGAAACCAAGATACAATAAAGTTAATAATCTTTTTACTAGGTCAATTTTATTCACGAAACAGGAATGCAGCATAAAATTAAAATCCGTGACCAATAATTTAAATTATTAATCTGAGAAAAAACTAAAAGCAAAAACTAAAAGGGAAATTAAAAAAAATTAGAAATGAATATACCTTTGATTCGATCTGATACTTTAGCAGAAATTGAAGAAATTAATGGGAAAGAAAAAGAAAGAGTATTTATTTATAATTAAAAGTGAAAGAGATGAAAAAATAATCAAGAGTTACGTTGTTAAGGAGAAGAGAAGATTGATGTTATTTATAGTGGGCGCACCGATGAGAGAGAAACACCAATTACTTATGTTTATTTTATTTTTATTTTTATTTTTATTTTTTAATATTTAATAGGGGCTTGTTCTTTCCTTTATTTACCACCGACGTCTCCTCATTTTCATGTTTATTATGCTCTCTATTAATAATTCATACATAGATTTTGTTTTTTTTTTTGTTGAGGAAACATAGATATTTTATTAAACTAATCTTTCGTCTTTGTATTCCGTATAATGCACCAATTCTGTAAACTATATGATTTATAAAAGAAATGTGATTGTAGACTTTTGAGTGTGTTTGGATTGAAGAAAATAGAGGGAAAAGAAGGAAGGGAAATGAAAGGAGGGAGTATCTTTTATTTGAATAGCAAATTAGGGATGAAAGGAATTGGAGGGAAAAGAAATTGAGGGATTAAATTCTAAGAAAATTTGAAGAGATTTGGAAAAAAAACTCTCCATTCTTCCTCCCTCTTCCCTCCCCTTCTTTCCTTCCCTTAACTTTACCCAAACAAGCTAAGAAATACCACAATTAGCTGATTGGCTGAGTAACTAATAAAGACAGGCAATGTCAAGATTGACCTTTCTACTTGTAGATAGAAGTGTATACATCAAATACTCTCCATTAATAGTGAATTATAATTTTAGAGTGTGTACACTTCACATGATTGTTGAGTACTAATTAGTCATATTTAAACTTCTTTTATTTCCTCAGGAAAAAGTGAAAATAAGGTAAATAAATAAGGCGTTAAATTAAAAATTATCTTTTTATAATTGACTTATTATAGTTTAAACTTTTAACCCTACGTATAAATTAAGATATACAAGACTGGATACTCTGTATTGATGGTTACTCCGTACAATAGAACTTTGACATTGATGTAAGAGTTTGGAATTTTGGATTAATAATAGAAATTCAATTAATTTGCTTTAAAAAACTATTTAAGAAACTAAAATTATAGAAAATGAGAAGATGATTGATAGTGATGGTGTACTAATCAGTAGGTTAGAATAGATTGGAAGGGTAAGATAAGTAAAATAAAAGTGAGTGATGTTGGTGGCGGGCGAATTGTGCAACAACTTGATCGGAGCTCCACGTAGATACTAGATCATGATGATGGCCCACTTCTATGAATAATTAATTTTCTCAGCTCTTCTTCTTCGATGTACCAACTTTTAAATGATTTTAAACCCTCTATAATTGTTGCAATTATCATTTTCGTTTTTCCCATACATAAATGTTTGGAGAAGATGAATTTTTACAATGGTTTCATGATTCGTTTATTGATTGACCTCTACAAGTATAGCTTACTTTTAAAAATGGTTTTAAGAGAATGCATAGTGCAAAACCTCATTATGAACACAATTGGATTATATTATGAAATGAACTTTTTTAGTACCTACAAAATGAGAAGGTTTTGCGTGAAACGGGACTCACCGTGAGTCCAATATGTCTGACAATAATATTCTAATATCTAACAATGATATTTTAATATCTGACAATAATAATCTAATACCAAACAATAATAATCTAATACTTGACATTAATATTTTTAGGGCTTATTTCCCCCACATTCTCCTCTGATTTTCTCTTTCCTTAGCCTTCTCCTCAATAAACGCATCTCCTCTTTCTCTCTCCTCAAGATGAAGGTGCTGCATCAATGGCGAAATTTTCGATGGCCAAAGAATCACTCACAATGCTCATGTCAATGGCGGCACCTTCATCATCATCATTTGGATCGTCTTCTTCGCGGCACCTTCGTCATCATCATCTGGATCGTCTTCTTCAATCCTACTTCTATATGCTTCGATCTTCCTATGTCAATGGCGGCACCTTCATCATCATCATCTGAATCGTCTTCTTTGCGGCACCTTCATCATCATCATCTGGATCGTCTTGTTCGATCCTGCTTCTGTATGCTTCGATCTTTCTATACTCCGATTTTCGATGAGTCACGGTAATCGTATTTGGGCAGCGGACTCACGGTGAGTCCGTCTCACCCAAAATTTTTCGCCTACAAAATTCACAAGTCTCCTTTTAATCTACAACGAACGATTATATTATTTTGTTGGGTCTTTAAGAAATAATGACCTTTTTAGCACTCAAAAAATTTAGGAGTGAAAAATATTTAAGCAAATAGCGGAATAGACTTGTTTATAATATGCTTAGAATGATATTTTTACTAGGTGTATTTCAAAATAACATTAATAATTTATTTATTTTTGAATGGAACATTAATGCCTTAAACAATAAAAAATAAAAATAAAAACTCAAATTTATAGAAATGACTAGAGGTAGGATTGAAGTGTTAAAAAATACTTCCCTCTCTTATTTTCTTAAGTTTGTTTTATTACTTATTAGGATTGTCCCTTTGAGTTTGCTTCATACCATAAATAATCATAGAAAATCACTACTTAATTTTCACAAACATTATTATTATTAAAGAAGGTTTTGCGTGAGACCGGACTCACCGTAAGTCCCATATATCTGACAATAATATTCTAATATATGACAATGATATTTAATATCTGACAATATCTAATACCAAACAATAATAATCTAATACCAAACAATAATAATCTAATACCTGATATTAATATTTTATGGCTTTAAGTGGAGAATTCTCCTGCAGCAAACAAGAAATTATGTTGTTGTTCATCTTGTTAGTGCATTTCTTCTAATTTTTCATCCTCGGATTCTCCCAATCGCCCTAAGATCGGAAACATCGCCGAAAGAAGTGAAGAAGATGATGGATGAGATGGACAAAGACGGGGGTTGTTCTGTCCTTGTGGCAGAGCTTCGGTGACGGCTTCCGATGAAAAGTGGTTTCTAAACCCAGAAAGATATACTTCAAATCCGCTGGAAAATCGAGACACTCTGTCGTATTAACCACCTATGACGTCATGGTTGTTGCTGCGGAAGACGATGATGTTTCAATCTAAGTCGGTTATGAAATTCTCCGAGTTTCACGCCGAATCTGGTGGCAATATAAAGGAGGAGAGAGAAAGAAGTGGAGTAGAAGGAGGTTTGAGCTTGAGAAGGATAACAATGGCGGAGCAGTAGTATTGTTGTTCCTCTGTTTTTTTTTTTCTTTTCTTTGCCTCTTCCTGTTTCTAGTATTTGTGTAGAGAGACTCACAGTAGGTCCGTTCTACACAATTTTTTTTCTTATTATTATTGGTGAAAACAAACATTACAAAGTACTCGGTATTGTTACTATTTTCAAATAAAAAAAAAGAATACTCCGTATTGTTGATCACACCAATATCCTACATAATCAACGTCACATAGTGAACCTACACCCGTTGAGCAAACAAAAGAAGATGGATGAAGTTGGATGGACATATCTTTGTAGTGCACATTGGGCATTAGGTTGGGCTGAAGCAAATGACCTGATTGAGATGGGACTAAAGTTGGATCAGGCCACTGGTCGGTCCATTACTCCTGTATAAAAAAACACTTTAGGATTAACTAAGGTTATAAATTGTAATCTATCTCTAAAGCCAGATCATGATCTTATAAATGGCTGTTGAACCAAATGGACCAGAATTGGACCTTTTTAAAAGTCGTCGCTTATTCAGCAAATTTATCACAATTATTGTGCCAATTAGGCGTTATGTACTTATGTGTAATACTAGTACTAACTCCATATACATCAACTTTTTATACACTGACATATTATTATGGAGTAGCAACCAAGAACTACACCATCAATAATTCAATACTATGAGTTTATTTGATCAAGTTACAGGGTTATTACATAAAACAGCTATTTTTGTTGTTCGATTAAAACAGATTTTTCAAAGAGCTGATTTTAATTGATTCCATTGAAATTAAAATTTAAAAATCGGTTTTTTATTCCTTTTAAAAAGTTAATTGAGAAATTTTAACCAAATGGCTATTTTATCCTACAGTTACTATGATTTACATGGATTATATCCCTATCCACCCAAATTACAATGTCCTTATTTGTCATCTCCCATGCTCAATTAACTAAACAAGTACAAATTATCAGCTAATTTTACCAAAAATTTTTATACAAATTGCAAACAGTTATAATTAATTAATTATATTATTTCAAAAAAAATAAAAAAATAATCAATTAATCATATAATGCAACGAACTTCTCATGTCGGTTTGTGCAACTAGCTCTTGATAACTAGCTATCATTTAATTGCCTAATATGCATGCAAACCATTTATTTGCAACACAAACCATTAACATGTAGTTTTACTAATTATTCATCCAATTAGATTTACATCTATTATGTTAGCCTACAAGAAAAAGTACTGTGTGTAAACTTTATACTTTGGTTCTTAATACCTTACTCCTTCCAATTCAACACCATGAAATTTACATAGCCTTTTCTTTCGCACATAGCCTTGACACTTTCTTCTTATTGAATCTTTTCGTTTAGTCCATGGCTTTATGTAACCCTTTACGGGTTTGGTTTATTAGCAACAACATTGTCTCCTTCCTTAAATATATCGACTAATTTTAAGCTAGGTTGTGTTACTTGTGTAATTTTTGAAAGTACTATCCAAGACAATAAGAGTTCGTTTGAAGCAATCAATTTCTTTCAAGCATGAAGATTTTAAGCTTTTGTTATTGCGTTTAATTTAATTTGTTGGTCTGTAAAAGACGGTTTAGCTCGTTTTAGCCTATTGTTGAAATTATATGTTTGTAGTAATTGATTAAGGCTGTGTTTGTAGTAAAAAAAAGGGTGACATAAAAGGGAAGCAATGAAGAAATATTTGAGTGAGGGGGAGGGGGGGGGGGGGGGAATCTACACTATAATCTACTTGTATATGCAAAATAAAGAAATAATGTGACATTTAGAGAGGGGTCAATTTTGATAAATTGGTCGGATAAATGGCGCAAACCATGGCAATATTTTGGGCATTCCTTAGTGCAATAGCAAGTAGAAACTTTGCAGGCATCCTAGATAAAAGGATCCCAACAACTTAACAAAGAAAGTGTAGTAAAAGGAGTAGGAAAGTAGCATGTAATAACAATGAAAAAGGAACTCATGGACCCTCAATAATCATCATCTAAACCCATGCTACATATATAAAGAACCCATTATATATGTAAAACTATAATAGCGATTTGATCAAGTTAATTAATTAGCTTAACATCCACAACAAAACCTTACTCTAAGGTTCACTATTCGCATGTTAAGCTTGGCGAATAATGCAATTTCTTCAAATTAAAGCAGTAATTATTTTATTTGGGGATAAATGAGGTGACAATAATTCATTAGCATGTTTAAACTCTATTTTCTCAGACTGAATTAATCCAAACTGAAATTCTAAAGAAAAATGTTTGAAAGTACAAAGTTAGCAATAGACTATATAACTCCTAATATAGTAATATTACAACTCTTACAAGAAGTTAAAAATAAACTTAATACTCCGTAATATTTATCTAACTAATAATTCATCTTAAATGGCCGTTTAATTTTGACATTATTAAATGTTTTAATCATAATTTTTTGGTGAGGGAGTGGTGGTGGTGTATGATGCTTTCCCATTGTTGGTCCATAGGAAAGGAGGAGGCATAGAAAACTTTTGCAATCATTTAAATTTGCCCAAGCTAACGTCTTAAGAAATTGACTCAACTCTTGGTACTTTTTCTATTTTCCATTCAAAATTCCAACGTATACTTTCTTTTGCCTTTTATGCTAACAACTATTTACAATCTTCTTGTAGACGTCAGCTACTTTGCCAGCTTGCCTAATGCTGGTCTTAACGAAATTAATCTAATTGTAATCTAGCTAGGTGTTGCGCCTTGTATATTAGTGTCTTCGTGCCTCTACCTCCGACGAGTGTATAAGTGTATTATGTAAAACGTTAGTTGCTAAAGTATCCTTTGAAATGGACGATTTTACAAGATTCTGATCCTCTTACCTCTATTGAACAAAAAGTTTGCCATGTCTATTTACGATAAAAGATCGCTAAATACAATTATTATATATACGCGATTTACAATTATGAAGTATAGAGTCATGCATTAAAAAGACTTTTAATATATTTTTCTTTTTTTCATATAATATTGAGAAGTTTTAATACAGACTTTTGAATTTGTATTCCATAGTTCATACTTCATAATACGCATCTTTTAAATTTGTATCTAATACCTCTGCTAACTCCATTTACATTATACACCATAGTCTACAGTTCTACACCAAACAAGACTTTAAACAATGATTTTTTTTTTTTTTTTTTTTTTTTTTTTTTTTTTTGAAATAAATAATGATTTTTGGCTTAACATGTCTTACCCATATTTTATAGAGTCAAAAACAGAGTTACAACCGTCACCCCAAACAAACGGTTCATCACTCTCAATCCACAAAATTTTTTAAAAATTACAAAATCCAATCAACCCCACCAAAAAAAAGTAAAATTAAAAACAAAATAAAGGTTAAAAAACGGCAATATTCCTATGTAGTGAGAGAGTCTTTAACTTGACGCCCTCTTTCCCTTCCATTTCTGTCTCTCCAGTTTCTCATCATATTCGCCAACTTCCATCCTCTTCTTTCTTGCCACATTTACACAATTTTATTTATTTTTAGTTTTATTTAATAATCCGATTTTCTAGGGTCATTAAATTTGACTCATCATCAAAATTCATGCTTAATTAACCACCCATTTCCCAATTATATAACTTCCCATATCAAAATTTTAGAAAGAGAGATTAGCAGAGATGCGGCAAGAGAAAAGCATTTATGGAGAAACTCCAAACAAGAATAGTATGAAGGGATTAAAGGCTTTACTTTCTAACGACTCTGATGATATCTTCACTGATCATGAACTTGCTCTTCGTAAAGCTGATGAAGCAGGTTCTTTTCTTTATTTCTCTTCTTTTTTTTATTTAATTTCGAAACGAGTCGGAGGATTCTTAATAAAATTAAGTAGAATTACTCGCGTTAATGCATGAGATATAAACTTTACCACTCGTAGAAATCAATTTTAATACGTAGTAACGTAGTAGATAATGTTATTGGGGAGTTACTCTGAACTATTTTTTTTTTTTATAAAGTTAAGATTATGTAGAATTTGAGTATTTCAAAATTCGTGATTAAAGTTAGTATTGATTTTGATTAGCGTAAACTAGTTTCAATTTATACATGGTACGGGGTATAAGTTAGTTTTGAGTACAGATCAGTTGAACACAACACGACTTTATTAAAATAGGCGAAATAAGCAATTGGAGTATTAAATACGAAGTATAGAATAATGTTACTCGTAGTTTTTAATGTGCAGAGTACATAACAAGCCATAACTCTTAACTCTTAACACATCATATATTATATACTCCGAATAATTATCGTATAAAAGGAAAGACATTGCATAAAAGGCTAGTGTCAGTAGTATTGCATGAATTTGTTTTGTTGAATTATTATGAGACCAAGATTTATTATACTATAAAAAATTAATTAGGCCGGATGTAAGATGTTCAAATGGGTTGCACAATTTACGGTGATCACGTGAATTGCATAAGTTTGAACGAACTGATATAAGTTAGGTGGCGCCACATTTATCACTATAATATTAACTTGATGAATTTGCTTGTACGTACAAGATGTAGATCCAAACTACTCATACTTTATATTAATTAATCAACTTAACTACAACTAAAAATTTGATACTCCAGTATGGAGTAGTAGGCTAGAATTAGCAACAATGGTAATTTTGATATTTGTATCTTCTCTTAAAGGAGAAGTGTTCAAATTATTCTCCCTACTACCTACTTGATTGTCGTTTATTTGAATCTAACAAAGTCACACGATGTAGAAAATTGTAATATACTCACGTTAGCCTAAAATCAATCGATGGTACTATGGTAGGATGTCTACTCTTCTTTAAGAGACTTAACTTCCTATATTGTTGGAAACTTGGAACCAGCTTTTAGGAGCATAATGTTACTTCTTAGTAACTAACTCTAAGATATGGATTTTAAATTGAATTAGGAGTATGCTTGTCAACCAAAATGTATGTGTTTTTTTAATTAGTCGCTCTAAAAATGGATCATTAAATTGAATTACTCGTGTATTTTTTTTATTGTTTTAAAGCTTACGTGTCTCCTTATAAATCGTCAAAATCATAAAATCGATTTGATTTTCCTCGTTATAAATTCGGAAGAGAATATTTGGGAAAGCAATATTAATAAAAAACTCACTAGATTCTCTACGGTAGGAGTACAAATAAGGGACAATCAGATTTGTTTTTGTTTCTGTTTAGACAAAAATACTGATCTAAGATGCTATTGGACAATGATTATAATTGAAAAAAACAAGATGGGCCCAAAAAAGGGATAATGGGGCTCATTATGATGTTGAGCCGTTAAGGTGGGCCAGGATGGCCCATTTGATTAGTAAGTAAATTAGACCAAGTGGGCCCACAAACGGAATTGGATCCCCTTGCCCTTAATAAGTGCCATTTTAGGTGGACTTGCCTTACTAATAAAGGTTGGGACCTCAAGTTAATGATGATTAAGGAAGTATAATAATCTCTAAAGAAAGAGGGTTAGACAGGATGATAGGGTAAAGCAGGGCAGAGAAAATAAAAGTTGGATTGTTGCAATGTCATTAGAAGATCACACTTTGTCACTAGGGAATTTGGTTTTAATTTGTATGATAATCAATGTCGCTAAATAAGTACTTGTATAAATTATCATAAGCTGACTGACTAGATACGGATATGATTTAATAAAAAAAACCATAAACTAAACTAAATGACACGTGACATGATATGAGTATATGATCCAAATTGAACGTGATCCAAACAACTCGTTTGTCACTTCTAATATGACTATCCTTACAAACATCATGCCAATTTCACGCAATAGTAGTTAAAATGGGAGTTGCATCATTTGTGCAGCTGCAAGAAGGTATCAAGCAACAGGATGGTTAAGAGAAATGGACCAAGTGGCAAGGGACACCCTCTCAAAGAACCCTTCCGAGGAAGACTTTTGCATGGCCCTCCGCAATGGTCTCATCCTTTGTAATGTCCTTAATAAAGTTAATCCTGGTGCTGTCCTCAAGGTACATTGCCGTTTACAGAATTACAGATTACAATTATTTTGTAGAGTGTTTATGACTTGTTGTATTTTGTTTACAAGGTCGTGGATAATCCAGTGGTGACAGTGCAGTCCCCAGAAGGAGCAGCACAGTCAGCCATTCAGTACTTTGAAAACATGAGGAATTTCTTGGTAGCTGTTGGCAATATGAAGCTCTTGACTTTTGAAGCCTCTGACTTGGAAAAGGTTTCTTTCTTTTATTTGACCGGCTAACCTCAATCTAACTCATCCTTTCGGATGATGGAGTCGAGGAGAGCTAATCACCTTATAAGTAGCTTGAATATTATCGTATTGTGTTACTTCGACTCTTCCTACTGTACTGTCTTCATTTTGAGATAAGAATTTATTAACAAGAACCAACAAAGAATTCAAAAGTACAAAGAAGTTTAATATTAGGAATGTGGTTCATGAACGTTGTGTACTTACAACAGTGTGTCTGTGTTAGGAATTTGTACCTGCTGGATCATATCTAGCAATTGGTTATGTATCTGAATATACATATTCCAGTTATTTTTCTCCTGTGGTTTTGGCAGGAATGCTTTGTCTTTAACATGATTTCACAAATAAAGATCAACCATTAGTCTACAGTACTGAGTTGATTCTTATTATGTACAGGGAGGTTCTACAAGTAAAGTTGTGGACTGCATTCTTTGCCTAAAAGGCTATTATGAGTGGAAACAAGCTGGTGGAATTGGAGTGTGGAGGTATGGTGGAACTGTGAGGATCACTTCGTTCTCAAAAGACTGCTCCTCCTCTTCAGTTGGCAGTGAAAGTGCTGATGATTCATTGTCGTCGTTTGATGAATATGAATCATTACAATATGAGCAGCTGTTGGAATTTCTTCGTCTTTATAGCAAGGTTTCAAACAACGAAACAGAAATAGCAAAAACATTGTGTACTCTCTTTGATCGCTATGGACTTGGGATATTGCAAGCTTATGTCAGTGAGAAGAATGGAATAGAGGATTTGCCTTTGAATTCAATGGTAGGTAAGATTTCTTCTGTTTTAGTTAGGTTTCTCTTAGTGTGTTACCATGAAATGTCTTTTTTTTTTATTTTTATTACTCCGTACTAGTTTGCTTTCAATCAGATGTTTAGCTGAAAAGGTAAGGGAAGAGATAGGGGAATCATGGCTCCTTTAGCTAGCTAAATTTTGTGCTTTACTACTTGCAATTGACATGTAAAACACCTAGTATGTGATTCGTAAATTTAACCAGTGACACCAAAATCATACGTAGTAACTATATTTGAGTTGTGAACCAAATTTTATCAAATGACACAAACTGTCAAGTGTAGCAAATGACACAAATGGAAGTTAGTAACAGACTTTTGCTAATTAAGTGACTGGAAGTCTATAAAAAGTGATGGCAAAGGGATAACCACTGCCGGACAGACAATTATGCTTCGTGCAAGTGTAATCTATCGGTGATGCAATACAAACTCTTAATTTTATTTTCACTATACACCAACTGTACTCGTTGGTGAATAAATGTGCAGGTAATAGATACCGTGATTCATAAGGTTGTCAAGGATTTTTCATCAGTGATTGTGACTCAAGGTCTTCAGGTAGAGTTTCGGAATTTTAATGGAGCTTATATTTTGGCACATATAAATATATAATAGGAATAATTTTCTTAAGGTTTGCATGATAAATGTTGTAGCTTGGGCATATGTTGAAGAAAAAGTTGAAGAGTGAGGCAGCATCTTTTACACATGAAGAATTCTTGGAAGCAATTTCACGGTATCTTGGCAACAAGAAGGCTGTTATGAAGTCCAATGATGCAGCGGAATGTTGCATTTGTGGGGGAAGAAAAGAGGTTATCCGACATGAAATCAGTGATTCTACGAGCTACAAGGAAGTAGTAAATGGGCAACATAAACAACTTGTGGTACTCAATTCTAAACAAATTTATCTCTTTCTTGGAATTTCATGTCTTCACATTCAGTGACTTGGTTCTCTTTAAGTGATCAAATCTGCCAAATTGATTTATGGAAAACTTAATTGGTTTTTCTTTTTATCATCTTCAGGAACTCAAGTCATCTTTAAAAAAGACAGAAGATGAAGTGAGTAGGGCTCAGTTACAATGGGATGAAGAAATTAAAAAACTAGGTGAGATATATATATATATATGTCTGCATTTGATTAAAAACTATAATACAATACTAGTGTACCCCTTTTCTGTTAACTACTTATCACCCTAATTTAATTATTTAATTGGCTCAGAGAATCATGTGAGGAGTCTTGAGGTCGCGTCATCTTCTTACTACAAGATTTTAGAAGAAAATCGTCAGCTTTACAATCAAGTGCAAGACTTGAAAGGTAATCTTACTTTGTATAATCTCTGACATTCATTTACTTAAAGTTGGGATTAAGTAAATTGAGAAACTAAAATTGTCATGAACTGTTGTTTTATATCATAGGATCAATTAGAGTTTACTGTCGAGTAAGGCCGTTCTTGCAAGGCCAATCTGATGGGGTATCAACTGTTGATCATATTGGAGAAAATGGAAATATAATGATTGTCCATCCTCAAAAACAAGGGAGAGATGCAAGAAAGGTCTTCTCGTTTAACAAAGTATTTGGAACAAATGCAACCCAACGTAAGTTTTACATCTTCCGCAAGAATATGCAATGCAGCACACTAGGCACTTTGTGGCCTTACCTATTGGATTGATATATATATTCATCTGTTTTGTGCGCAGAGCAAATATATGCAGATACCCAATCATTAATCAGATCAGTTTTAGATGGTTTCAATGTTTGTATCTTTGCGTATGGACAAACTGGCTCCGGAAAGACATACACTATGGTATTGGTTACTTTGTATTCATCCTCACTTGCATTTAGGATATATGAATGATGAAATTCATTTAATTCACACCATTCTCTACAATATTTTTGATGCTTGGATTTTGCCTCGGTTTCTTAGAATTCTTCCTTATGAAAACTGCATTTTTATTTTTGTGTAGAGTGGCCCTGATTTAACTGCAGAAGATACTTGGGGTGTCAACTACCGAGCATTGCAAGATCTGTTTCAAATTTCGAAATCCAGAGTTGACTTAATTGAATATGATATTGGAGTCCAGATGATTGAAATATACAATGAACAAGTCAGAGACCTCTTAGTTGTTGATGGCACTTCCAGAAGATATCCTTCAATAGCTCAGCTAATCAATAATATTTTTATGAGACATCTTAACTTACACTCGGGAACGTTTTTAATGTGATTCCTTAATTATATCTACGTTAGATATTCGAAACAATTCTCAGCTCAATGGTCTCAATGTACCTGATGCATGTTTAGTCCAAGTTAACTGTACCCAAGATGTTCTTGACTTGATGCGGGTTGGCCTAAAGAATCGTGCTGTGGGTGCAACTGCTCTGAACGAAAGGAGTAGCCGATCTCACAGGTACATACTCCATTAAAATGATTGCTTGGTTTCATTCTATCATTCTCAAACAATTATGGTATTGCAGTATTTTAACTATCCATGTCCAAGGAAAAGAGTTGATCTCTGGGTCCATTTTGAGGGGCTGTCTTCATCTAGTGGATTTAGCAGGCAGTGAGAGAGTCGACAAATCCGAGGCTGTTGGAGAAAGGCTAAAGGAAGCCCAACATATAAATAAATCACTTTCTGCACTTGGGGATGTCATCTCTGCTCTTGCTCAGAAGAGTGCTCATATTCCCTACAGGAATAGCAAGCTTACTCAAGTCCTGCAGGATTCCTTAGGTAACCAGCTTAAAAGATGCCATGATCAAAACTTCAATCTTATATATTTGAATAAAAATATTTTTTTGAGTATATTGTACCTCCATTACTCAATTTTTTTGGAAAGCCATTGTGGCTGTTTTTTTTTTTTTTTTTTTTTTTTTTTTTTTTTTTTTTTTCCGTACTAATATATACTCCGTACTTAGTATAAATTACAAGTATCCTTCTCTGGTAGGAGGGCTGATCAGTCTTTGATTGCTAACTTATGAGTAACTTCTTTTGTAGGAGGACAAGCTAAAACTTTGATATTTGTGCATATTAATCCTGAATCTAATGCTATTGGAGAGACAATAAGTACCCTTAAATTTGCAGAGAGGGTTGCCTCTATAGAACTTGGAGCTGCTCGAGCTAACAAAGAAACTACTGAACTTCGAGACCTCAAAGCTGAGGTTGGTTTTTTATTTTATTTTTTCAAGCCTTAAACATTAGGACATGGATAAAATTAAATTTCTTTCTTCTCTTATTGCAGATCTCTAATCTGAAATCAACATTAGAGAAGAAAGAAGCTGAACTAGAAAATCTAAAGTGTGCCAATGTAAGAAGCAATTCTGAAACTCAAAACGCAAGAGCCATTTCACCAATGCATGTGCCAAGGCTTGCGCGACCAGTTGATGACAAAGCCTTTGAGGTAGGATTAATAACCTCACTTCAATTAGAAGATTACATAAAACCTATTATACGGCCTTAATACATATAAGATGTTTACAATCTTACCCACTAGGCCACACTAGTATTTACTTAGGTATGAAAATGTGACAGGATAATGAGGTTGTAATAATGTGACAAATTAAATCTCAGAATGGTGTCATAACAATAAAAGTTATGTATACAGGTCAGAAGCTGTTCTTCAGGGAAGCAGAGGAGGTCACATTTTCCCTCTGGGTTAAAGGAACATGAGACCATGCCAAAGATGCCTTTTATAGCTGAAGAAAAGCTTATAAAGCCTGGAAATCCAAGGTCTCCGTCTCCTCCTGTGAGGAGGTCAATGTCTACTGACCGAGGAGCTCTCATTAGGAGTAGGCTTAAGCCTGAAATGACAGAAAAACCTTTCCCAAAGATTCAATATCCAGCTAGAGTATCAGTGAATAAACCTCTTGGTCCACCATCAGCAAATCCATTAGTTGACCGGCATGATGGCAGCATCACAAGAGGCAACTTATTAGATCAGGAGAATGAACAACTTAAGCCTGTAAATACAAGGCAATTGTTGTCAGTGAGGAAAAGCAAGCATGAGATCAGCAAAATTAAGGCCAAGAACCAACCAGCGCCTAGGATTCCAAAGGTTGATGAGCCTGACATTCATGCAGGAGGAAAGATTGAGGAGGCTAGAGAGAGTGACTTTTTTGAGCCTGAAAATGAAAAGGGGTTATTTGCTTCTCCTGTCTACAGCAGCAATTCTCGGTTGAAGAAATTACGGGCTAACTCTACTAAGAGTTCTCAGTATCTTGAACCAAGGTATGGCTTCTCAGGTCCAACCTAAAGTGTATTTAAACTGTAAAAGCAAGGTTTTACCACACATCACTACCTCCCTCAAGGCATAGATTCACCAATTCAAAAACAGGAGTATATTATGATGGGTGGGTGCTCAAAAAAGCGTTATAATTGGACGTCAGATTCTACCTGTAATCTATGTTACTTGGATTCAGGCAATCTTGTCCAACACCGGTTCATGTTCAAATGTTTAACTCGACTATTAAGTAATTAATTATCCGCATTCTTCCATGCAGAGGACAAGCAAATACAGTAGATTCTGGACGAATTGAAAACCAGCTTCTAAAAGAAAGCAACAATCCATCCATATCAGGGCTGAGGAGAAGCCAGTCTATACCGCGTGGAAAGTTTACAATTTTGCCTTAAAAGACTTGCTTACTACACTGATTTTTTTTTTTTTTTTTTCTTTTTCCCTATGTATAGTGAGTTCAGTAGAAGCATGCCCAAGTATTTATAGTGGCTGTATGTTCATGTCTTTGGTTGAGCTTTCTGAAATTTGAGTTTGACATGCAATCATGCTTGTATTTTTTTATTACTTTATACCAATATTGACATTTTTGTGAGCTATCCATGTTTTCTCTTCTAGTCCTGCTTCAATATACTTTTGTATAATTTACAAGGTATCCTTTATATCTAAGTTTGTACATCATACAATAATTGGAGTTTCAAACGTCACCATATTATTAAACATACTAACTCAGTATATCATTCTATACCTATCTAGTGGAAAATGCAAGAGCAAGAACGACCACTGAAGATTCAATACAACCAATGTGATTCAGAATGACATTCTTTTCTATACTCATGACAAAGGCTTACAAGGTCTCCATTGCTTGACGGCAGAGCTAAGTTTCTCCGGCACAGATTGAGACCACATATCCAATTCCAGTAATGGCCCCGTAAACGCCAAATAATTCCCACTCTCATTGTCAGGCATCTTTTTCCAGTTCACAAGCTCCTGACCAAATGCTTCACACAATGCCTTAATTGTCAAGTTCACTTCCCACTCTTTTCCACCATTCAAAATCTCTTTCGCCCCGCCACAATTAACCATGATCCTCCCATTCGGCATGAGTTTATCCTTGATGTTTAGCCAAGTTTGTGCGACTTCCAACTCCGGAAGAACCTCAGCATTAGCAAACAAGTCGACAATAATCCCTGCATAACCACCTGCTACTTTTGCTGTAGGAGACAAAGCGTCTCCTACACAAACTCGAAGAAAGCCTCCGTTATTATTTGTTGTCATTTCCAACTCAGACATCCCAAAATACATTCTTGCTCGATCAATTAGAACATCATCTAACTCCCACCCATCAATAACCAAATAAGGCCAAAAGTGGAGCAATTGATGAGCGACTGTACCACCTCCTAATCCAAAAATGGCAACTGGACCACCTTTAGGAATGATTGCAGGCAAACTGGTAAATTCATCCCAATAAGAGTTCGTCCATTTTTGGCCTTTATACAGTATACTATGCACATTTCCACTATCATCTAATAGTAATACTTTGGAGTTTTCGGATTCCAAGATTACAATTTTGTTGTATTCGCTTCGAGTAGCTGTTAAAACTTGATATTCTTCTTCTTGTTGTTCTGCAACTGATGAATTGGCAGAAAGGCTTGAAGAGTAATGATTGGGTCTGCTTGTTTTAGTGATGAGCGGTGGTTTTTTTTGCAGGGGATGTGAAGGAAAGAGGATTGCCGCCATTAAAGGGATGAGCTTGAGCTTGATTTTGTAAGGATGAAGAAGATAGAGACATGGGGTTGAGAAAGACTGAAGTGGGTGAAAGAGAGAGCATTGCTTTATCTTTTGTTTTCTTTTTAAAAAACTGATGGGTGGAATTTGCAGAGGAAATCAGGCCATAGGTTGTTAAACAATGTAGTTTTACTAGTGGTTTGTTAGAGTTTGCTAATTACTCCCTCCGTATTTTTTTATAAGTTAGAGTTACTATATATATTTTTTTCTTTTTTTAAGCTAGAGTTCTATATTTGAAAATTTCTTACAATTAAGGGTTTTTCTACGTTGTAACCTCATATTTTTTCACTTTTCTACGTTGTACTCTAATATATATAACTTTCTACGCTGTAACTCTAAAACACGAAAAGTGTCTATATGGTGCCCTCGCTGTTAACTTGCCTGTTAGTTGCTTCCGTTAACATATTTCTTTTAAAAAAATATTTAATTTATAAAAAAATTAATTTCCCTTTCCTTCCTCCCTCCATTAATTCCGACCAAGCTGCCACCCCCTCCACCACCATCTCTTCCCCTAGAACCGGCTACCCTCGCCTACGACCAGTCACCCCGCCCACAACCAGCCACCCCCAACCTTCAATGGCAACTCCACCATGATCACCACCACCAGTCCTCAACCCAAAACCCCAACCCCACCATACCCCCTCTTCAAACTCCCAACCATACCCCTTCTCACCTGACATGAAACCCCCCTAAACCCCTAAAATCGACCACCTTGAAACCCCAGACTACCCACGAAACCCCTCTGAACCCGACCACCCAGCCACCGTGAAACCCCTAAACTCGAAACCCAGCCACCCACGAAATCCTCCCCCTGCTGTGTTTCCCCTCTCGCGTCACCCTCCCATGCTCTGCTTCCCCTCTCACGTCATCCTTTTTTTTGTAGCCTGAAATTTGCTGATGAAATTGAGTGAATTGCTGCTAAAATTGATACTTTTGGTGTCGATTTGGGCTGCTATTTTGGTGCGTATTTGGTGGCGTTCGGTTTGGTTATTGTTGCGTGACAGTGGCGAGCAGGGGATTGACATGGTTGGCGAGGCAGGTGGCTAGGGGACGGAGGTGGTAGTTGAGGTGTCTGGTGGCTGGAGGGGTCTGGGCAGCGACTGGCGGTGGGAGAGGGGGTGGTGGCTGGGCTGACGGGAGGGGGCTAGCTATTGAGGGTGGTCGCGATTGATCTACTCTGGTGGTTATGGAGGGAAGAAGGGAAATGGGAAGGGGAAATGAAACAAAAAATAAAAAAAAGTTTAATTTTTTTATTTTAACGGAACCCCTAACAGCAAGTTAACGGCGAGAGCACCATATAAACATTTTTCGTGTTTTAGGGTTACAGCGTGGCAAGTCATATATGTTAGGACACAACATAGAAAAGTGAAAAAAACGAGGTTACAACGTAGAAAAACCCTACAATTAATAATATATCTTTACCCACTAATATCCCCACTCTTTCTTACTGTATCATTTCTCACTCCTTCAGTGGTCCCCACACTCTCTCACACCTCTTTACTTTTCAATAAAATAATAAGCTTATCTTCCACACTAACATCATATTTTATTAAATTACCTAAAACTCCGCGCAATCTCATCTCTAACTTATATAAAAAAAACGGAGGGAATACGTTTCCATTCCACTCTTGCCTTTTTTATATTTGTATTTTTGTCATGATAAAATTAGTGAACTGTTAAACATCGCCCACAAATCTCTACATAAAGCCCACAAAATTAGAGTGAAATGACACTTTTGCCCTCAAAGTAAAAAACACAATTTCTTCTCTCTACTCTCTACTTCCACTTTCTCTCTCTAAAATATTTCCCGAGCGATGTCGAGGCGGCCCGGCAAGGAAGTGGCGGCACCGGCGGTGGGCGGAAGGCGGTTTACCGGCGAGAAGGTAATTTTTAAAATTTTTTAATTTAAAAAAAAAAAAAACTCCGGCGACGGTGGGGCGCCAAGGCCAGACGCCACCACCACGGAGGAGGCGCCTAGGCCAGACGCTGTGACGGTGGTGGCGGCGCCTAGCCCAGACGCCACCACCACGGACGTGGCGCCTAGCCTATGCGCCGCCGCCGTGGTAGTGGTGTCTGGGCTAGGCGCCGCCACCACCGTCACGACGTCTGGCCTAGGCGCCCCTATTTTTTTTTTTTTTTTAATTTTAAATTTTTTTTTCAAAAATTTTTTTTTGTTTTTTTTTTTTTAAGTTTTTTTATCTTTTTTTTTAAATTTTTATTTTGTGTTCCTGATGTTTGTTTTTTTTTTTTTTAAAAAATATTTTTTCCTTTTGTTTTTTTTTTAAATTTTATGTTTTATTTTATTTTATTTTTTTTTAATTTTTTTGTTTTTTTTAAGTTTAAATTTTATGTTCCTGATTATTGTTTTTGTTTTATTTTTTTTTTGAATTTGTTTTTGTTTTTTAAAAAATTTTATTTTCCCTTTTTTTTTTAATAATTGTTTTAAGTGTTGTGAGTTTTTATTTTTTTGGTTTTTTCTTTGCATTTTTGATTTTTTTGTTTTTGTTTATGTTTTTCATTTTTTTGTTTGTTGTTTATATTTTTTGTTTTTGGTTATATATTTTGTTTTTGGTGTATGTTTATGTTTATATTTTTTATGTTTATATGTATATTGTTTTGTTTGTATTTATATTTTTTATGTTTATAATTTTATTTCCGTTACTTGTTTATTTGCTTTTGTGTTTATTTTCGACTTTTTTTAATTTGCTTTCGTTATTATTTTTCGTTATTTACATGGAGTAAGGCATCGCAATTTGGACCTGGTGCGGGAAGAATATTGACGTTGTGAGAAGTACGATCTACTCAATGGAGAGCTCGGGGCCCAGACACGTTAGATCCCGTGGTATTTCGGCCTCGGCCCGCAGAGAACGGGTGCACTGTTCTGAGGAGGATCAAGATGATGATGATGATGATGAGGAGGAGGAGGAGGAGGAGGAGGATGATGTAGATGAGGATGTCGACGATCAGAGTGGACCATATGATGATTACGATCCATTTAGTCAGAGGCTTGATGATACGTATGAGACGCACAGGGTAGATGTGCGTAAGGGTCGAGATGGTAGGTTTGTTAGTAGATCTGGCACATCATCTGCGTCTACTGTGTCTGCGGGTAGCAGAAAACGGTCGAGGGCCGTTAATGATTCTTGGATGGTGAGGGGTGAGGTGGCCGGGGGACCTATAGACGGGAGTGTGATTCCTAGCTTTTTAGGACACATCGCTACCCGTATCTGGGATGACCAGGAGAGGGCTTTGGATACTGGCATTTTGAAATGCCAAACCCGGGAAAAGACTTGTAAGTTTTTGTGTAGCTGGGCTGATGCTTGGCCGGAGGAGAGCGAGATGGTCGGGCGATTGAGGGGCACTAGAGTGAGTCACCTTCCTGCCACCATGCACGACAGGATTGACTGGACGCTGATCACGACTTTCGTTGAGCGATGGCAGCCGGATACGAACTCTTTCCACCTTCCGTTTGGTGAGATGACAATCATGTTGCATGACGTCGAGGCCATCCTTGGGATTCCCGTAGAGGGAAACCGAGCATCTGTTGTCACTGATGCGGATCAGGCAGATTTACTAGCGGAGCTGTTGGCGGTGGATAGGGCTGCGCTGTACACAGTGACACTTGGTGTGTGGGATCACGGCGGCGTTAAGATTGCAGCCGTCTTGCAGCGATGTTTGCACCCTACGACACGTAGGACGCAAGACACACAGCTGGCTGCATATGTTTTTCTTCTTCTCGGGTGTACCTTGTTTCCGGATAAGAGCGGAAACAAGCTCAGGCCACAGTAAGGCGGTACGATCTGCGTCGTCGAAGGAGTACGTCGTCCAATGGCCGGCAAACATAATTGCCGAGTGGGAGCATTTTCCTATGGCTACCCGCATATGGATTGAGCAGCTGTTGCGGCCGCCAACTGGGGTGACTGCGATGTGTGACCAGCATTACATGGAGTGGTACATCCGGCACTCGCACCCGAGGTTGATCAAAGACCTCGACGACGCCGAAGATGATGATGTGCCACCTGCCACTGCCTCTTATGTGGTACGTCTCATCTTTCATTTGTTGTTCTCTTTGTTTTAATATATATATATATATATATATATATATATATATATATATATATATATATATATAATACGTCGTTTCATGTTTTTTGTTGTGCGTAGTGGATGGGAAAGATGATGCAGTTGGGACACAGACTTTTTGAGGAGAGGGACTGCATGACGAGTGCATCAGGCAGAGCTGTTATTGATGATCTGGAACGGGCCCTTGAGCAGTGGCAGTGGGCGTCACAAAGGGATTACTAATATTTTGCAGAATATCTTTTTAGTTTGTAATATTTGAAATTATTGTTGTTGGTTTTTAAAATGAAACATTATCTTTTTAGTTTGTAATATTTGAAATTATTGTGGTTGGTTTTTTTCCCTGTTACATTATCTTTGTAGTTTGTATCGCGCAAGTTCTAATTAGTGTGCGTGCAAGATATAAATTAAAATACGAAAAATGAATACATAGAAATGATATAGTAATAACAAGGCCTCATAGTAAAAGGTAGGTGTACACGGGAAAAACTACACGGCAATTAAATTGTTCCACTGCTGCACGCGGGCATGGTACAAAGCATCCCAACCCTCCACGCTTGCTCTACGAATTTCATACCACTTCGGTATGATCTGTGGGACCAGTGCCGGGCATATTCACCGACGACAAAGATTGGCTTCCACTTGATGACGATGTACGACCACGGCCACGGCCACGACCACAGCCACGACCACGACCACGAATGTACTCAAACGCACTCTTGTTCTGCCGTGGTTGTCGACCCCTTCCGGTTCCTCGGTATCCAAACACGACGTGTTGAACATGTCATGAAGTATGTGCGTAGCACTACGAATGATCGAAGGGTGACTGGAGGACACTTGGTCAAACATCAACTGAAACTGCTCCAACTCCTCCTGTTCACGGTGAACCGTCTGTGGAACAGCATGCTCTCCGATAACGAGTGTCCGCCAGAACGGATGAACCTGATCGACATGTAACGACGCCCTGTCTTGCGTAATTATGCGGTGAATGGTGCATGCACAAGGTAATCCATGAGTCACTGATATAGCACATCCGCACCGAATAGCCACTTCATCACCCAACTCCCTCATCCCGGTGTGCTCGCTCAGAATCAACCCCAAACAGTGGTGTGACACACGACCATGGAGAATCTTAAATATGAAATGGCCATACAACATGCAATGTCGCCGTCTAGAGTCCTCTAGATAGTTCTTGATGTCGTTCCTCTGAGTATCAATTGCCTTGTTTATTCTCTCAAACAGTGTATCCAGAGCAGCCGTGGAAGAATCAATCCAGTCCTTCAAAGCTCTATGAGCGCTCTCGACTCTGCATGTCGTAGTGTTCCCAAAATGAAGAACTTGGTTTGTCCAATATTTAACAAACTTTTCCCTCTGAGGTACCCACTGGTGCATCACATAGTCTACGATTGGCGGGCACCACTTGTACTCATCCTTGAAGTTTTCCAAGGCTCGATCGTACTCTGCCTCTGTGGTAGCTTGCATGATCTTCCGCCACCTACCATTTACCAATGTCTCTGCTGTTACTAAATTCTTGTTGAAAAGATTGTAGGCTTTGACTTTCACACAGTTGTTGATGTGCCATGTGCACAGTAAATGGCTCGACTCCGGAAACAGCTCCGCTATAGGGGCAAAGAGACCTCCCTCACAATCACTTACTGTACATTTGGGCCGATGTAGTTTCTCAACTTTTCCAACACCCAACGGTAACTCGCAGCCGTCTCATCCTTCATGACTGCATAACCAATCAGAAAGTTCTGGTTCGTTGGAGCCATCCCAACCATCTCAACCAGTGGGAACTTGTACTTGTTTTTCTTGTACGTTGAATCGATCAAAATCACAGATGGCCAAGACGAAATCATATCAGCACAATCAGGATGGACAAGGAACAAATGAGTTACCTCCGATGTGTCTTCGTCAGATTCAAACCAGTAATGGTAACCACGTGCTTGTGCCTGGTGCAGAAGCTGCTGTATAGGGTTCCTTCCCTCTGACCGTTCAAACCTCAATTTCTGTCTGACGTTGTAGATGTGTCTTCGGTTTGGCTGGTCTTCGGGGAATTTCTCTAACACATACGCTAATATTTTAGCGGGCTTCACTTGAGCATCACTCATTTCTTTTACAACTAGTTTCGCAGCTGGACTTAGGCCGCTTAACTGCCGATGCCCCACTTTGTATGCTATCAGCTCATGGTTGTGATATCCCCATTTGCCGTAACCCTTCACTTCCCAACCGTCACGCCTTTGATGTTGTCGAACCTTAACTCGGAACTGACACCCACAACCTTTCCGCTTTGAGTCAAACCGAATCGCTTTACGGAAATCTCGTTCTTCTCTTTTGCGATAACGGTCGCATCTCAAAATGCGATCCATTCTACCATCCCGTTGAGATTTATGAGTTGCTACTACTAAACAAAAGCCTGATCTAATTGCAACCTGTTTTGCCCAATCAATCGCTTGTTGAGCATCTTCGAACAGGCCATCATATACAAAAATCCCACTGTAATCATTTCCGTCTCCACCATAATCCTGTAACAATAACATATAACATATAAATATAATTACATTAAGATTAAATTAATACACTTAACACAAAATTATCACAAACGCAGTTTCTAAATTTTAAATTTCTAAATATCATTTTTATATTTAACGCATAATACATTTAAAAAACAAAATAATAACACACATTTCATTTCAAATTTATCAAACATAAAAAAACAAACAAAAAAAACCATAATAAAAAAAATAAACAAATACAAACAAAATAAAACAAAAACAAACACAAAAATAAAAGATGCATTAAAAAAACTTAATTCAAAAAAATTAATTCAAAAAAAAATTAAAACAAAATAAAACAACACAAGCAAACAAAAAAAAATTCAAAAAAAAAAACAAAACAAAATAAAACAACACAAGCAAAAAAAATCAAAAACAAATCAAAACAAACAAACAAAAAAAAAACAAAAACAAAACAAAAACAAACAAAAAAAAACAAACAAACAAATAAAAAAAAACAAAAACAAAACAAACAAACAAAAAAAAAAAACAAACAAACAAATAAAAAAAAAACAAAACAAAAAAACAAAAAAAAAAAATTTAAAAAAAAAAAGGGGATTAAATTAAAAAAAAAAAGCAAATCCCCTAGTGGCGCCTGGCCAGGCGCCCCGGCCGTGGCTCCGGCGTCCTAGCCACGCGCCACTTCCATGGTTGAGGCTTCCCCACCAGGCGTCGATGCCATGGTGGCGGCGTCCTGGCTAGGCGCCACAACCACGACATGGCCTTCTCGGCTAGGCGCCAGCCACCATTTCGTCCTTACGATACGTTACGAACCTCGTTTTTTCGGCGACGATGGCGACTCTCCGGTGCATATCGTCGCCGCCGACGTCTCTTCGGTGATCCTCGGCGATCCGGTGCTACTCCACATTTTTTTAGTGCGAAAAATTTGTCTTCGGTTAAAATTATAAAAGGGCAAATTTGTCAAAAAATTATAAAATATGGGCTTTATGTAGAGATTTGCGGGCGATGAATAACAAGTCCCTAAAATTAATAGTACTCCACTACTACTTAAAAAGCAAAATTTCATCCCGCTCATTCATGTTACTCCCCTTTTTTTTTCATCAACTGTTTTATTTTTAATGATTAATGATTATAATTTAGTTTTATACATCGAGACAATTCTTACAAGCACCCACATACTGATAATACTATGTTTAATTTTATGTACAAAGCATGAATCTTGATTAGGGTGATTAAAACCTATATTAATATATGAGTACTATAAACTGGTATGTGCCCCGAGCAATGCCTCGAGTACCCTTTTGAAGATTCTTCCTACTTTTAAGCATATTTTATATTTTTTTATACTACCTTCGTTCAAGTTCTTTATGCTTTTCAATTTATAGGGTTCATGAAATTAGTTTTTAAGTAAATTTTCAATATGTTAATTTTTTTATACTTCTTATTGATATAGAACGCCTCTACAATCATGAAAGTAAGGTATTAACAAAAAGGCAGACCATAGACCAATGATCACAACTATAGCAGTGAATGCCTAGAAGGCCATAATGTATGAATTATTCTTTTTTGTAGACAAACTAAGAAATCTCCAGCATGAATTGCTCTCATTTTATTAGAGATATGAGATATCGAAAAATATGTATGATATATTTTTCGTAGATATTATTAAGATAATATTATCTTAAGATACCATGACAAAATAGGGTAAAGAAATAATAGAATGACTTGGCTTGATTATTATTCATCAGTAGGTAGATTATTTATTCAAAACTTAAAGATCATAAGATAGGAAACAATATTCCTAAAAGTCTGATGTAGGGAGATTAGCTGCTCGGTTTGACGAGGAAGTTCAACGTCAAAAGGCTTTTTTAGGGGTCATGATTTCTACTAGTCGGGCTCACGGAGTCAGATTGCTTAATAAATATATTTTCGGAAATGGAAACGGGCCAACGAGTCCAAGTCACGGCTTTTTAAGTCATCCGAGTTCGTTTAAGGCCCGAAAACAGCGTTTAATTAATTCCGGATTTTAATCTTTGCTTATTTTCGTATTAGGGCTTTGTTTAGACTATTTAAACGTTTTAGCCGTCTTTAATAGGGAGTTTTTGACATTTTAATAATATTTTAAGAGTTTTACTCTTTTCTGGTGGATTCCGGAGATTTTTACGGATTTATCGCTTGTAAATTTGTTCTTTTGTATTAGGGATTGCGCTTACTTTTCCTCCCTTAATTCCAACTGTGTGACTGCGTCAAAAATACTACCATAAACATATATCCTAAAGATATATTCACTAAATATTATATTTAACATAAATAAACCTAAATATTTTATTATTTTAATGATATCTACGGAAAATATATATATATATTTTCCGATATTTCATATCTCTAACACATTTCCACTAACTGACCCATCTCTCCCTCTAGTTGCTTGACAATAAACTAGCCCTATTAGTAACCGAGCATCTCCGGTGTTTGTGTAGTTAGGACTCAGTTATAGGCAGAACAAATCAGGTGAATAACATTCTTAGACTTACTGTCGCCATTTACAATTCTGGGTTTGTCTTAATGCCGACAAGCAACATAGAGACGAGCAGCAAAAATTGCATCTTGATTCCTTCCTCTAAAGGGGTTCTGGCCTTCAAGTTATTGTAGTATTATACATTAAAAAAACAGAAGAAAATTTGCTGTATCACAAATATTCATTAATATCATATGATATGGTATGATGATATTCTCTAACATGAGTTTTGATATAATTGTACATCTGCTTAGTACTTATGTGTTCCCATTATGATTGGTTCTTATAGAGCAACAATCTCTTTCAATGTTTGACCAAATTGCTGTTCAATGTGACACTGCACATTCACGCTTCAAATAAAATTATAAATGACCTTTTGTACATGGCAATTGGTCAGTTTATATAATTAGGGAGAGTATCTAAATCATTCACAAACACAATTTTGTAAAGGTGCATAGTGTAATCATAATTTAGAGCACAATTACATAAACTTCTCTGTTGTTTGTTAATGTGGGAAGTATGCTGTTTTGCGTTCCTGCATATCATGTTTATTGTGATTCTATTGGAATATACTATAAATAAATTGTCTGTTTGTTCAGCTTTGGATCTCAGGATTAAAATTGAAGATGTTCTTGGAGAAGTTGACTTCCCAGCTCCAAATCAGTTACTTGTGAATCGGAGAAGGATCTTAAGAGGTGAAGATGCAACTTTACAGGAACTAAACATTGTGGAAGGTACAAAAATTGGTGTTTGGTTTAAGGTGACTACTCTATTCATTTATGATATATTTTCTCCATAATTTTTCTGAATATGTTTTTCAACACGGTTGCATGTTTTGGCTTGCAGCACTATTATTTTTCAGGCAAATCATTGGTTCCCATTCTCTTATAAATTGTTTGAAAATATGCATGTAAAATTACCATTATTGACTTGTATATATTGTTTGAAATTTTGTAGGAGGAAGGGTAATTTGAATCGCGTTGCAATGACTAGTCTTTCCATGTGCAAGGATGATCCAACAAGACTTGGCATTAAAGTCTACACTCGAAAGAAAAAGAAGAATTTGAATGGTTTGTGAATATGAAACCCATTGTCATGTGAATAGAGTTTGCTTTAATTTAGGTGAATGTGCCAGTTTTTGGTTATGATCTTGCTGGTTTTGGTTATGATTTTGCTGTAAATAAATGTTGTTTGGGTCCAATTTCATTAACTGATTGGGCCTAGTCCAAATAACTCAAATCACAAGCCCAAAGCAAGGTCAACATCTCCCAAACAAATGCTAAGGTCAGTCAACGGCCCAGTCCATTTGGCAAGCCCAAATGACTTCCGGCCCAGTCCATACTCCATTAATGCCAAGGTATAAAAGCCATCCAATTAGTTCATTCTCTAAAGATACACACAAAGCCTCAAGCACTAAACTCTTGCATAGCTTTATCTCTCTAATATACTGACTTTAGCATCGGAGGGGCCTTCCTCGGCTACACCCCCCGAGGCTAGTTTACGTGTATTTGCTGTGCAGGAAATCCTTGATTCACCGTCTATTGGGCCGAGTCCGACTTTCCCCTCTCAGTTTCGGACCTTTGTAAGGTCCCATTGATTTCATACCGAAACAATTTGGCGCCGTCTGTGGGGACTGTTACAAAAAATCACGCCAAAAATCAATCCTACGCTCCTAGTGCTAAAAATGACTAAGAGCGGGAAAAACTCGAAGAGTGCGAGGAAGAGCAGAATGATCACGGTGAGGGAACGTCAACCTATCTCACCCTCACCGGAGCCAACTCCTACTCCTCCTCCTTCTCCAAAACCATTCGAATCCTCGTCGACCTCCGAGTCCCGAGGAAAAGGAAACTCCAAAGCTGCTAGCTCTAGAAAAGGGGGATCCTCTAGAAAACCCCCCTCAAACCATTCTCGGCAACCGGCTGATTCGCCGAAACCGAGCCGAACCGGTGCGGGGAATTCTCCTCCGCACCCCAGCGTGCACTCTCGGTCTCAGCCGAGAGAAACTCCTCCCTCGGGACCTTCAACCGAGGAAGTGGCTAGGGTCGTGGCAGTGTGTATGGAGTTCCTAAAATTCCAAGGAGCTCCTCTCTACCCCAAGCCCAAAGAATCCTCATCTCCTAAGCCTAGACACCTGAAAAGAAAACTCGGCCAGGAGAGAGAGGGACTAGTTCAGCCCTACATCGAACTGGGAGAAAAATGGCAGGAACGGGCCGGGAATTCCAGCCAAGAGAGGAAGAAGAACCAACAATTCTTCAACCAACCTGGAGCTCCGAATCCCGAAAGCTTTCGGAATAGTAATGCTGCTTCCGAAGGCCCTGAATCTGCCCGCCGAAGTGTTCACGAACGCCTAGGCTCAAGGGAGACGGACATTCGAAGCCGTCTCACCTTCCCAGCGGATATTGCAGCTCGTCCCGAATTGTCTCAGCCAGGGACAAAAACCACTTCCACCTCAATGCGAGGGAGAAGCGAGGTCCCTTCGGCTGGGCACAAGGGGAAAGCTGTAATGGTCCCTACCAGCTCTCCTTTCCAAAACTGGATTTTGGAAGAGCATGTGCCGACGGTGAAAATACCGGCGCACATAACTTACGATGGTACCTCAGATCCGAAGGATCACATTGCCTCTTACGAGGGGCACATGTATCTCAACCCCAGGTCTGAGGCTACCTGGTGTAAGTATTTTCCTACAACCCTCAAAGGTGTCGCCCAATCTTGGATCACCAAAGGGATAAAGGATGGCTCTATAACTGGTTGGCAAGATCTGTCCAACAAATTCAAGAGCAAGTTTTCCACGGCAAACCGCCGGGAGAAAACAACTGCAGAGCTTATGAGTCTGCAGCAGTCCGAGGACGAAAGTCTCCGAGACTATCTGACTCGCTTCAGCAACGAGTCGTCCAGAATCACAAACCTGGACCAAGGCCTTGCCATATTCGCATTGCGGAATGGTCTGCAAGCTGGAAAGTTCCTCGACTTCATGGTCATGCATACCCCGCAAACTCTGGAGGAAGCTCTCGACGCCTCGGATAAATTCATCCGAGCCGAGGAATGGAACAAAGCAAAATCTCAGTCCCAGCCGAGAACGGTGAGACTAAGAGAGCAGCCTGCCGAACATCAGGTGTCGAGGAAATGGAAGACGAGAGCCTCAGAACCATCATCGGCTCCTGAGCCAAAAAGAGAGAAGTACACTCCTTACACCGGGAGATACGACTCATACTCCCCTCTAACCCTTCCCCGCGCAAAGATCTTCAGCGCGACGAAGGACGAGGGTAAATTCAAAAAGCCTCGGCAGCTGCCTCCGTGGCATCAGCAAAAAGGCAAAGACTGATGGTGCGCATTCCATGAATCTCCTGGACATCGCACCGAGGACTGCCTCCAGCTGAAGGATCAGATCGAAGATCTGGTCCAGAAAGGATACCTGAAAAAATACCTCGCGGAACGCCGCGAGGAGAAAAAAGCCGAGAGAGACCCTCGGGAAGACCTGAACTTTCCCCGGAAAAAGGATAGACAACAAGACAAGTACAACCTCGACATTCTGGTCATATCCGGAGGAACATCTCGAAGTGCGGCCAAACGTCACTTGAGGGGTTTATCCCAGCAAGTTAATCATGCCGAACTTCAAGTTCCACAGTCCCCAGTGCCGAACATTCTGTTCACAGCCGCGGACTGCGAGGGGGTGGTATATCCCCATGATGACCCGTTGGTAATAACAATGGGTATCGCGAACCGCAACGTTTGGCGAACACTCGTCGACGGCGGTAGCGGGGCGAATATTCTCTTCCGAGGCGCATTCGACCAGCTGAGGATGGAGTCCAAGCACCTGACTCCGGTACCGTACCCGGTATCCGGTTTCAATGGCTCTTTGTCATATCCAGATGGGAAAATTCTTCTTCCTGTCACCATCGGCCAAGGCCGAGCAATGAGGAGCATCATGGCCGAATTCCTGGTTATGGACACTCCTTCCGCATATAACGTGATCATGGGGAGACCCCTAATTCACGGAATTCAAGGAGTCGTCTCTACGTACCATCAGACAATGATATACGTCTCAGACGAGGGGCGCTCTGAAAAAATAAAGGGAAGCCCGCAAATGTAACCACCTCAAACCGTCTAAAGCTCGCCGCGGCGACAAGGACGATGAGGAAGAAAAAGAAAAGGACCGTAGCACTAAAAAGCTTAAAAGCTCAAGTGTTTCGGCCCAAGTCACCCCGTCCAAAGACTCGGCAGAACAGCCTCGGTCTGGAATGCCTACTGACATCGACAGTAGGCCGGAATCAGAAGAATCCAGTTTCGAATCCCCGGAGCAGGACAATCAGACCGAAGCAATTCAGTTGGCCGAAGATAATACAGAAAGATGTGTCAGCATCGGGCTAGGGCTTGAGCCGGATGTCCGCGCTGAACTACTCCGTCTCCTTCGCGCCAACGAAGAAGTGTTCGCTTTCTCGGCAGCAGAAATGCCCGGGATTGATCCGAATTATATCTCCTATCAGCTTAACGTCGACCCCACAAGCCGACCCATTAAGCAGAAAAAGCGGAATTACTCCGCACAAAAGAACCTTGAAATTGCAGCTGAAGTCAGAAAACTCTTGGATGCTGGGTTCATCGAACCTTGTCAGTATCCGGAATGGCTGGCCAACGTTGTAATGGTTCAGAAGGCCAATGGCAGCTGGAGAATGTGTGTCGATTTCACGGACCTGAATAAGGCATGTCTGAAAGACTCCTATCCACTTCCAAGGATAGATCAGCTCGTTGACTCGACAAGTGGTCATGCCTTGCTCAGTTTCATGGACGCATTTTCTGGGTACCATCAGATCTTCATGCACCCCGATGACCGAGCTAAAACGGCATTCATTACCAGCTCCGGGGTGTACAATTACAAAATGATGCCTTTCGGATTGAAAAATGCGGGGGCTACATATCAGAGGCTGGTAGATCAGTTCTTCGCCGAACAAAAAGGCCGTAACATGGAAGTCTACGTCGACGACTCTATCGTCAAAAGCAAAGAAAGTAAAAACCATGTAACGGACTTAGCCGAGACCTTTGCCACCCTCAAGAAGCATCAAATGAAGCTGAATCCGAAGAAACGTGTCTTCGGCGTGAAGTCAGGCAAATTCCTCGGCTTCATGGTCAGCAAAAGAGGGATTGATGCCAATCCCGCTAAAGTGCAAGCTGCACTCAATCTCCCCGAGCCAAGAACAAAAAGGGATGTGCAGCGCTTGACAAGAAGAATGGCCGCTCTGTCCAGGTTCATCTCCAAGGCCTCGGATAAAGGTCTACCCTTCTTCAATGCGCTCAAACTTCCCAAATCAAAAGAGCTCAATTGGGGAGACGAGCAAAAGCAAGCCTTTCAGCAACTCAGAGAGCACCTGGCACAACTTTCAACGCTGGCAAGACCAGCCGAGGGAGACACCTTGTATTTATATGTGGCAGTAAGCCCGGCCTCAGTAAGTGCAGTGCTACTGAGAGAAGAAGAAAAAACCCAACAGCCGATCTACTTCGTTAGTCATACTTTGACGGGAGCCGAGACTCGCTATCCCTTACTCGAAAAAGTGGCATATGCAGTGGTGGTAGCTGCTCGGAAGTTAAGACCCTATTTCGACTCTCATCAGATAGTGGTTCTAACTGATCAGCCGCTGGAAAAAGTCCTCGGAAAAGTGGAAAAATCTGGCAGATTAACAAAGTGGGCCTTCGAGCTCACTGAGTTCAGTATCAATTACCAGCCGAGGGCAGCAATAAAGGCGCAAGCCTTGGCGGATTTCTTGGCCGAGTGTTCTTACCAAGAGACGCTCAACGAGGAAAAGAAAATATGGACCGTTTTCACGGATGGATCTGCCACTGTGAATGGTTCGGGGGCAGGGGTTGTCATAACCTCACCCGAAGGAAAAACCTTCGAGTATGCACTGAAGTTCTCCTTCAAAGCTTCGAACAACGAAGCCGAATATGAGGCCGCCATTGCAGGCTTGGAACTATGCATCTCGTTGGAGGCAGAACATATCTGCCTCAAAACAGACTCTCAACTCGTTGCAAATCAGATTAAAGGCGAGTATGAAGCCAAAGAACCTTCTATTGTGGCTTATCTCGCAAAAATCAAAAGCATCATTGCCCAGCTGAGAACTGTTGAAGTTGAGCTGATCCCAAGGGGTCAAAATGCTCAAGCCGACGCACTCTCCAAATTAGCAAGCTCAACCCTGACTGAGCTGAACAGATCTGTCTATGTGGAGGTGCGCCGAGGGAAAAGTGTTGGCGAAGCAGCTTCCGTCTGCAACGCTACACCAGAGCCGAGCTGGATGGATCCCATCCTCGCTTACAAGCTCAGGGAAGAACTTCCCGAGGATAAGAAGTTGGCTTCAAAAATAAAGAGGATAAGCTCCAGATTCATTGTTTTCGGCAGCCAGCTTCTCAAAAAATCCTTCTCCGCGACATTGCTGAAATGTGTAGGCCCGATAGATGCAGATTACATTCTTCGAGAAATACACCTCGGCATCTGCGGTAACCACATTGGCGGAAGAACCTTAGCTCATAAAGCTCTAAGGACAGGGTACTTTTGGCCAACAATGATCTCGGATGCAAAATGCCTGGTCCAGAAATGCGAAAAATGTCAAAAATTCGCTCCGGTTATTCATAGGCCATCTAGAGATCTTCAGCCGGTCCTCAATCCCCTTCCATTTGCGCAGTGGGGACTGGACATTTTGGGTCCTTTTCCCGAGGCTCCATATAAGAAAAAATGGCTGATAGTTGGCATCGACTATTTCAGCAAATGGGTTGAAGCCGAAGCAGCTTCAAACATTACCGAGCAAACTGTCAGACAGTTCATCTGGCAGAATATCATAACCCGGTTCGGCATTCCTAAAGTCTTCGTGTTCGACCATGGGAGGCAGTTCGACAACTTACCTCTGCGCCGATACACAGATCAATTCGGAATCAAACTGGCCTACTCTGCGGTCTGTCATCCACAGAGCAATGGCCAAGCCGAAGCCGCAAATAAGCAAATCCTCAATGCTCTCAAGAAAAGAGTAGAGGATCAAAAGTCCAAGTGGATAGAGGAGCTTCCAGGAACCCTCTGGTCACTTCGGACAACCGAAAAAGAAGCAACGGGCCATACACCCTTCCAACTAGTGTATGGATCCGAGGCAGTGCTTCCAGTGGAAGTAGGCTCAGAAAGTCTCCGAGTTAGTCTCTTCTCAGCCGAGGAAAATGACCAAGTCAAGAAAGAATCCCTTGACTTCCTTGACGAGATCAGGGACTCAGCTCGGGAAAGAATGGCTGCCTATAAACTCAGAATAAGCAAGTCCTACAATCGAAAAGTCTATCAAAGACCTCTTAAAATTGGGGACTTAGTTCTGAGAAATGCTGCAGCTGTGCAGAAGAGCCGCATCCATGGGAAACTCTCAGCATCTTGGGAGGGACCCTATGAAATTTATCAAGAGCTTCAGCCCGGCACCTTCAGACTTAAACAGTTGGACGGCACCGAGCTGAAAAACCATTGGAATGCCGATGTGCTCAAAAAATACCATGTATAAATCCTTCGGGATAGTACAATCTATGTAAGTGCACTTATCTTATTAATAAAAGGCCCTCGAGCCAATGTTTATCCAGATTTTGTGCATCTTTCGATCTTTTCGCTTTCTACGGTTTTTTCTCAAAAATTCGGGGTTTCATTCGGCGCTGACCGAGGTATTTCATAGTGATGCCCTGTACCTCGGCAAGTCGTAAAACCTGCCAAAAAGGGAGCAGGATACAAGCCCGAAGCATTGCATAGTGATGCCTTGTGTTTCGGAGAACCTGTTCCTTTGGGCAAAAAGGTCATAGACTCGTCCGAAACATAGCCTAAAAAATAGGAGCTGATAAAGCCCCGGAGTATTGCATAGTGATGCTTTGTACTTCGGATGAATCAGTTCCGGGTGGTAGTTGCAACTCCGAAGTATTGCATAATGATGCCTTGTACTTCGGATAGACTGCTGCCCTGGTACGGTGTTTCGGATAGTTGTTCCCTTGGATGAATTTAAAAAGGTGTCACAAGAGTACCTGTGAGTGTAAACTCTTAAGTGGGAAATCAGTACCTTAAAAACAAATGTAGAAATCAAAGTCCTAAGTCAAGAAAATTTTCACAAGTAAAGATCCTCAGCTCAGCCGAGGAAATCATCTGCTAAGTCCAGAATTCAGAAGCCTGCATCTTCAAAATTCTGGGGGGGCAAGAGAGAATAAGAGATAGTGGTGTTACTCAAAATTCCTCAGCTCAGCCGAAGTTTGGTGTTACCCAAATTTTCACAAGTTGAAAAAATCCGAGTAAAAACAAACAAAGGCAAAGGAAAGAAGCAGAGTCAGCGCACTATCTCAGACACAAGCGAAGTCTCGGCAAGGCAACCTTGATCAGCCGAAGGTCTATACTTGGAAAAATTTGAGCAAAACATTCAACAAAGCAATAAAGTATTCATAACTGAAAAAGCAAAGAAAGAGACAAAAGCTGAGAAAAATACTTCATTGAAATAAACGTGAGGATTACAAAGTTCTGAATAAAGTCAGTTAGGATCCTAAGATAGTTCGGCAGCCGCCCACAAGCGGATAATACAGCCACCGAGAAAATGTACTTAATCTAAAAAGCAAAATGTACATTGAAAAGGTGCTGAAGCAAAAGAAAAGGCAAAAAGCAGATGCGGGATGTAACAAGCTAAGCTGATGATGAACCGCAAGATTCTGCAGACGACTGCCCGAGTTCCTATGCTTCGGCCGGAGGAGGATCCTTTGCATCTTCTTCATCTTCCTCTTCCTCCTCGGCCTGAACCCGAGCAAGATAAGCCTTTTCGGCAGGATGTGCTTGGAACATGAAGGGGTGGTTCGGCACAGAAGCCCACTCCTCAACTTGATGCCAGTTGATTTCTGGATCAACATGAAAAGCGAGACGCCGAGCTACGTTGAAACCGTTATCGTAGCCCTCTTCATACTGCTCCTGGGTGAAAACCCTTACTTTCAGCAGATCCTGCGCAACCTTAAGTTCATGCTCCAGCTGAGCAATCTTATCATTTTTCTCGGCTGCCTGTTGCTTCAACACAGTGTTGGCGTCTTCAGATGTTTTCAGCTGGTCGCGCAGTTGCTTGGCTGCTACATCCATCTCGCCACACTTACTCTCTAACTGCTGATGCGCAGCCTTCACTTTATCCAATTCCTTGGCTGAAGCTTCAGCGGCCTTCCTTTCAGTTTCGATGGTGCTGCGAATCCGGATTCCGAAGTCCTCAACATTCTCAGCACCAAACTCATCCAGCAGAGCTTGGCCCTTTTCAAACCAAGGAAAGATCGTCGCTTCCATTGTAGCACAGAAGTCCATTGTAGCACAGGAGATATTATGCTCACGCTCAGCATCGAACTCTTCCTTGGCTTTGGCATACTTCAGCTCATTCAGCCGAGCTCTGGCATTGGATTCTCTGGATTTATGCTTCAGCTCGTCAATCATGCCTTCAGCCAGCACGTTATTGTGCACAGCCTGAAAATAAAGTATGTAAATATGTCAGCCGAGCAAACATACTTGGCAAAATTTAGAAGAAAAAGCAAAAAACATAAAGACAAAGAAATGGAAATACAATTCAAGCAAGTTACCTGCATCAGCAGTCTCTTGTTCTCAGCAACAGGGTCAGGGACCCTGACTGCATCTTCAGCAGCCGCAGCAGCAGCATAGCTGGACCATCTTTCGGCCCTTTCCAAATCAGACACTCTGGTTAGGTCCCTAAAAAGCCAAGCTGCTTCAACTCGGCGCTCGCTCAAAAAGGCTCTGGTAGAGTCAGGAACGTCTACCAAAGGAGGGGCTTGATACCCCATTTGCTCGGATTGGAAGGTCCTGAACGACCCCCCGGCAGACGAAGGCACATCTTGTACCTCCTTGGACAGGTCGCCTTCCAATTGTTCTTCAGCCCAGCTGCCAGGCCTTCCTGGCAGTACTTCCAATTCATCATCAGCAGGAGGCTGAACAATGAAAGCATCAGCCTCCCGCTGAATTGCAGTAAAAAAGCCCTCGCCTTCTGGGCGAGGGGTTGGAGATCTTGCAGCAGCAGGAGGGGTCCTTTGCTGGACCTCCTCTTCTTGCGGCTGAGGCGGCGGTGATGGCGGCGGCGTTTGCGGCGGAGGTGGAACCTCCTTGCCAGTCCTGAAGCCGCGCAGGGACCCTTCGGCACAGCGGGCCCCTCATCATCCGAGAGACGAAAAGCTCCCGGCTGGATGTAAGCCCTCTTCAGCCTCTTCCTCTTCTGGCCCATTTCAGATGAGTCAATTTCAGGCTCAGAATCCGAAGAAGTTGAGGATTGTCTCTTTTTCTCTTTGCCGGACTGCAGCAGAGAAAAAAGGGGGGCAAGAGGGAATGATATCAACATGCAAAAAAAAAAAAAAAAAAAAAAAAAAAAAAAAAAAAACAACAAGGCATGCAAAACTCCAAGCCGAGGCAGTGTACTTATCAGTTTCCTACAACTACTCAAGGAAATTACAAGTACATGAAGATTAAGTTACAACAGCCGAAAGAGGAGAAATTAAGCTAAAAAGTCTTAGCTAAAGCATAGGGACCTATCAGTTCATGTTCTCAGATAACAAAAATTACAAGTACCGCAGCAAGCATGTTATCAGCTGAGCATATATACTTATCAGTTTTTGGAACAAAAGACAAAAATTACAAGTATATCAGGCATAATCAGATTTCAGCTGAGCAAAAGCACTTAGCACATTTTCAAGCATGATATTCACAGAAAATACAAGTGCAGCATACAATTAAGGAAAGCTCGAAAAAATAAATAAATAAATAAATAAATAAAGACAGGAAACTTACAGAGCTCTTCAAAAGTTCCTCGTCTGTAGTCCCGAGTGGGCTAGGCTCGCGAACAGGAGATGCAGGTGCAGGCGCAGGTGGTGGTGCCGAAGTGCTAACCCTCCAAGCTTCAGCAGCAACCAAAGCTTGCTCTTCTGGGCGCAGCCGAAAGAATGGGTCCCGTTTTTGGTACCACGGCTTCTGGGTCAAGTAATCAGCTGTGGGAACAATGTCCAGCTGAGAGCTTCTGAGAAAAGGAGCTCGATCCGAAGGAGGGATGATGTCTGGGTCACGCTTAGTCACCACCCTGGATCTGTTGATTCCCAGCAAATTGTAGTCCAGGCCGCAATTGCACTCGTGCAGCACTATTTCAGCCGGAAAGAAAATAGATCAATACAGCAAAGAGCAGTGAAAGAATAATTGAAAACAATAAGAAAATGTTACAAAGTACGATTGCTCGGCCTCAGCTAAGAGACTCACCATCCTGATATTTTCGGTTGAGGCCTACAACAGCAAGGAACCTCTCCTGAAATATGTAGTGGTAGCAGGGAAGCCAAACTTGGGGAAGCCCTGTGGATTGGCTAGCTCCCTTGGTGCTGGAATCCCTCTTGAAAAGCTCAATCTGTTCCAGTTCCTCAGCTGTAAATTCCTCGGGGCCGAGGTTGCCCATTTTAGCATCTGGCCATCTCAGATGCCTCGGCACCCCGCAAAAATTAGGGTGATCTTGCTCGGTTGGGGCCCTAACCCAAATCCACTAGCCTCTCCAATCCTTATCAGAGGTGTCATTCGGCCAAGTGGTTAAATAACCCTTATGGGTCTCAATGCGCCACCATCCAGGTCCATGAACCTCGTTTGACTGCTGGTTATGCACCAGCCTATGAATCTTCCTAAAGACCTGGAGACTCGGCTCATACCCGTAGAAGATGCAGACCCACAAAAAGGTCACTACCCTCCTGATGCTAACCGGGGTTAGTTGGCACAGGGCAATGTCATAAGCATTCAACAGCTGCACTATAAAAGGATGCAGCGGAAATCTAAGTCCGAACTGCAGCTGCCGAGTATATACCCCAACATAATAAGGGGGAGGTCTGTGAATCCTATCCTCAGCTCGGGGCATTTGACACCAATACCCGTCCTCCTCTAAAATCCCATAGAACAGTTCAATTTGTTCGGCGAACCTATGGGTAGTATCCTCCCTAATCCACCAGTCATAGGGGGCTGCAGTGGCTATCCCACTGTTCTCGGCTGGGTTCTGCCATTCACCAACCCCCTCCCAAAGCCTCCTAGGGCCATGTACGGCACCGCTACCCGAACTAGTGGGCTCCTCAAAGTCAGACTGAGGTACTGACCTCAATGGTATTGCAGCTAAGGGAACACTAGGGTCATAGTCCATACTCTCGGTTCTCCTCAAACAAGTATTATAGCGGCTCCGACTTAAACCGGGTAATCGCTGCAATGGGCAATCTCGGCGTTGTCCTAAAAGAGTTAAGGGAAGGTTCAGAGCCTCGTTTTCAGAGTTTTCTCTCTCGTCACTCACATTTGCCATAATTCGAAGTAGAAAAGCAGAAAGACGAAGAAGCAGGAATTCGAAGAAAGCGCGAAAGTAATTGAAAATCAAGTGAAATTCGCAGAAAATTACCTTAAAAGAAGCCGCAATTTGTCACAAATTCAAAAGAGCGCAGCAATTAATATTCCTCGCAGAAGAATCAGAGAATTCAAGGGGAGAAGATTGAGATGAGTTCGCAATAAATGAAGCTCGCAAAGAATTTCAGAGAATGTTGGTGTTTAATGCGTGAATAAACGAAGAATTGTGAAGAGGGGAGTTTATATGTTGCGAAAATTCAAGAAATTCGTGAAAACTAAAACCGCCCAAAAACCCCACAAATTCCCCGTTCAAAATTAAGAACACCGTTGCATACATTTCCAAACCGTTAAACTTCCAAAATTCCCTATTTTCCTTAATTATTCTCATTAAGGCAAATTGTTATCGGTAATTGTCTGGCAAATTCAAAATCCGGTCAAGGTCAATGATCAGTTCTTCAGCAAGCTCAGGAAGTCAAGTTCAGTTGATCGTATCTCGGCTGAGCGCTGAACCCGAGCTAGAGAAATTTGAACTATTTGTCCTTCGGCTGCACAAGAATCCAAACCCAGCCCGTCTTGCATCCGAGCCGGGTCTGGGGGGCAAGTTGTTTGTGTCCAATTTCATTAACTGATTGGGCCTAGTCCAAATAACTCAAATCACAAGCCCAAAGCAAGGTCAACATCTCCCAAACAAATGCTAAGGTCAGTCAACGACCCAGTCCATTTGGCAAGCCCAAATGACTTCCGGCCCAGTCCATACTCCATTAATGCCAAGGTATAAAAGCCATCCAATTGGTTCATTCTCTAAAGATACACACAAAGCCTCAAGCACTAAACTCTTGCATAGCTTTATCTCTCTAATATACTGACTTTAGCATCGGAGGGGCCTTCCTCGGCTACACCCCCCGAGGCTAGTTTACGTGTATTTGCTGCGCAGGAAATCCTTGGTTCACCGTCTATTGGGCCGAGTCCGACTTTCCCCTCTCAGTTTCGGACCTTTGTAAGGTCCCATTGATTTCATACCGAAACAAATGTTGTATAGACTTGTTTTTTTTGTTTGGGTACTTTTATGGTTGCTATGCCTTTAGTTTTTTCTCTCTAAAATGGGAGCTTATTTTGGTCACTAGACTCTAGTCTCTAGAACTGCTAATTTTGGTTTATCACTGTGGTACATTTACAACTTGACATTAATTACTTTTGCTGAATAGTATATCTTATTGCATACTTCAACTATGATCTAATAAATGAAATTTGGAGTTTTCACTTCAAGTGGTTGTTATAATCTGAAAATCTTCTTCTTCACCTTGTGTTGTTTTATAACTTGTGAAAAAAAAGTTAAATATTTTAAAAAGCGGTGGAAATAAAAAAATGGATGTATATTAAAGTTGTGATAAAAATACTCAAAACTACACGTGTCAAAATCTCACCCAACCTAACCTAATTTATACTGACTCGATTTAGATTTCGATTCGTATGAATACAATAATTTAGCGATCCAAGTTAAAAATATAGACCTGATCTTACTGAACCCGATCCAATTCACCCAAACCCCCAAATTGATAGTTTGACACCTCTACAAAAAACCAATCATAATCATAAGCGCGAACATGAAATATTTAGGGGTTTCAATTGTCTGCGATTGAAAACGCAAACATGTCAACAATAATACCTGCAACAAATTTGATAAACAAGCTTTCACTAAATCTTCACACTCGCTTTGTTTCTCTTCCATGGTACTTTCTCTCTCTTCGATAATATATTTATTCTTCTGTTCTCATTTAGTAATTGTTTCTCCATTTCTAAAATCATAGTTTTCGTAACAAGAACCAAGACAAGTAGTTGGATTTTCGTCTGTTTTTATTTTATTTGGGAATAAAGCTTTCGCATTTTTAATAGAATTTCAGCCCAATAATTGTGGGTTTTTATTTTTGTATGGGCAATTGGGAAATTAAGCTCAAAATTAGTTGCCTGTATCTGCCATTTTCATTATTTCTGCTTAGAAAGACATTCAAAGTTGAGAAATTTAGCGTATTTTGACATGTTTATTTTTAAAATTGCAAGTATTCTGAAACAGATAGACTTGTACAGTATATTATTTAGTATTAGTTTTGTGGTGGCATGTGCAAACATAGTTCATAGTTCTTGTTCTAGTTGAAGTAATACTGTAATAGACAACATTAACTGAAAGTGTTTGGCATTTTAATTTTTTATTTTTTATTTGGTGTTTTTGTTGTAAATTTGATAGGCTCAAAAGGAGTGTTATTAGGTGCTTTTCATATAAGGCAGATGGCCCAGAATTACCGGTTAGATACATTCCTAAGAAACTCCAAGTTGTGGAACAAGCAGGATGCTCTTCTTCAGTGGACAATGCTCCCATAGACAGGATTCACACTGATTCTAGTTCGAGTAATAGTATACGTAGACATAGGGCCAATCATCCTCGAGAATGTAGAATTGATCACGAGCCATCAAACGTATCATTTGTTGAAACACATGGTAATCATGTCACAACTATACTTTAAAAAAAAAAGTGTGTTGATTTTGTTCATAGGACTTTATTTGATGATGTAATGGCTTTGCTCCCCACTTATGGGATTAAGGCTTTGATTGATTGATATATTTGCTTTGCTGATTTCATGCCTTTTGAACTCTATGTAGTTCCAGGGTTGAATGAATTCAGCAAACCTGCTAAAATAGCTGTGGAGAGTTTAGAAACGGAGTCTGTAAAAACCTTTGCTGTTGATTATATGAATGTGCCTGATGAAGTTGTTCAGGAATTACAAACTTTTAAGAGGGATGTTCGAGGTCGAGGGTGCAAATTAAATCAAGAGAACTACAATTATAATGGAGCAATGGACTCTGAATATTTGGAAGGGTTTGAAGAAGATGTTGAGGAACCAATCGAAGGCCTTGAAGCAGAGCTTTATGATGGGATTGATGAAAGCAAACAGAAATGGTCAAAAATCTGCAGGACTAAGCAAGACGTTGAGAAAAAGGCTGTTGAATTACTAGCAAAAAGGTCTTTGGTGTTTTCTAAAACCATTACACCCAAAATAAATATTGGTTGAAACCTAGATGTCAATAATGCTCAATGTATTTGTTGTTGCTAATTGTGTTTCTATTGTTTATAGAGCATTTACTGGAGTTGAGCTACGGAAGAAACTTGTTGCAAAGGATTTTCATGTTGGTGTTGTTGAGACAGTAGTAACTGATTTCCAGAATAGGTAGGTTTACCTTCTTTTCTGTTATCTATGGAATATTTTCTTGCTTTTTTGGAGAGAAATACTCTTTTTTCTTTTTTTTGAACTGACATATTGTAGGATTTGCAATGCATTATGTAGCACACTTATCAGTTATTGATTACTTTTCATTCATTCATGCTTCTTTCTCTATCTTTATACTTACATTTTTCTTTTAAACGGGGTTCTAATTTTGTTGCAGAGGGCTGATTAATGATAGCCTGTATGCTGAAATTTTTTCCAATACTAGATGGAAGTCTTCAAGTTGGGGGCCAAGGAGAATCAAGCAAGTAAGCTTCTTTCTTGATGACTAGTATCTTTATTTTAAATATTTATTAGATGTTTAAGGTGTCCTTTAATCTGTTAATGGAAATTAACCATTTGCACTTCATTTTTTTTTTCTTGTTATGTACTGTATTTTTTTTTTTTTTTTGTTTATCTGTTTGTTTGTGTTGGGGGGCAGCGGGTGTTGAGGGTTGTATAGGATAGTACTGGGGTTGGGAGTGGGAATGCTCTGAGATTGTGCATGTTTAACTGTTTCACTGATGCACTGCAGCATTTGTTACCCAATTAGGATTTCAAACTTAAGGATTTTTCAATTGAGTGCATAAATGTATGGCCCCAAGGATTAGTTTGACTTCAGGCATTCTGTGAGTGAATAAGTTGGCCTTTGACAACTATGACAAGTTACCTGGAATGTTTACATATGCGTGTTTGGATTTAGTTCTAAATAACTTTCGGGAAAGCTGATATCATAACCATCAGAGGAGTAACTAGTATGTTGAGAATTGGGAAGCCTTAATCTCTCAGCTTTTAGTGAACATTTGGTATCATAAAGGTTTTTCTGCAATAAAGTTGCAGAACATGAACACAAGATATTTGGGCTACCCTTGTGATACTTGATAAGGTTATTCAGAGTATAATTTACTGTTTAAAGAACTATCTAGCCCTAGTTATGTAAAAATCTGATATTTGGAGGGTGTAGTTCAGCAGCATAATAGGAAATTTTTTTTTGTGTAATCATTTGTTAAGTAAACTAATATTAAGGAAAGGGAATAGGTGTACTATAGGGGAGTTTTTCATTGACTGCTGTAAAAATGCGTTGAAGTTCAAGTGAGCTGAGTCTAACAAGGGCCATGAAATAGAGAACTGAAATAAAATGTTGATTTGGTCTGTGTTTGAGAGCAAGGTTTTGAAGTTTGATTTATTCCATTAAAGTTCAGTTTGCTGAGGCTTTTGCTAAATAGTTGCTGCAATTTGGTAAGGGAGTTGATGTTGAGGCTTTTGCTAATGGTGTGCATCTGAAGGAGAGGAGAGGGGGGGGGGGGGGGGGGGGGGAGAGGTGTCAGAGAGACAGAGGAGAACTCTTTATATACTGTTATCTTTTCATTGGTTATATTATGCAACATTTTGAGTGAAGCAATGCTGTTTGTTGGTATCAGGCACTTGTGAAGAAGGGCGTCAGTGAAGGTGATGTAAAAAAGGCAGTAAAACAGGTTTTTGAGGATGGTGAGGAATGTGATCTTAGGTCGAGTACAAAGTTGTCAAATTCTACATTACAGCAACTATATGTGCGGGCCTCCAAGCAATGGCAACTGTCCCAGAATGTACCCCATGAGACACGAAAGGCAAGGATTATAAGGTGGCTTCAATATCGTGGGTTTGATTGGGCTGTTGTTAGCATCATCTTGAAAAAACTAGAGTCCAATAATTCTCCTTAGAACATACCATTGTTGTTCTCTCTTTTCCTAGATGCCCTCAGCAAACGTCAAAGCCATTTTTATCTGCCTTCAAGCCAAATTTTATAGACATGAATACTTTGTGTAAAAATGTATTGGAATTATATTGCTTATCTAATACATTTACATTCTCTATGAAATTTTCTGCCGTTACATGATGGAATCTATCGTGTCAGTGTCTATTCTCATGCATCAGTAAACTACTATGATATTAAACTAGTCACTTCAATTGAGCCTTTGGGTTGCTACTAGTTCATAGATATTAATATTATAGTGCAAATTAGTAGCGCTGCCAGTGGGCTGGTTCTGGCCTGGCTGGTGCCAGGTGGGTCATGGATCAAGCTCCCAGCACAGCAGCCTGGTCTGACTGCTTTGTGGAGAAACCTTGATCCCTCCCCGACACAAACCTGACCCAACCCACATGCCTGTGCCCCTAGCCAATACTAGCGCTAGAAAAAGAAACAACTTATTGGGAGGGGGGGGGGAGACTATAGATCTGCCGACTCTAAAAGGCTAGTTCTGTTGAGAAATAGTCTCATACGCTTGGATAACTTTCGAGTTGTGAGATAATATGGGTGGGTTTAACAAAATGAAACAGTGCATTGGATTTATTAATTTAAAATGTACCAACGTGGAAGAGGAGCTTACGTTAATGTTATGTGGTTTGCCTTAGATTTGGTATGTTTAGTGGTCAAGTTGGTTTCAGCTTTGGATAGGCGACGTATTGAGTCACTATTTTGCTACTAGTATGATCCTTAACCTCTCTTATTCATCACTTCTTTTTCTGTTGGACTTATTTGAGATGGAATAATGGAGTTAGAATTATTGAAACCGTCCATAAGCTTGGTTAGAGAAAGCATAACATCTCAGTCCCATTGTTCCCTTTTGCTTATCCTTTCCTCATTTTGCATACCACATGACCTCTAAACAATTTTTAGATTCTTTAATTACGGAAATGCAAAGAAAATTATTACTCCCTTGATCCAAAATTAATCCCGAGTTCTCTCTTATTTTTTCATAACTCTATTAATTTATATCATGGGGGTAAGGGTTAGATTTTATTAATAGTAAAGATGCCTAAGCAAATTTAAATCTTGAATCTCCAGAGTTTCCATTTGTGGATGACCTTCCACATGAGGTGGGGTGGCGGTTAGGAATGTGTTTTTGGGCCCTATTACCTCCGCACTCTTTGGCATTACCCTGTTATCTACTTCATGTTTGGATGGGGTCGTAAAATCTTGCCTTATGGGCGAGGGGGGAGTCTTGTGCTGTTAAAGCTTTCAAAGCTCTCTATGTTTAGCTGTATTTTATTCTTGGAGGGATGATAGGTGTGATACGTGTGTATTCGATATATCTATAGAAAAATGTGTATATCCGATATTGGACATGAAGGGGTGTTTCAAGGGAGAGTCCATGGAAAATACGGAGGCATTTTGTAATATTGTAGGGTGATTACCGTATCTAATACTTCGTACGTGTTTATACCTGTATAATTAATGCCTGAATGTTGTTGCTATAGAAAGCCATGGTTAATATTGATGATGCTTTCCTTTGTGACTTCGTCCATCTAAAGTGTTAATATCTCTCAACATTGGTGTTCTTGCTCTTACAATGGTTTAGTCATATTAGTTGTATCAGAATTAATTGGATTGTGCTTTGCTCATGTTTTGATACTCGCATTTCCTACAATTACATGCTTAGGCATGTGATCTAGCCTCTTTAAGGCAAAACTAGGTTATGTTCGTACTTAGCCTTGCTAATCAAGATTGGCATTTACCTTAATAAAAGGAAGGACCCTTGAAACTCACATGGATGAGAAGAAAGTTAGGAGCCTTGAGATGGGACCACGTGACCCCTACATGAGGGAAGAATATCAAAGGAATCTCATTCTCTTTTGCATTAAATTCTAATTAACAACGATCCAAACTCACCAATCATTGAACCCATTTCTCCATAATTTACCTTTGATATTCTATCATGGCTAATTTCTTGGTTTATACATCACTTGAAATTTAAGCCATTTCCTTCTCTTAAGGTGACATTCCTACGTAGCATTAGACATTGTTAAGACATATCGGAAACAATTTAATCTTGCCGAGCTGTTTAAATACTACTCGTACGTTACGAACTTATGGTACAAATTAATGCTAATTATTAGTATAATCTACAAGCACCTAATAATAGTATTGTGTAAGATATCACATTCTTAGCCTTAAGGAGAACTATCTGTCTTTACCCTTCTATCTGCTCTATTAATTCTTCAGCTGGGAAATGTACAGAACAATGGCTTCATCTTCGGATTAGAACCTTACTAACACAATGAATCGTCAGAGAAAGCAAATGAGTTGTTAGAAGACCCTTGACTGACCACATTTCGTTTAGGAGAAGGCGTTGGTAGAGCTTGCACAGTCCCTTTGGCTAAATCAGGCTCTGGCCTAGCATTATCAACATGTCGAATCTCCCTTAGCATTGCTACAACATCCTTCATTGAAGGACGATCATCAACTCGAGTACTGACACATAAAAACGAAACAGCCAAAGTCTGCACCACCTCATGCATCTGAGGATCAGCTCTTCCTCTGAGTTTGGCATCAAGAATGTCAGCTGGATCACCTTTCTTTTGCAGGTGATCTCGGACCCATTGAACTAAATTGGCTCCCCCTGGCAATGTTGGGTCCAGTGGATGTTTCCCTGTTAAAACCTCGAGTAAAACCACCCCAAAACTGTAGACATCACTTTTCTCAGTCACTTGATGCATTGAAGCAAGTTCTGTAATAAAAGAAAAAAATAGCATGTTTCAGAATCAGTAAATTCCCATAATAATAATCATAAATGAAATGAAAATGTTTAAATGAATGTAAAACATACCAGGTGCCATATAACCATAGGAACCAGCAAGGTGTGTTCTTTGGTTGATCTTGGAACATGCATTGCTTGAATAATCAATATGTGTGGCTAGCCCAAAATCAGCGAGGTAAGGCTCAAATCTAGGACCCAACAACACATTCATGGCTTTGACATCTCCATGTAAGATTGCTGGCACACAGTCATGGTGCAAATAAGCAAGTGCGTGAGCCACTCCAAGAACAATGTCATATCGTGCCTCCCATTCTGCTCCTCCACCCTTCACGACACCGTGAAGGAGAGAGCTTAAGCTCCCGTTTGGGAGGTAATCATAGAACAGGAATTTGAGGTTCCTGTTAGATCCCCACCCTAAAAGCCGGACTATGTTCTTATGGCGGATAGAGCCCAAGGTCTGAATTTCCGACTTGAATGCCCCTATTTCATCTGTAGACCACATTTTTTTAACTGCGAGTGTCTCTCCATTAGGCATAGCTACCTTGTACACAACTCCAGAACTTCCTGTTCCTATTACATTAGCTGAAGTCAAGTTGTTGATGACATCTTCTATTGAGAACTCCATCTTTTGGTAGAGAGTCAATTCCCAAGTGTCATCTTCAATCGAATTTTGATCAGCTAACCTAGCACGGACTTGCATATAGATTCCTAGTAAAATCAGAACCACACTTATACTAACCAGGATTGGCAAGGCTAACTTCATTGTGTAACGAGCTTGCTGGTCATGTTTATCAGCTTTGTTTGCTATCCCATCAGATATGTAAAGGGCCTTGTTCCCAGCAACGTTGCTGAGAGGGAGTTTATGAAAGAAAGGGGTGTTGGGCAACTGCCCAGAGAAATAATTGTTGGAGATATTTAAGGAAACAAGGTTTTGTAGGCTTGCTAGGATATCCAATTTGCCGGTGATCTTGTTGTGAGAAAGGTCAAGAATTGCTAGTTTAGTTAGGCCAGAGAATTGGGTTGGAATTTGTCCTGAAAATTGGTTATAGCTAAGGTTTAAAGAGATCTCCAATGCTGGGAGTTGACCCAGTTCATTTGGTATTTCCCCTGAAAACCCATTATTTCCAAGGTCCAACAATTGTAGTTTGTTGCAGGATAAAATTTCAGCAGGAATTCGACCAGAGATTTGGTTGTTACCAAGATTAAGCTTAGTCAACTCATTCATAGAGCCAATAGAAGGTGGTAGTGTACCTGTGAGCCTGTTGTCTGATATGTCTACAAACTGTAGACTTGTTGGCAATGCTTCTGGCGAGGAGCCTGTGAGCCCATTCGAGTGCACGTCAAAGAATTCCAGGCTTGAGCAGCCTGACAAAGAAGGTGGTATACTTCCAGTGAAGTGATTCTTGCTTAAATCGAGGAAATTTAAGCTCTTCAATTCCCCAATTTCGGATGGAACAGTACCACCCAGTTTATTACCATTTACCCGGAACCTGTACAAATTTGTACAGTTCCCTATATCAGGTGGTATGAATCCTGATAATTCATTTGAAAGTAGAAGCAACTTGGTGAGATTTCTTAACCCGAAGATCTCTCTGGGTATTGGACCAATCAGACTATTGTAAGAGAGATCAAGTGCTTGCAGCTCTTCGCACTGAGCCAGGCTTGTGGGTATTTTCCCCGTGAGCTTATTCTGCCAGGCAAAGAAGAGAGTCAAGCTCTTCAAGTCGCCAATACTTTCTGGTATCCCACCTGAGAGTGCATTGTTGTCGACTTCTAGGTGAGTGAGGGCAGTACAGCGAGTGAGCTCTGGAGGTATGGTTCCTGATAGCTGGTTCACACTAAGCTGAAGCTCTTGCAAACCCGAGAGGTTCCCGAAACTTCTCGGTATGCTTCCTGTGAGCAAGTTCTCAGAGAAGTCTATGACAGACAGATTTGAGCAGCTCCCAAGTTCATCAGGAATAGTACCCACAATACTGTTCTGCCATAAAAGCAGATTTTGAAGCTTTTTCAGCTCCCCTAATCTCTTTGGAATTGAACCCGATATTGAGTTTTGATATAAATACAGGTTCTGCAGTTCGGTGCAGTTCCCAATCTCTTCTGGGATAGGGCCAGACAGTAGAGAAGTGTAAACTGCAATTGTCTGGACTTTCTTTAGGTTTCCTATTGATTTCGGTAGGCTACCAGAGATGCTGGTCTCAGCAATCCCAAGCATAACCAAGTTACTGCAGCTCCCAATCTCAGCTGGTAGTTCTCCCTTGAGATTCTGATTACCACCTCCTCGAAACACTTCCAGCTTCTGCAGCCTTCCGATGCTAGGTGGGATTTCGCCGCTCAGTTGATTGTCGTAGATTGTAAGATAAACAAGGCTCGAGAGGTTGCCAATGTCTGAAGGAATGGGGCCTGTAAGATGGTTGGTATGAACAGAAAGAGTCTGCAAGCTCTGCAGCCTGCAGATTTCATCTGGGATTTCACCTGTGATGGCGTTGTCACTGATATCAACCAGTGTCAAGGCCTCATAATCACCAAACTCCTTCGGAATTCCGCCTGTAAGATTTGTGGAAGACAATATAATTGTGTTGAGAGACTTAAGGGGCTGTAAAGTTGAGGGCAATGGACCTTGTAAATCCATTGACTGTAAACTCAGCTGAACAACTTGTCCTTTGTCGTTGCAACGAATCCCAAACCAACGGCAAGGGCTCAAGTCCGACGGTTTCCATGATTTGAGAGTGTCTGTGGAGGATTTTAAGCTGTTCTTCCATGACAGAAGAGCTTGGCCTTGGTCATCAATAGAATGACAAGAATGGAATAAAAGAAAGAAGTTGAAAGAAAGAAGAAAGAATGTGCATGAGAAAATACAAGTATTATTACTAGGAGAAAGTGAGAAGAGATTGCTTAGTTTAGCAGGCATTGCTGGTGAGAGAGCATAGAGAGAAACAGGGGAGATTGAACTTTGGGATTATACAAATGGGGGGAAACCCCATGTTTTGTTTATAGAACAAAAGGCCACAAACTCCAGATTACTTGCACTTCAATTTTTTATATTATTATTTTTTCTTCTTTTGTTGTATGTCTCTTCTTGCTAACTAAGGATGGTTTAAAGGGGTCCACCTTTTAATAAACATATTGTAGTTATCATATTATCTCTTTCTTTCCCCACCTTAATTTTGTTTTTATCAATTTTAATAAAACAGTGCCTTTTTTGGAATTTGGTTTCTAGATGTAAGTATCAACTGTTTATGGCCTTAAATTACCACAGGAGTTTTAATAACGGTTGTACCATGTGGATTAACAACCCTCTCACGTCCGTATTAGAAATTAGATCACACTTGATATTTTATGATCGGCGAGAAGACTTTGGTTGTACCACCTAGAATTTACAACGGTTGTAATGTTGTTGTTGATATACTCGTATTTGATATGAAAAATGTGAAGTGTGTTTAGTGATCTTCAAAAAGATATGAGTTTTGTCCCTTTAATTTGTTCTCCGTGAATATTATGGCAGTTTTCTTTTATCTTGTTCTAATTTCAGAAATGAATTTGCTGTGTTTTTCCTATCATCTGTTTTATTTTCTGTCCTCTGTATCAAAAGCTATCATTGACAGTTAAGATATATGAAGGCTTTTACTTGTCTTTTGCTTCTCAATTTGTTCATTTGGACCACTATCTCCTTAATAACAGTTAGTTAATCTCCATAATAATATACATTTCTATTTTTATTCTTTAAGTATTAATACAATTTATGTTTATTTATAAATCCATAATTATAGATAAACTAAATGAATGAAGTTGGCCCATCAAGTTTAGTGGTCACATTTACGATGAGTTGGCCATGTGTTAGTTTGTTTGTTACTTGTAAGTACTCTCCCAATAACTTTCTAATGAATAAAAGAACTTAATTTCTTAAAATAAAATGGAAGAAATTCTCTGCTACTAGGATTAAAAAAAAAAAAAATAGTTTTTAACAAAAGGTAGAAGTAAAAAGCTGTTAAGCAACAGGTTAATGAGGTGTAAATTCACGTTCTTTAATTTATCTACAATCACTCACCCCATCTAAGATACTATCGTAGTGACGTATTTTGTTGCTGAATGTCCAATATCCGTAAATAATTGGCACATTCAAAAAGTAAAAGTGTAACAGAGGGTGTATTGTAAAATCATGTTAAATCCTTGATTATGCTATAACAACAAGATATGCATATCGACGAAAGAAATTAGCTACTTCAGATCCAAGATTTGTTAATAAAATTTAAATTTGGAAGTTATAGAGGTAGATGTTTACATGTTTATGCATTGATGATGGTTAATATGTCATGGAATCTGCAAGAGAAGTGAACTGCACATGGAAGCAAAGAAGAGTAAGTAAGAAATTAAGCATTTTCTTAGTCTTATGCATAATTATTCTTTATTAGTGTTGTTTTATTGCATGTAGTTGCAGATCTGGTCATTCTGTCGGCTCTCCCTTTGTTGTGTAAAGGATTATTAAAAACAAAATAATTTTAAAAGCTGCCTTCTGTTCTTAGAAAACTAGAAAGAGGGACAACAGTTCATCAGGTAAGATTTTTCTTAATTATTCTGCCGATTTATTTACATACTAAGATTAACTAATTTTTTTTTTTAAAAAAAATGAATTGCAACTAATCACGCGCTTGTTTAATATTAAATTGTAAACATGTAATACGTACAGTAGTATATTTTTATGTATTGGTAAAACTCCTTAAAATTTCTAGTGGTACATATGTTCATTAATCGTAAGTGAAAATCTACTCCACCCGATTGCCTTACGATCCTTCTAATACAAGTATTTTACAATATGGTTTGTTAAGTTAAAGTTTCTTAGGTGATGAATTAGTGTGATTTAATTTGAATTGAACCGATCAAGAATATGATTTATCGAGCTTTCATAAGGAGGGCTTGACTTACTATGAGTTAAAAAATAATTAACAGTATAAACAAAGTGAATATATACTCATTTATAGTCTCTTAAAAAATAGCTAGAAAAATCCAAGCTTGTTTTTCTTTTTATACTTCTTCACAATTGTGTTGTATGATAATAATTTTTGGAAGGAAAGAAAATGATGTGTGAGAAGGAAAAGGGAAATGAATAACGTGTATTGGAAAGGAAAGTTGTAAACAGAGAAATGTCAGAGCAACTTCAAAGGTTAACACCTCTTCTTCAGCTTTGATTTTCAATGAGAAGAAAAGGCATACTATCTTTTAGTGTAAGCAGAACATAAATTCTGATATGTTCTTAGTTTGTGCAATAAAACATTTAATTCTCCATACTTCTCATCATAAGAAGTCATGTGCCTTTTGCAAAAAAGTTTGGAAATTTATAGTTTCAAAAATTATTGGACATTTTCAAAGGCAATGAATACTTTTGATGTTTGGAATTAAGACTTTTGGAAGTGAACTCATTATATGATTGAACTCTACTAGTCTACTACTGAGTATATCAGATCGTTTATTTTTAAAGGATCTTCATTATTGCATTTTGTTTGATTTTTAATACACATCGTTGACCACTATATTTCATACTAATAATAATTGTAAAATCCTTATATTTAGAAAATTTACATTAAAACGAATTTTCAATATAATCTATGTATAATTATGTTAATCTAGAATTTGTTCTACCAATTGCAGAACTTGAATATATTGTTGGATTGAACTTATTTCATACTCTTCCTTCAAGTTATGTAATTTTATGTTGATTCTAATCTTTTTGGTGCAAATTCCTAGCATTTTCTTTCAATTCAACAATAACAAAGTAGCTTAATATGCTTACATGTTTAATATTGATGGCACGGGAATGTTGATATTTGTAAACAAAAGAAATGAACATTAACTTTTGTCCGAAACAAAATGCACTCACCTCACCTCACCTCAATACCATTCTTTTAATCAGATTTCTTGGGATCGCTCATGATGAAGCACTATCTTTATAAAATTGTTAAGAGTTTAACGTATGTGAACTTGTTTTGTACAGTTTGTAATAAACTTATTTGTGTTTTATAACAATTATTACAATAAACGGCCTGGTCCAAACAAATAGCATTAGTAGTTTAAAGATGTAAGATATTGTTTTTTTTTTTTTTTACCTTAATTGAACTAATCTTATCTGATATAAATTTATTCATACTTATTTCTTTTGCAATTTGAATTAGAATAGCCCTTTTATTAAAACTTATTTTTCCTAAATTTATTTTAATCTGCACTTATGTGAACCTATTTGACAAACGATAAATATTCTAAAAAAAGGTGACTATTATTTTTCTAGAATGGTTGAACATCCGATTTTTACTATATGCGACTATTATTATTTACTTTAAGAAGGAAAAAAAAAAAGATGACTATTATTATTTTAGGAAGGGATAATTTCCAACTCAAAATATAAAATGAAAGGGATAGAGTATACTCCATTTGAATACTAAAGTCACATGAGCATGACTCACCCAACCCCTACAAATCTTGAGAGTAAGAATCAATTAGCAATAATGCATGCAACGCACCTCATCTTACCTTATACTAAAATTAATAATTATTGAATATTGTAATTAAGAATCTGATCTAAAATGAAATTGAAATGGATTTTGGACTAGTTAGCATGTAATCACATGAGGGGATGACAGATTAGTCTTCTCTATTATTTTTTATTTATTTTTTTATTTTTATTTTTTTAAAGGGAGTCTTCTGTATTATATTATTTATAATGATTATGATTATTTTTAAGCCAATCAAAGTCAAGGATCTAATACCAATTTGGCTACTTAGAGAAGTCATGGCTTCGGCACGTGATATTCTACATATATTATGGGTCGTATTATTATTTTTATTCTTCAACGTTATAATATTTTTCTAATTTAAAGAGGGATTATATTAGAGCCAGTTGGATTTATATATTTTAAACTTTTGAGGTTATGCAAAAAGAGCCAGTTGGATTTATTTATTTTAAACTTTTGAGGATTATGCAAAGAACAAACAAACAATAATGCACATCTGCATACTAACGTAATTCTTCCATTTCTTTTTAGTTGACACGTTTCTTTAGTTACGTTTGCCAATGTACAAATTCAATCGTTAATATATTTAATTGCCGAAAAGCAAAAATTATAAAAAGTTGATATTTTGAAAATATATACCATGGCAAATCTAATAAGATCCCACATGACTATATTTTTCTTTACGTATAAATCACAAAACACGGTCAAAGAGAAGTGTGTGAATATTGCTAAAAGTCAGAACATGTCAACTAAAAAAAACGGAGGTAGTATGTACAAACCATGTAATATCTACCATTATTGAACTTTTAATAATTTAATTTAAGTTATGTTTTCTTTTCAGAAGGAAAAAAATATATCACTAAGATAAAATGTTGTGAAATGTTCATAAATTTCTGTTTTGAGGATTTAAGACTTGTTCTTTTCACCTGAAACAAGGAGATCCGGTCTGATTTTCATAAGGTCTGACATTGTCTGATATGAATTTTTATTATCTGATTTGGTCTGATATGAGCTAAAACAATTAACACAGTTTTGGGGTTTTTCTGTATATGTTTTATTGATTAAAAAAAGGTTACAGCATTACAGCATTATATACACACAAAGTTACCTAAAATCATTCCTAAAAGAATCTATTATTTTAGGCAATTTGACTAAACTAGAATATTGTACTCTAATTAGTTTACAGCAAAATATTCACTTTCTAACACTCCCCCTCAAGTTGGGTCGTGGGATTCAACACCCAACTTGGACAAGACTTTTTCAAAGGCATGTGTCGTGACTGCCTTGGTCAAAATATCTGCTAATTGGTCTTCTGATCTGACAAACGGGAGACTTATTATTTTTTCTTCTAAGTGATCTTTGATGAAGTGTCTATCTATTTCCACATGTTTCGTACGATCATGTTGAACCGGATTCTCAGAGATTCGGATTGCTGCCATATTGTCACAGTAAAGTTTGCAGCTGTCCTTGGGTGGATACCCAAGTTCGGTCAACAATTTTCGAACCCAAAGCACTTCAGTGATCCCTTTTACTATTCCTCGAAACTCTGCTTCTGCACTAGACATAGCAACCACCTTCTGTTTTTTACTTCTCCATGTGACTAGATTTCCTCCAACTAAGGTGAAATATCCGGATGTGGATCTTCTGCTATCTCGATCTCCTCCCCAATCTGCATCAGTGAATGCATGAAGGTCTAGGTGACCATTTATCCCAAACATGACTCCTTTTCCAGGAGCTTTTTTCAAGTATATAATCTTGTATACAGCTTCAAGGTGTTGCTTTTGTGGTCTGTGCATGAATCGACTCACTACCCCTGTCGCATAGGCTAAGTCTGGCCTAGTGTGAGATAGGTAGATTAGCTTTCCTACGAGTTTCTGATATTGTGTCTGATCCACCTTTTCTCCTCTTTCTACTGTTTGAAGGTTATGATTGACTACTATTGGAGTATCAGCAGGTTTACAGTTTAACATCCCAATCTCTGTCAAAAAATCCAGGATGTATTTCCTTTGAGAGATAAAGATACCTTTAGGTGATCTGAGTACCTCTATTCCTAGGAAATATTTAAGATTTCCAAGATCCTTCATTTCAAATTCTTGGAATAGTCTGTTCTTCAATTGTTTTATTTCTTCTTTGTCATCTCCAGTGATAATCATGTCATCTACATATTTAATGAGACAAGTAGTCAACTCTTTCCTTCTCTTTAGAAACAAGGTATGATCAGAATTACTCTGTTTATAGCCAAACTTCTTCATTGCTGAGGTGAACTTTCCAAACCATGCTCTTGGGGACTGTTTCAGACCATACAGGGCCTTCCTGAGTCTACACCCTTCTCCTGTTCCAAAGTCTTGAGAGAAACCAGGAGGTGCTTCCATATACACTTCTTCAGCAAGATCACCATGTAAAAAGGCATTTTTTACATCGAACTGAAATAAGGGCCATTCTTTGTTTGCAGCTATGGAGAAAAGCACTCAAACTGTATTGAAGTTTGCTACGGGTGAGAACGTTTCATCATAATCAATCCCATAGGTCTGGGTATACCCTTTAGCTACAAGTCTTGCTTTATATCTTTCAATGCTTCCATCTGCCTTATATTTTATGGTGAACACCCATCTGCATCCTACTGGTTTTTTTCCACTGGGTAAGACACATTTTTCCCAAGTGTTATTTCGAACCAAAGCATTGATCTCATCTTCCATGGCTTTCTTCCATTTTCCATACTTGAGGGCTTCCTCTGTAGTAGTAGGAATATTTTCGGAGTATATTGCTGCATTAAAGGCCTTAGCCTTTTGAGTTAGGTTCCCTTCTCCTGGTTTATTGACTTGGTACTTTGATCTTTGAGCCTCAAATTCTGGGTCATACCGTTTTGGAGGTACACCTCTTGTACTTCTTGGGGGTAACTCGTATTTATCACCTTCAAGGGGTGATCTTTCCCAAATACCAGGGCTAGGTGAGTTTCCTGTTTCTGCAGTTTCTTCCTCGAAAGGTAAGTTAGTGGAATCAGAAATATGATGTAACTCAGGAATACATACCTCATTCTCATTTTGCATTTGATCCTCACACAGGGTGGAATCAGTAGACACGGTATTTGGAAGGCTGAACTGTATAGTGTTGTCAATTGTCTCGGTGGTGTTGCCTACTTGTCCTTTTGGATCAGGATCATCTGATTCTGGATAGACTAACCAACTTAGATCCGAAACTGAACTCTCCCCCTGAGATCTATGGTGGTGATAATAATACTCTGTTTCAACAAAGTCACAATCCATGGTGGTGTAAAGACGGTTTATGACTGGGTCAAAACATCGATACCCTTTCTGATTTATCCCATACCCTACAAATACACACTTAACAGCTCGAGGTTCTAGTTTATGTCGGTTACGTTTAGGTAAATGTACATAAACAATGCAGCCAAAAACTCAAGGTGGGAGAGAATGAGCAGAAGGGAAATTGGTGTGTGTTTTAATGGTGTCTAGAGGCGTGGCAAATTTGAGGCTTTTGGTTGGAAGGCGGTTGGTAAGGTAATTTGTTGTGGCAATAGCTTCAGGCCAATAATGGGCAGGAACACAAGAGTCAAACATCATGGCTCGGGTCCTTTCTAAGAGTGTTCGATTTTTTCTTTCGGCAATGTCGTTTTGTTGTGGGGTGTTAGGGCAAGTGGTTTGGTGTATAAGGCCGTTTATTTGGATAAATGAACTCATATCAAGGTTTTTGTATTCTCCCCCATTATCAGATTGAAGAATCCGAATTTGAGTTTGAAATTGGGTTTGGGCCATTTTATAGAATGAGATAAAAGTATCGTAAACATCAGATTTATTCTTTAGAAAATATACCCAACTCATTCTAGTGCAATCATCAATAAAGGTAACATAGTATAAAAAACCATGATTATTAAATTCGGGAGCTGGTCCCCAAACATCAGAGTGAATCATAACAAAGGGTTTATCAGTTCGACTAGTACTACTAGGGTACGTATGTTTATGACTTTTTGCCAAAAAACAAGCTTCACAATTAAAAGTAAAGTTTGAATTTGAAAGAGACGGAAAAAGTTTCTTTAAATACCCTAAGGAAGGATGACCTAGACGTTGGTGCCATGTCCAGAGTTGATGCTCAACTGATTCACGAACAAGCGATGTGCTACCTTGTTGAGATATCTGATCAACATAATACAGTCCATCTTCTTCAATACCACGCCCAATGATCCTCCCTGTTTGAGTATCCTGAACAATACAACCATGAGAATTCATTAGGACAGAGCAGTTTAGGTTTTTGGTTAATTGGCTGATTGAGAGCAATTTATGGGATAATGTGGGAATAAATAAACAGTTAGGCAATTTAATGTCTTTGGAAATTTCAATTTCACCTGACCCTTCTGTTTTAATTTTTTCCCCATTAGCAGTTTGTACATGGTTTTTTGTAGGAGCATATAGTTTGTCAATATCAGCAATATCGAAAGTCATCGTATCTGTGGCCCCACAATCAAAAATCCATCTATTATTTTTATTCTGTTCACACACAAGCCCGAGAGAATTAAGGGAAACGGGTTTTTTATTAAGAGGTATGGTCGTTTTATGCATTTTTTGGTTCATGACTTCACTCTTGGGCTTAGCACAAATGGGCTCACACATAAAGGGGAGTATATATTGAGAGGAAATTAGGTTTGCCTTACTTTCCTTTCTAAACTCAATCAAACCTGAATTTTGTAAGGTGGAGGTGGCGGCTGCTGCTCCTCCTTCACTGCTACTCTGTTCGCCGGAGGTAAGGGCTACCTTGCCGGAATTATCTCTTTCCCCTTTCTTCTTTCGATCAGTCCACCATTCTGGGTACCCTATGATTTTGAAGCACCCTTCTTTTGTATGTCGTGTACCACCACAATGGGTACACTTGAGTCTCGACCTATCATCCTCTCGCCAGAAAAAAGGTTTTTCAGCCCTTCCTCTAGCCGCAAGCCACCTCCAATCCCCGGTGAGTCAATTGATGAGGGGTTTGCGGTGGCCTTCATTATACCACGGCGAGCAATTTCTCTTCTAATGCTTGTGTATGCTTCTTCGGTTGTTGGAAGGGGGTCTTGGTAGAGGAGGTCCCGCCGATCCTTGTCAAGGGTGTCATTGAGCCCTGCAAGAAATTGGTACAACCTGTTCTGCTGATTTAAGCGATTGTATATCGTTTTATCATCCGGGCAAGTCATCGGATTGGGAAGCCTCCTATCGATCTCCTTCCATATTGCTGTAAGTTTGCTATAATAAACCTCAATTGGTTCTGTCCCTTGCTGTATTTTGTTTGCCTTGACCGTGAGATCAAAGATCTGTAACCCATCTTTGCTGCTTCCATAAATCATCTCGATTCCCTTCCATTTTTCTCTTGCGGTTGGGTAATCAAGAAACTGATTTTGCAATTCTGGTTCAATGTTTTCAATCACCCATGAAATCACAATTGAGTCCCGTTGTGTCCATTTGGTGTACTCGGGGTCTTCCGGAGGTATTGGTGAGGCTGTGATGTGACTGAGCCTCCCCTTGCCTCCAATTCCGAGTTGCATCAACTTAGACCATTTTGTGTAGTTGTTGTGATTTAATTTTTCAGAAATTTGAATGGGTTGATTTGAGGTTTCATTGGTTGGCTTATTGGTGTTTAACTGTGATAACAGTTGCAATAGGTCTTCCATTGTCACTGGTTTTTGGACTATGGTATTGCTGTCGGTTTCCATGGTAAATGATGATGCCTGATCGTTTTCGTTTGCCGGAAAAACGAACCTGGCTCTGATACCAAGCTAAAACAATTAACACAATTTTGGGGTTTTTCTGTATATGTTTTATTGATTAAAAAAAGGTTACAGCATTATATACACACAAAGTTATCTAAAATCATTCCTAAAAGAATCTGTTATTTTAGGCAATTTGACTAAACTAGAATATTGTACTCTAATTAGTTTACAGCAAAATATTCACTTTCTAACAATATGATATAATAATTTGACTAAATTTTGGCCGTATTTTAATACTAATCTATAAAGAAAAATATTATCAAAATGGATCTTGTTAAATTCGTCTCATTATGAACTTCTCAAATATGTAATTTTCATAATTTTTTGTAATACGCAATTAATGATATTTAGCAATAAGTAAATGATAATTAACAGATCTGATGTGGTCTAATCTGAATGTTTCTGGTCTGGTCGATCTGATCTTAATTTATTAAGGAATAACCGAATAAGTAATAAGTATGTAATACCCCGTATTTTTATACGTATTTTAATTTAAATTATCATTTTATGAAGTATTTAAATAATTTGAAATGAATTATTTATGGTATTTTATTAATTTAAAAGAATTATTTTATTAATTAAAGGTCCATTTTTATTTAATTGTTTTGGAAATATTTTATTTTATTATTTAGAAAATTTGGGGCATATTATTTTATAAAAGGATATTTAAAGTTAACGGTAAGTCAAAGGACTAGTTTGAATAGGAGAAGGGATCATTAATGGTAGAAAGGGAATTTAGGCTTAGGAGGATTTTAGAGAGGGGGTATAAATACCCATCTTATGAGCAAGTTAAATCTTGCCCAAGGTGGAGAATACCCAAAAGTAAACTCTCTCTCTCCTCTTATTTTGTGTCTCCTTTAATTTTCGCCCTCCCCTTTTTAATTTTACACACATCACCACACACATCACCACACACACCACCACCATCAAGGTGGCCAGCTGCCACCAACATCACAGCCGGCCGTGTAACACCCTAGAAATTTATTTCCTTTAAAATACTTGTTTTGCTCTTTTTAAAAAACGAATTAGGAAATTTTAAAACATTACCGCCACCGTGAAAACGGCTAAGGCAAATATCAAAGACACACAGCGGAAGACTCACTTTAAAACCATTCAAAACAAGTCAACTTAAAAAGTCAAATCAAATGAAAAATAAAGTCAACCTACAATTTAGAACCATTGTAGGCCCTTAATAAAATCGAGATAAAATATTTAAAAACCTTTGCGTTAGTCTCACAAGCAATATATATAATAATCAAATCAACAAAACCACATCATATTCTTATGAAAACTAAATATGATTCGCTCTTCACTCATGCTCATCATGAATATGTTTCCATACCTGAAAAGCTCCTCTTTACTTTGTCCCTACTACTCGCCATTAGAAATGGGTCGTCGTAAGGTCAAGATAAAGACAAGGCCAAACAAACATACAACACAAAATTAGCAATGCTGAGTACATAAGTGTAAACAGCACACACTAACATGTTTTAATCCTATCAACACACAACTTACCTTGTTGCACCTGTTTTCAAGCATACAACATAACCAACAAATAAGTAGACCACTTTATTTAATTTGATTACGCGTCGAACGGGTTTCCCACCAAATCCTTGCCCCAAATAAATTGAGGTAAATTACACCGGGAGCTAACCGGGTAAACAAATGCCACATGAAGTGACTGGACGTCCTGCGCATAATAAATAATAAAAAGGAAAATATAGCGTCCTGTACTCCCAATAGAAGTCATGGTTAAATATAAAACCCCATAACTCTCCCCATATGTTCATACACGAGGTATATACGTTCCAAGAGTTTTGGTGCGTAATCTCTTTCACTTTACATTGTTTACATATTTTTAGACTTGGTGACGACTCTTACACTACACGAAACCAGCAAATTGGCAACGGTTCATATCCCCCCAAAGGCAACGGTTTTGAACCGTTGAGTATTTGAGGGTTGCCAATTCCCAAATAAATTGGCAACGGTTCAAAACCGTTGCCAATTTATTGAATTGGCAACGGTTAACCGTTGCCAATGACCTGTATTTGGCAACGGTTAACCGTTGCCAAAGCCAATGGCGCGCCTTTTTAATTTTTTTTTAAAACATTGGCAACGGTTAACAGTTGCCAATGACCTGTATTGTTTTTTTTTTGGCTGCACTAATATTCACCTGTATTTTGTATTATTTTTTTTTGGGCTGCACTAATATTGACCTGTTTTTTTTTTTTTGGATGCAATAATATTATTATTATTATTAATAATAATAATTTTTATTATTATATTAATAATAATAATAATTATTAAAATTATAATAGTAATAATAATAATAATAATTATTATTATTATTATTATATATGATAATAGTAACAATAATTAGTAACATTAATAACAAAACATATATAAAGTAGAAAAATGTTTCATGTATACTACATAATTAATAAGCTAAGCCTAGGATTGATGAAGAGATGATATAGTACAAAAATGTATGACGATATTTACAAATTAAATGTGATGTAGGTCGCCAACATCTCCCGAATTACATGAAGTTCCTCGCTCGTGTATGGAAGTCCCGTTTGCCCCTTGCAAAACTTAGAATACACAAAACATAAGTCAGTAGAAGTGAAATAATAATAATTAGGGTTAGTTAAATGTGACTAATGCTTGAGATTACAAGAAAAGAGCAAGTAAGAGGTTATGGGACGCAATTTCAACCAAAATGGCTCAAGTAAGGCCATTTTGGCTACTAGGATGCCCATTTTCTACAATTCTTGTCTATTGAACTCATAACTAGTTAAAACATGTCATTATCACTTAGTTGTAGGTGACTAATGCTTGAGATTACAAGAAAAGAGCAAGTAAGAGGTTATGGGACGCAATTTCAACCAAAATGGCTCAACTAAGGCCATTTTGGCTACTAGGATGCCTATTTTCTACAATTCTTGTCTATTGAACTCATAACTAGTTAAAAAATGTCATTATCACTTAGTTATAAATGACTAATGCTTGAGATTACAAGAAAAGAGCAAGTAAGAGGTTTTGGGACGCAATTTCAACTAAAATGGCTCAAGTAAGGCCATTTTGGCTACTAGGATGCCTATTTTCTACAAATCATGTCTATTGAACTCATAACTAGTTAAAACATTTCATTATCACTTAGTTATAAGTGACTAATGCTTGAGATTACAAGAAAATAGCAAGTAAGAGGTTTTGGGACGCAATTTCAACCAAAATGGCTCAAGTAAGGCCATTTTGGCTACTAGGATGCCTATTTTCTACAAATCATGTCTATTGAACTCATAACTAGTTAAAACATGTCATTATCACTTAGTTAAATGTGACTAATGATTGAGATTACAAGAAAAGAGCAAGTATGAGGTTTTGGGACGCAATTTCAACCAAAATGGCTCAAGTAAGGCCATTTTTGCTACTACGATGCCTATTTTCTACAATTCTTGTCTATTGAACTCATAACTAGTTAAAACATGTCATTATCACTTAGTTATAGGTGATTAATGCTTGAGATTACAAGAAAAGAGCAAGTAAGAGGTTTTGGGACGCAATTTCAACCAAAATGGCATACCTCTTCAAGCTGACGTGTGTCTGTACAATGAGTTATCAGTATGTCATACATGAATCTCATCACGTATAGGCCACAGTCAATTCCGTTTTCCTGTTGTGCGCACTAGCATGAGGAACAAAGCACATGAATCAAAATGCATAGCAAATAAGCGACATCTTAAGCATTGTAAAGTAAGAAAATCACAACATCATGGGTGAATTACCTTGGGTGCTTTCCATGTAGGACCTCGAGGAGATCGAGGATTTATCTTCTTCATGGTACTACAAAAAATCAAAGTAATAAGTTCAAATTTGGCGTTTATAATCAATACATATGAGTTCAGATATGAAAATGAATAACAAGAAGTGAAACAAACTAGATGCTTACTTTTGCAGTATGGACCTCACAAGGCGCTTTCTTACTTGAGGTAACCGAGCGGAATCAAAGTAGAATATTGTGTTACTGGAAACACAAATCACAAGTAGGGTCCAATGAGAACTACACACGAGACAAACAAATCAATAGTTAGCCTGTTACAACAAATAAACTGGGAAAACAAATGAACTTGACTAGCATAATCAGACGTACTCCTCATAGTATGGGACGAATATAAACTTGTCTCCTGCACTCACTGATTGCCTGATACCCCGTTCAGCATAGTACAACACGTCAGCGGAGTTGCCTAAGATTCTAGCAGTGGACATCTGCTCAGGGCACAACCACCCAACTTGACAAGGAGATTCACGCTCCCATATTTGCTCCTGGAGTGCTCTGCATGCATGATAACACAATGTTAATCGCAAACCAAACGACAAACACCATTAAACTGAATAACATAAATTGAGTACCAGTTGAATTACCTCATGGATATTTGAATGAAGGAAATGTTAAGCATTTCACCACTTAGAAATTCCTTCACATCTTCTTTGAATAGCCATGTCGTTGCATCATCATCGTAGTGGAACATTTCCTTAGGAAGTTGAATTTGGATGGGGCTGTCATTAGGCAACACGCAAACACGGTTGTGCAAATAAGCTAACTCCTGGGATAGCGATTGAAGCACCGTGTCTTCAACTAATGGAGTAGCTTGCGTAGCTGAACCTAGTGAAGGGCTCTTCATCGACGCCTTTCCACTCACCGAGCCATGTTCACTTCTGTTCTTTGGCCCCTCCACCCTCTTCTTTGGCGTTTGGCTTTTCCTCGATGGCTAATAAGTATGATCACACAAATGGTTAGAAAAGATTTCCATCCAACTCTTGTGAAGAAAGGATTAAAGCGTGAAATCTAAATCTAAATTACCTGGTTCATCAACCGTATCCAAGCAGATGACCATTGCACAAAACTACCTTTTGCTACCCAGAGTGTAGTGAACTCATCACCCTCCACGGGCACAGGTATTAAGAGGTCCTCGGACCCGGGAACCACAGAATGGATCCCGAAAGAATAATGCTCAGGCAGAAGAGGTCGCAAATGGGCCGTACCTTGTTCGGCCGGTTGTGCACTACCATAGGCAACAACATGCAAAGGTCCATCATATGATTCGCCCGGGTGAAGAAGTTCACAACGGGTCTCTTCCTGCACCAATTACGAAGATACTTCATTTACATATACATATATAACTAAATATCTTAGGTGTAAGATAGGAGTTAAATCAAGCATTGAGCTAAAATCATGAAAAACGGGCAAGTTAGAACTGATTTAGGCCATTTTGAGCCGTAAATACTGTAAATGAACCTCAAACTTGTGAAATTGCTTTTTTTAGGTCGTTTCAAGGCATAAATATTCATAACTAAGTATATTAGGTGTAATATAGGAGTTAAATCAAGCATTGAGCTAAAATCATGAGAAACGGGCAAGTTAGAACTGATTTGGGCCATTTCGAGCCGTAAATACTGTAAATGAACCTTAAACTTGTGAAATTGCTTTTTTTAGGTCGTTTCAAGGCATAAATATTCATAACTAAGTATCTTAGGTGTAAGATAGGAGTTAAATCAAGCATTGAGCTAAAATCATGAGAAACGGGCAAGTTAGAACTGGTTTGGGCCATTTCGAGCCGTAAATACTGTAAATGAACCTCAAACTTGTGAAATTGCTTTTTTTAGGTCGTTTCAAGGCATAAATATTCATAACTAAGTATCTTAGGTGTAAGATAGGAGTTAAATCAAGCATTGAGCTAAAATCATGAAAAATGGGCAAGTTAGAACTGATTGAGGCCATTTCGAGCCGTAAATACTGTAAATGAACCTCAAACTTGTGACATTGCTCAAGTAAGGTTGTTTCAAGCCATACATGTTCATCACTAAGTATCTTAGGTGTAAGATAGGAAAAAAAAAAAAAAAAAACCAAATCGAGTCCAAAAAAAAAAAAAAAAAAAAAAAACCCGAACGCGAAGGGCAGCAGCTGCTGGCAGGCTGCACAGCTGCTGCGAGCCTGCACAGCTGTTGCAGTGCTGCACAGCTGCTGCAGCCTTTCCGGCAGCCTCTCCTACCTTCTCCGCTTCCCCATGACAAAGAGAAGGAGAAGGAGAAGGAGAAGGAGAAGGAGAAGGAAAAAGAGAAGGAGAAGGAGAAGAAAGAGAAGGAGGAGGAGGAGGAGAAGGAGAAGGAGAAGGAGAAAGAGAAGGAGAAGGAGAAGGAGAAGGAGAAGGAGAAGAAAGAGAAGGAGGAGGAGGAGAAGGAGAAGGATAAGGAGAAGGAGAAGGAGAAAGAGAAGGAGAAGGAGAAGAAAGAGAAGGAGGAGGAGGAGAAGGAGAAGGAGAAGGATAAAGAGAAGAAAGAGAAGGAGGAGGAGGAGAAGGAGAAGGAGAAGGAGAAGGAGAAGGAGAAGAAGGAGGAGGAGGAGGAGGAGGAGGAGAAGGAGAAGGAGAAGGAGAAAGAGAAGGAGGAGGAGAAGGAAGAGCAAACAAGAACAACACATGACATCAACAAAGCATACTGACAACACAACACAGCGACCTTGACCATTTCACAGCGAACTTAACCATTTCACAACACAATCCAAAAACAAATATCATTATCCAAACAAGTAAGCACAAAATCACCTGTAGAATAGGAAAGTGATGAGGTGTCGAAGTATCAAGCCCCCTTGAGTTCGCATGTGAAGGAGTACCAATCTGCAACAGTGTATTGATAGTGAAACATTAATTAGAACCGTACCCACGTAACTCAACATATCAAAACTTATAGAGTTGAATTCTAATCATTTACCTCCTGTTCTCCTTCTCTTCGTGGGTGGCTACTTGAGTCGGCCGGTGTTGTCGAGGAAAAGGGCAAGGTCGGCAAATTCATTTGCTTCGCCCATGCATTGAACTCTTCGCGCATCTCATTGCGCACTTGTTCTTTAATTGAAGCCACTGTGGCATCGAAGTTCTGTGGCGAGTTCACACTTGCTCGGGATCTTGCAGATTTGGTATATTCGGGACCCATTACCTTCTCCCATCCTAGCAAGCTCCCCCCAGCACCTAATACCCGTCCCGGATGGTAGGGTTTTCCCATAGCCAAGGTGAAGGGGTCCTTCTCTACCGTCGGGACGAGCTTGCCTTCAACAAGCTCTCCAGTGTACTCAAGCTGTAGCAAAAACAAAATGGCAACATGAAGTCAGTGTTTATATTAAGTGATATACATGCAAATGAATATGTTAGTTCACTAGTTCATAGTTGCTTACTAGCTTATCTGTCATTTCTTTGGTTTCCGGAGCCTTGATGGACCATTTTCCGGTCTTCTTGTCCCGCGAATGCATAGAGCAAAAGAAATCCCCAGCACGACTCACCAAAGTACTGGTCGTGGAGTCAGACGGCGTTGTGGAGGACCCTAGAAGCGCAGTGGGGTATACTCCTTCACTCACCCACGTATCCCTCCATTCATCATACGTCATTGCTCCCATATGATGGTGGTATTGCTTTTGCAATGCATTCCTGGAATTCTGCTCCCTCATTTCATACATAAAAAGATATATATGTTAGTTTCATTACTAATAAAAAAGACGATAAATTACAACACAATTTTCATCAGAGTTCTTTAAACTTACAATTTCTTCTTTTTTACATTTTTGATGAACGAAAGCCTCCCAATCATCCTTCGATATGCTAGGCCATATTTGCCAAGGGAGTTTCTCTTCATAGATGACATCATCATCACTGCCACCTCCTTTCTTGTTCTTTGGTTTCCTCACAAGTTTCTTTGTGATAAACCGACGAACTAAGTTACACTTGAAGCTTCTGAATCTTGCCGCAAGTAAGGATTCAAACACCCTTCGCTTGGCGTACTCATTTGGAATGTTAAATAGACTCTGCAAGCACAAATAACAAACATTATTTGTTTGCCCATAACATAACAATAAATTGAAATTGTTTATAAATAATCACATCAAATCAAACTTACCCTGGTATCATTCCAAAACGTGTCAATCAAGCCTGTAGGTACGTCGGTCATACGAAGCGTAATGGGGATTTTGCGCGCAAAAATCCCAACTTGACCAGCATACTGACGACGCCATTTACCTGAGGGTTGCCCTACCCTGTCATACTCCAAGACCATAGGACCGACAGGTTTCTTGAAAGCTGTCGTCGGACCCCTCTGCTTTTTCTTCGCTGGTGCCTGCACCCCCGCTCCACTTTGATCCTCACGAAACGGCTCCACACTGGCATTATCGATTGGAGGCGCTTGCTCAGCTGCAATTTCAAAGTCATCTATCATTCTCTCCAATACATCTTGCGCGTGATCTTCTGGCTCACCCAAATCAGTTTCCTTGTTCACATCATACGGATGGTCCCCATCATTAGATGAATCATCTGAGTTAAATTCAACATCCTCAACTCGAACACGGAATCGATCGTCCGCCATTAGATGTTAAAACCTGTCATTACAAACATAACACGTTATTAGCTGCTGAATTGTAAGGTAAACTTCTAATCATATATACATTGCTGAATTATAATACAAATAAACTCTGAAAATGGTGATGCAAGTTACTTTATTCATACCAAAGAATATAAGAAAAATGGGCAAGTAATTCAACAATTTCATTCATTTTCACCCAAAATGTGATTTTTTAATTCTTTCTACGCCTGCAATTCAAACTAACAGAAAATATACAGTACCTCAATCTAATATTCCTTCAGCGTGGTCTGATCTCATGTAATCGGCTTGGTCTTCTATCTCATTTGGCACAGCAGGTCTAGGAACAGTGAAAGGTGCCGAGTCATCAAAGGCATTATATTCTTCCTCATCCTCGACATCTCCAACGCCAAGGATTCTTTTTTTGCCGGCTAGCACAATAGACCATTTTGAGTTGGCAGGGTCAGATACGTAAAACACCTGCTTAGCTTGAGATGCAAGGATGAATGGTTCCGCACTATCATTCAGGTTGCCAAGATCTACAAGAGTAAAGTCATCAAATTTGACGTTACGCCTGATATTATCAACCCACTTACACCGGAAAAGAGCAATCGTGAAGTCACAATAATCAAGCTCCCATATTTCTTGAATTCGACCGTAGTATGACAAATCTGCATCAACGGGTGATTTATCCTTAGCACTTGCAAACTCCCTTGACGATGCCACAACCGTTACACCACTGTTTTGGGTCGAGGACGATTTCAAATCTTGACGCTCAGTCCAAAATGTGTACCCATTTATGTCATATCCCTCAAATGAGCGAACATCATCCATAGGACCATAAGCAAGCCACCTTACTGTAGCTGTGACACGCTCATCCATTCCACCCATCACTCGATCACGAAACCAACTCACAAACTTCTTATTGTGCAACTGCATCAGTGCCCTTTCACCTATCGACGGAAACTCATCACGCAAACTAGCCATGTGCTCGTCTAAATATGGGTGAACATCTGCAACATGGTGCAACACATATAGGTGTGCTTGTAAGAACTTCTCTCGATCAGGTGACATTCGTTTCGACCCGATTGTGCCATGACCATCAAGTCTACCTTCATGTCGAGAAGTAGGAATACCAATAGGTTCAGCAATGGCTATATAGTCGGCCACAAAATTACCAATCTCCTCGGCCACGGTCCCTTGAATCATACTTCCTTCCGGGTGAGCCTGATTCCTAACTTTATCTTGCAATGTATCCATGTGTCTTTCAAAAGGATAGCACCACCTCAAGAACACTGGACCGCACAACTTAATCTCACGCACCAAATGAAGAATCAAATGCACCATTATGTCAAAAAACGAGGGCGGGAAGTACATCTCAAATTTGCACAAAGTCACAACCACATCCGCCTGTAAAGCATCAAGGGTACAAGGATCAAGAACTTTGCTACATATTGTATTGAAAAACGAACAGAGGCTTGTAATAGCTTCCCTCACGTGCTTTGGCAAAATACCACGTATTGCAATTGGTAGAAAAACTTGCATCAGTACATGACAATCATGGGATTTCATACTTGTCAGCTTCAATTCTCCATTTAAGGATACAAATCTTTTCATGTTAGATGCGTACCCTGATGGAACCTTAATGCCATACAGACATTCACAAAACCTCCGTTTTTCTACCCTTGACAATGTGTAGCAAGCCGGAGGTAAATAGGCCTTCCCCTCTTTGGCTTTTCCCTCATTTTTCTTCTTCGACGCATTCGCGGCCTTTCCCTTTCCCTTGCTCTTCCCCTTTCCCTTTTTCGAACCCATTTCTTTTTCCTTTTCCTGTTCCTTTCCCTTACTAACCCTTTGATAAACCCACAATTCTGGACGCACCCCCATCTTTTCCAAATCTAAACGTGCACCCTTTCCGTCCTTTGTCTTGTTTTGAATATTCATCAGCGTTCCCACAAGAGCGTCACACACATTCTTCTCTATATGCATTACATCAAGACAGTGCCTAACGTCATGTTCTTTCCAGTACGGGAGCAACCAAAAGATTGATTCTTTTTTAAAGAGAGAAACTGATTCCGCCGCTTTTTCAGATTTCCCAAATACTGTTCGTACACCCTTGACCCGAGCGTAAACCTCCTCACCAGTCAGTGGCCTAGGAGCAGTCCCGTCTTCCACTGTCCCATCGAAAGCCTTTTTCTGCCGACGGTACGGGTGATCGCGCCTGAGCAACCTTCTTGTCCTCAAATACACCTCCTTGAAAGAATGATCAAGGCGTCTGCTTGGCGTATCATCAATACAAATGGGACATGCCTTTTTCCCTTTATTCTTATACCCAGACAAGTTGCCATATGCAGGAAAATCATTAAGGGTCCACATAAGAGCTGCACGCAATGTGAACATCTCATTCTTATAAGCATCAAACACGGAAACCCCTTCGTCCCACATCTTTCTCAAATCATCAACCAATGGCGCAAGATACACATCAATGTCATTTCCAGGTTGCCTTGGCCCCGATATCAAGAGTGAAAGCATTACATATTTCCGTTTCATGCACAACCAAGGAGGCAAATTGTAGATCACTAAAAGTAACGGCCATGTGCTGTGTTGGGTGCTAAGAGTGCCAAATGGATTCATCCCGTTCGTGCACAAACCAAACCTTAAATTTCTGACTTCGTCACCGAATTCCGCAAACTTCATATCAAGGTTCTTCCATTGCGGGGAGTCGGCTGGGTGCTTCAGCATTCTGTTTTTCTTTCTTCCCTCTGCATGCCACCTCAAGTTTTTAGCGTCTTTTGGTAAAGAGAACAGACGCTTAAACCTAGGAATTATGGGAAGATACCACAACACCTTAGCAGGAGGTCCCTTCGTACCAGCGTTGGAACTCTTGCGCTTGTAGCGCGACTTCTGGCATCTTGGACACTCCTCCAATTTTTCATATTCATTTCGGTAAAGAATACAATCATTAGGACATGCATGTATCTTCTTATACTCCAAACTAAATGGACACATGAGCTTCTTAGCGTAATAGTAAGACTTAGGAATTTCATTCCCATCTGGCAACATCTCCCTTAACACGCTCAACAAGGAAGTAAAACTACTGTCCGTCCACCTATGCTTCGACTTAATGTTAAAAAGAGTTAGCACGGCTGATAGTTTGGAGTATTTTTTGCACCCAGGATACAAAGGCTTTTTAGAAGCCTCTAATAATGACTCAAACACGTCACCTTCAAAACCACGCATCATCTCATCCACACCTTCATCCTCAACCTCATCCTCATGATCATCCTCAAATCCCTCCTCAGCACCATCATCATCAATATGTTCATCATTCTTGTATTCCTCGTCCACACGGATATTATTGCTTCTATCATCATGCACATTATACCCAATAACATCCCCACTGTACTCTCCTTCTTCACCATGCCAAATCCACACATGATATTTAACCCTAAACCCACGACAAACTACATGATCTCTAATGATATCAACACTATTGACCACCTTCACATTATTACAATCAACACAAGGACAATAGAGGCACTCGAAACCCATTCTGCGCTGATAAGATGAAGCCGTCTCGCAGAACTCTTGAACCCCATTAAAGAATTCCAATGTATCACGTCTACCATACATCCATCCACGATCCCTCTCTATTAAGTAAATTGTCTCTAAACATGGCAACATATTACGAATGATAATGTATAATTGCTACATCTTCTATATATATAAATCAAATTCAAACACACACCATGCATATAACTTTCATATACATACACAAATGAATATATGCTTCCAAAGGGTCCTTATCACTCCAACCTAACCCATCCTTGAACGTTTACTCTCACTAGTGAATGTATGTCAACTTTCCAATTTTAAGGAAAATCCGGCAGCATTTCCCCCCAGTTCTCCAAGTACACGACGTAGGTATTACTTACCCACATATGTACCCAGAGAACATGGTGATCGAGGAAATGGTAAGCCAAAATGTTCCTTAAAATCGAAAAATAAAAAAGACATACATTCACCACCTAAGTGAAAGTAAACGTTCAAGAACAGTCCCAACCGGGGACTATTCAAGACTTTCTCCTAATGAGAAAGCCTTGCACGGGTATCTAGGCATATGATGATGCAATGAAAACATTTCATATATTTATTGTTGTATTTAGTTTGTCATTATATAATACACAAATCTAATATCTAGCATCTAAAAACTTTTATTAAAACAATAATAGAGAGAAAGAAATATTTATAGCTTAGAGAAGTTTATAATTCTTCAATTCTTCAATTATCTAAACTAACCTAAACTAACCTAAACCTAGTTCAATTATCTTCAATTCTTCATGAAAAACCTATAATTCTTCAATTATCTAAACTAACCTAAACTTTCTTGAACTTAATTAATTGTAAATTCAACCTTAACAAACAACCTTGAAGCATAACCCAACTTTCTTGAACTTAATTAATTGTAAATTCAACCTATAATTCTTCAATTATCTAAACTAACAATCTATGCAAAAGCCAACAAAGAATAACCCAAAACATTATTCAATATCACAATGCAAGCTCAAATCAGCATATATAGTAATTCAAAAAACAAGAAACCCAAATAAAATTCACACAAAAACCTAATTTGCTAGCTACTTACCTTGAAGCTGCTTCAATGGAGGAGATTCAAGCTCGCACAGCCCTTCAATGGAGGTGAGAAAGCTCGCTCAGCCCTTCAATGGAGATGGAGGTATCATGCAAGAGGGATTGCGTGGGATTGCGTGGGAGTTGAAGGAATGAGGAAGGAGGAGGGAAAACGCAGAAGGAGGGGAGAAAGTTCGCCCAGCTAGCTCTTCAATGGAGGTTCGTACCTCGCACCAGGCCACTTCAATGGAGATGGAGGGAGAAGAGAAGAGGGATTGCAGACGCAGAATGAGAAGAGGGATTGCAGACGTTGAGGAATGAGGAAGGAGGAGGGAAAACGCAGAATGAATTGAAGACGTTGATGAACAGTGACAAAACCCGCAATTTTTTAAAAAAAAAACAACATTGGCAACCGTTGCCAATTTCAATCAATATTTTTTTTTTTAAAAACATAATGTTAATCCGATTTTTTTTTTTTTTTTTTTTTTTTTAAAAAAAAAAATTGGCAACGGTTAACCGTTGCCAATGTTAATCAATATTTTTTTTATTTTTTTTTTAAAAAATTGGCAACGGTTAACCGTTGCCAACTCTGATATTTTAAATGGCGCTCACTTAAGTTGGCAACGGTTTTCATGAACCGTTGCCATAGGGGGGTTGCCTATTTCAATTTTTCTACTAGTGTCAAACCATAGCACAATCAACCATAATAAATCATTCAAGCAATCAAACAAACCAATTTAATTCTTGAATAATTAGTGACCACATAATTTTAATGTTAAACCCCTTTTAAACTATTTCAGTGTTAAATAACACCTTAAGTTCATAAGGCACCGCAAACCTATCCCTCGGTGTTTAGAACACTTTAAGTGCACGTAGGCACCGCAATGTAATTTATCCCTGTGTACTAAGACACTTAATAGCTCAATTCCCATGCTTAAAGCATTAATAAAAATTATATTAACTACAATAAAATTCCCTTTTTTTATTCCTAACCAAATTAAAAATTTAGTTTAATTAAACATGCTCTCAATTATGCAAATATAAAAGTGTAGTTTGTATTCAACATGCCAATATAATTAATTTCAATCATTAATCCATCATAAATAATTCATACATCATAAATCAATCATCAACATCAATCCAATCACCAATTCCAATTCACACCTAACATGATACTATCATGGAGTTAATTATATAAAACATAGCATGCTTCTGTACACTTAAATAATTACTGAGTACGCGAACGTACTTTGAATATGATCTCAAAATCGCATGAATATACAAAATCACTCACTTAGGAATCTCCTACAACCCAAAATTGCAAAGAGAATACTTATTCAACATAAATTTCCAGCAATATATACACTCTTTAAATCACTCATAAACCCTCTAAAACAAGCTGAAAATTAATTTTAAACCCTTACTTTTATTCCCAATTAATGGGTAATTAAAAATTCCTTCAAGAAACACAATTTTAAACCTTTATATAAAAAATTACAGCTTTATAAAAACATGTAAAATTGTTGTAATTATGTTTAAAAACATCTAATTTAATAGTTTCAATCACCTACAATCAATTTCCATCAACACACATTAATCTGGAAACCTAGGGTTTTCAATTTGGGGCTTTTTAATTCAAAAACCAAATCTAAAAATTATATACATAATAATCAAAATCAAATATCATAAAAATCATCACAAACCTTAATAATTGAATCAAAACTAGAATAATTTAAAAACAAAAGAAGTGTTTTATTTTTTTTTTTGAAACACACGCACACAAGGGGGAAAAAGGGAGGGTGGCTGGCGCCACCTCCCACGGCTACTGCTGTTGCCGGCCCTGTATTGGCGACGGCGGTCGGCTGTGGTGGAGGTGGCAGCCGACCACCGTGATGGTGGTGGTGTGTGTAAAATCAAAAGGGGGGGGGGGAATTAAAGGAGAGAGAGAGTTTTGCTTTGGGTATTCTTCACCTTGGGCAAGACTAACTTGCTCATAAGATGGGTATTTATACCACATCTCTAAAAACCCTCCTAAGCTTAAATTCCCTTTCTACCCTTAATGATCCCTTCTCCTATTTAAACTAGTCATTTGACTTTCTTTAAATACTATTGACTTTAAATTTCTTTTTATAAAATAATATGCCCCAAAGTTTCTAAATGATAAAATAAAGTATTTTCAAACAATTAAATAAATAAAAATTGACCTTTAATTAAAATAATTCTTTTTAAAGTAATAAAATACCAAATAATTCATTTCAAATTATTTAAATACTTCATAAAATAATGATTTAATTAAATTAAAATACGTATTAAAATACCAGGTATTAGGCCGTCGCCGCCAGCAGCAGCAGCCATGGGAGGTGGCGCCAGCCACCCTCCATTTTTCCCCCTTGTTGTGCGTGTGTTTTCAAAAAAAATAAAAAATAAAAAAACTTTTTTGTTTGTTTTAAAATTATTTTAGCCTTGATTCAATTATTATTTTTGGGTTGTGTGATGATTTTTATGATGTTTAATTATAATTATTATGTATATAATTTTCAGATTTGGTTTTTGAATTAAAAAGCCCCAAACCCTAGGTTTCTAAATTAATGTGTGTTGATGGAAATTGATTGTAGGTGATTGAAACTATTTAATTAGATGTTTCTAAACATTTACGTCAATTTTACATGTTTTTATAAAGTTAGAATTTTTATATAAAAGCTATAATTATGTTTTTTGAAAGGATTTTTAATTACCCATCAATTGGGAATAAAAGTAAGGGTTTTAAATTAATTTTCAGCTTGTTTTAGAGGGTTTATGAGTGATTTAAAGAGTGTATATATTGCTGGAATTTTTTTTTGAATAGGTATTAATGTCTCTTTGTAATTTTGGGTTGTAGGAGATTTACAAGTGAGTGATTTTGTGTAGTCGTGACGATTTTGAGATCATATTCAAGGTACTTCGCGTACTCGGTAATTATTTAAGTGTATAGAAGCATGCTATGCTTTGTTTAATTAATTCCATGGTAGTATCATGATAGGTGTGAATTGAAATTGGTAATTGGATTGATGTTGGTGATTGGTTTATGATGTATGAATAATGATTGGAATCAATTATATTGGCATGTTGAATAGGAACTACACTTTTATTATTGGCATGATTGAGAGCATGTTTAATTAAAATAAATGTTTAATTTGGTTTGGAATATAAAAAGGGAATTTTATTGTGGTTCATATAATTTTTATTGATGCTTTAAGCATGAGAATTGAGTTGTTAAGTGTCTTATTACACAGGGATAAATTATATTGCGGTGCCTACGTGCACTTAAGGTGTTCCAGACACCGATGGATAGGATTTGCGGTGCTTATGCACTTAAGGTGTTATTTAACACCGAAGTAGTTTAAAAAGGGTTCAACATTAAATTATGTGATCACTAATTATTCAAGAATTAAATTGGTATGTTTGATTGCTTGAATGATTTATTATGATTGGTTGTGGTATGGCTTAAGAGTCGTCACCAAGTCTAAAAATATGTAAACAACGTAAAGTGAAAGAGATTACGCACCAAAACTCTTGGAACGTATATATCTCGAGTATGAACATATGGGAGGAGTTATGGGGTTTTATATTTAACCATGACTTCTACTGGGAGTACATGACGCAATATTTTCCTTTTTTTTATTTATTATGCGCAGGACGTCCAGTCACTTCATGTGACATTTGTTTACCCGGTAAGCTCTCGGTGTAGTTTACCTCAATTTATTTAGGGCAAGGATTTGGTGGGAAACCCGTTCGATGCGTAATCAAATCAAATAAGAAGTTTGTTTATTCATTTCTGTGTTGGTTGTATTGTGTGCTTGAAAATAGGTGCAGCAAGGTAAGTTGTGTGTTGATAGGATTAAAGCATGTTAGTGTGCACTGTTTACGCTTATGTACTCAGCATTGCTGATTGTGTGTTGTATGTTTGTTTGGCCTTGTCTTTATCTTGGCCCTACGATGACCCATTTCTAATGGCGAGTAGCGGGGACAAAATAAAGAGGAGCTTTTCAGGTGTGGAAGCATATTCATGATGGACATGAGTGAAGAGCGAATCATGTTTAGTTTTCATAAGAATATGATGTGATTTTGTTGCTTTAATTATTATATATATATATATATATTGTTTGTGAGACTAACGCAAAGGTTTTCAAATGTTTTACCTCGGTTTTATTAAGGGCCTACAATGGTTCCAAGTTGTAGGTTGACTTTATTTGACTTTACTTTCATTTGATTTAATTTTTTTAGGTTGACTTGTTTTGAATGGTTTTAAAGTGAGTCTTTCGATGTGTGTCTTTGATAATTGCCTTAGTCGTTTTCACGGTGGCGGTTAGTCTTAGAATTCCTATTTCGTATTTAAAGGAGCAAAATAGGTATTTTTAAAGGAAACAAATTTCTAAGATGTTACAAAGTACCTGAAATAAGTTGAAGAAAACATGTCCTTAAAGTAGGTATCAGAAGTAAAGTTTTTTTTTTTTTTTTTTTTTTTTTTTGGGAACTAGAAGTAAAGCTATTTTATTCGTACTTTTTTCTTTATTTTAAATTTTTGCTAATATACAGATCAAATTATATACAACAAGTTTAAATAATAACATAACTTAGTATGAACTATGAGGTATAGTTAATTTCCGTATCTTTTAATGGGTACGGTATGAATATTTGTGACTCAAATCACTATCAACTATTCATTTGAATTATGCTAGAATTATTCTAGATAATGTGATTTAGGTTGTTATAAATCTATTAATGACATTTAGACATGAAATTAAAAAGGCTAATTACCAATTGGTTATTGGTGCAGTAGTGATTGAGACTGCACTTGGTAGGGAGGACTACGTGTTCGATTCCTCGCAACAACAATTGGAAGAAGACTGGAACATAATCACTCATAACTGAGTCCCGAATCCAGATTAGCCCAAAGGGTGAACCAAGTTTGAACAAAAAAAAATAAGGCTAATTTGAGTACAATTCAGCTCAGAACAAAAAGTGTAGTCTTATGAAATAATTTAGATAATAAATATTAGAATTAAGGAAGAGGAAATTAAAACTGTATTATTGTACTTAAATTTTATGCAATTGTATAATTTGGTGGAAATCTGATTACTAAAGACACTGGAGTTTTTCCTTTATGAGACCAAAAAGGAGGTGCACGTGCATTTCCTACTCTTTGATTAAGGGTACATTAAATTTATAATTAACAGTTTAGCATTATCAAATTTTTTTTTTTAAATTTTAGTTAGAAGAATTAAAAATAGATATGTCGTACATTGATATTTGAAAATAAAAAACAATATTCCCAGTAAGTTGGTAGGTTCCAAGGTCATATATCCGATTATACCATTATCAGATTTATCCTTCATAATACTTAGATCAATAGATCTCTTTCAAAAAAAAAAAAAAATACTTAATTAGATCAATAGATCGGATCACATGATTTATTTTTTGTCCTCCTATTTAAATACTTAATTTCAAAAAGTTGTCAAGCAATAGTAGTGACTAATGAGTAATTGATGAGCAAATATATAAATAATTTTGTAGTTTTTTTAATTTACTTAATTATATATATATTCCATCTACTCAAAACAATGTAGTAGCTAGTTTAGCATAATTTATTAATGTGAACAAAAATAATGCAGCAACAATGGCCGGCCGGCCACCTCGTTATTATTATTGTTTGTTTTATTGTTTTAGTGGTTAATATTGTCACAAGCTGCCATTTATGTTATCACTCTACAAACAATATACAATTTCCCCAATATCTTCATGTCATCATGTGTACCTCTCGATCTCTTTAACTCTAAAACTAGTACATAAAAATACCTCTAAACAAGTGTATTAGTCTAGGGGAATAATAAAATTTGTGCTTTATTTCTTTTATTTTTGACTCTAAATTACAAAGTTTAGATATCATTACAATCAAGATTTTCCCAAATTACAAGAGATTAGAGACACTATAGATGGCTACGTTTTCTTCTTATCAAAGCAATAATATCTCAAATTTTTAATTATAATCTTTATAAAAAGCCTCATTTATTCAAACAAAGCTTTAAATTCATTTTGCTTAATTTGTTTGTAATTTTATTTTATATGGTTTGTACGTGACCTTTATTAAAAATCTTTGGCCCGGCCCTCACTTTTGCTTTTCATGATTTAATTATAAAAAAGATTTAATGTACTTAGGTTTATTACTTTTTTGGTTTGAATAATAAAATGCAAAATCATAGATCTTTAGGGCTTAAAGCCCGGATTAACGGTCAAATCATTCTACCTTAGTGGTTGTCTTCCCTGCCTAATCTTCTCTTAATTTCATGGAATATGTTTATTTTTCCATGCATGCATGCATTATTGCATCTTATCAACAATTCCTAAATTAAATGAAACTTAAATAGTTAGATTATTGATTATGAGATAAAGGGTTGCATAAACTTGAGTTAAAACTATGATACACTTGCAATAGTCATTATATAATTAATTATATATTGTAAAATTATAATGTCAATTTATTATTTTGTTCTATTGTACTCTAGCAATATGTTATACATGATCGTTTTTGCCAATTATTTTAGAATTTTGTATCATAATATTAAAGTGTTTACATTACAATATTGAACTTAAATATGGTATTGCTTAAAAATGATTATTGTGGCTTGTTTATTGGTGTGGATGGGAGAGAATGACATGTACGGAAAAAATGATATAAACGGAAGTTAATTTAATTTGAACGCCCCCAATAATTATAAACAACCAAGACAACTATCATCTAGAATGATTAAAATAACTAGGTACACCATTACACAATTATTAATTCATCTATACATAATTTTAGATTTAGAAGTCTAAGTAGTTATTTAGGTAATAACAATATGTACGTAGTTCTTTGTTTCTAATGATATCAAAACCTTATATATCGTATACAGGTCACTCAAGTATATCGATTCTGGCGGAATGAAAAAAAAAAAAACACAACAAATAACATTTTTCCAAGAGGTGTGTATTTATTATATGCATCACACGTGTCGGTATGTGTATATCGAGCATACTATACTATAGAAGCACCGAGCTAGTGAATTAGCATGCTTTTTAATATGTTAAATAATTAACTCCGGTTCAATTAGTTTTTAACTTCGCTTGATTATATATTTTCCGCTCCAAATTTAAGTTTCACAATACACTCCTTTCGTTATTCATTTTCCTACTTTCTTTTTGAGTGTATTTCTCATTAATGTTCCTCTTTTGTTTTACACTTTTTATACAGTTAAATAAAATAATAAAAAAAAAAAAATCTCTTTTATAATATTCTTCAAATCTTTACTTCTTCAAGAAAAGTTTAAGCTTTATATATGTATTATCATGTTAATTAGGTGATGTAATCTGTACAAGGCTTTTCCCCTTTTTATATGAGCACTTTGGTTTACTTGTTGAGGTCTAAGACCTTTTTGCTTTTGTTCATAAACTCCGGAATAAAGGTCATATCATTCATCCTAAATGGCCCCTTAACTTCCAGGTTTTTAGCTCCCATACACCACTTTTAACTAAATCACATTACACTAATTAAGACAATATGTTTATTAATTAGTGTTATTATTTAATTAATAAAGAATAATGATGCTTTTCTGAGCTCTAGAAAAGGATCTTCTGAGGGTTGAAGTTGAACTAAACCTTTTTAGTAGCTTTAATTATCTTTACCTAAAACACAACCTTTTATTTTTTTAACAACTTCATGCAATAAATTAAAACTACTATAAGGGGGTCAAAGTATGTGAGCTGATAATTTCTTACTTTTCTTTTTCTTGTTATGCTTTTAGCTTATTTTAATTGATTTGTTAAATTATAATTATGTAATTAACCAATATTAGCTAACCGTGTCCAAAGTGAAATGGGTCAGGCTGAACCCACATGTTAAATTGGAATGCTGACCCTGATTGGGCCACTAAGAAAATGGCTCAACTATTATCGAACCTTTTTTTTTTTTTTTTTTTTTTTTTCTGTCTTTTTTATAATTATTTTTTGTTTGGAGCAATTGTTGATTGGTTAAAAAATTAATGGTCCATTGTAGAAAGTACAGAGCTATAGAAGCAATGATATTTTATCAACCTTATTATGCTAATATTAATTGGCTTTTATTCAAAGTGTAATATAAAAGTAACTTTTTTTTTGAAAAATAACATAACAGTAACTTAAGTACGAAGTATAATTTTATTTATATAAATAAAAAAAAAGTCCAATAAAATATCTAATGACAGTGACAAATTTAGAAATAATTGTTCTTGGTGAGTAACTAAAAACTAGCAATAACAAATGTGCGAAAAAGGCCAAACAATACATATGCCCTAAAATGGCATTGCTTCTAAGGAACCAGGACAAGTACGTTTTAAAATTTTTATGGATAGAAAGGGAGCACTTTGCAACTTCATAATTTTTTTACGTGGCCAAGTTTAACTAATTACTCCGTGTTCTACTTGGACAATAAGAAGGGTATATTGCTGCACTCGAAACTTAGCAAATAAATAAATAAATAAAGGTTAAAATATAATACAAAAGTAAACTTAATTACTCCATAAAAAGAATTTATTACAGAGTGAAAAACTCTCACAAAAGTTGATTAAATGGAGCAATATAGAGCTAGAGGGAGTATAAGCATTACGCAACGAAAGGGAGTAACGTAGTTACGTAGCATGGTCCAGAGCTAGTAGTGCCAAACAGCCAACAGCTAAAATGCAAATCATGTGGAAGAGGCAAGTAGGCAACATCAACAACTGAATCCCTAGTCCCATTGTAACCTTGTTTAGTGAAGTAGACACTCAGTTTCATTTATTTCTCCCCTTTTAATTATTTAGTGGTCACTCTTTTCATTTGGCTTCGTATATTATAAGGTAAAGGGGCCCATTGGAATTCGAGGGCCTAAGCTTACTGTTTCACATGTAATTTACACGAGAAGGCATTAAGGATTTTTAATTTTTTTTTTTTTTCAATTTTTTTTTTTTTTTTTTCAATTTTTAGCATTCTGCTAACATTTTACAAGGCAGAATCTTGGTTCATATAGTCATACAAGATTATTTAGGGTAAAATGTTGTCCTAGATGAATTTTAATCAGCAAATAGTCGTGGTAGAGTAGCGACTTTGGCTATCGGTGGTGGTAGTGAGAGTGGTATGTATGCTAGAATGATAGTGGTGGTGGCTGCAGTGATGGTAAGTGCGAAAACCCATACAAATACATTGTAAGTGGCAAGAAGGAAGATGAAGTACATAATTAGCTTATCAATTGTTTTCCTTACTACAAAAAAGCTTTTCAGTCTATCATGTTAAACCAAAAGGGGAATTTGCATTGTGACTAGTCACCTCTTTTTTTTTAAAATATCCCTTTTAAAATAGTACTTCGTAGTAATAATAATAAAAAGTATTATAACTTGTATGGATGTATAGGAGTAACTTATTAAGCTAGTATGCTTATTACGTGAGCATTATGTAGGAAGCGTAGCATAATAATTGTATTATGTCTTGTCCAATAGAGGAATAGACAACTAACATTTTAATTAACAGCATGAATTATTGGCCCCTATTAAATTGAAATCAGCATTGAAAAGTTAAGACTTTTGTCAAGTAACAACTAGCAAGTCATTTTCTTTTCATTATTGATTGATAATTGTTCAGGAAAGGACAACGGCTTTCTAATCATAAAAGCATCCAGACAATGAACCATTTGCTCAATGTTCTAGTTCAAATTTTCGCAAGCTTGCAGGCTGCTGCTACATCAGCTTCGCTCTCTCCTTTAAGAATAAGTATTTTCTCTGTATATACTATATACACATTTTCTCTGTTTCAGAAGTCAAAAGCATGGAGCAAACTGCAAACTTGAAGAGATGGTACATCTTTAAAATGCAGCATAATTTGCATTCTGAAACAAAATTTCCTGTACGATTTGCTATACTCATAGATTTTTAAACATTCACAAATGAGGGAACACCGCGCTAAAGCTACACAATAACATTTTAGAATATACCATTCTTCAATTATCAAGCAGAATTAGGGAGTTTGATGTGGAAGAGAGAAAATAAATTCTACAATGGCATAAGCACTTAGCAATCAGCTTGATATGAAGAATGTCACCTCCCAAATAATCTCGTAACTGATGATGTAAGTGCAGAAGTGAGGAATTTCAACCCAGAAGAACCGCCAGGAAAGTAAGAAATAGCATAGTATGTCAGTGCAAATACCTGCCAGAGTTCAAAAAAGATAACAAACTCCTATCAGAATTGGTTCTGGGGGATGCTCAAGAAACTTAATGTCAGACATAATACGAGGTGGTGAAAATTATCAACATTATAAATAGAAATCGTAAGAAAATTTACAGGGAAATCAAACAGCTAAATACCTGTAACACGGAGAAAAGAACAGATAGAATGTAGCTATGGAGCACCATGGACACATAGATTGTACCAAACATACAGCCAAGAATTCCCAATGAAAATGGAAGTCTCTGCAAAAGAGAACAAAAAAGCACTGTCAGCAAAAACCAACAAAAATATTATACGACACAGAAAACAATTGTCCCTATTGAAAAAATAATAAAAGGTACCTCTTTCGTAGACATATGAGCTAGCTGATTAGATGGCCCCCTCAGTGCAAAAAACGACCCAACGATGAACCCACATCCAAGAGTGAAGCAGATAGCAAACTTTTGAGGCATCAATACCATGACCGGAAGGAACATAGTGAAAGCAATGAAGACAAAAAACACTCCAGTGGCTAGAAGTAAACCAAAGTACATAAGAGATTTTCCCGAGGGTACATTACTAGTGGCAGTCTGCAGGCTCCCCGGCAAGTCTCTTACCCCTTTAGAAACCCTGGTGAAACAAATACCAAAACAAGAGCAAAGAATTAGCACACCACACATCATTAAATGTTTTTGTAGCCGAGCTTTTATGATTAGGAGGGCAGCACATAATAAGCGTAAGTATTATCCTCAAAAACAGAAAGGAACTAAAACAAAGTACTCCGTATACAAATCCAATCATGCTGGAGTCTGGACATCCAACAAAAGCAATGCAGAAAAAGCAGCTTACTCCACAGAATCGCAAAAGGCTGAAATTAGCATACATTTACATAACAAATCAACCCTACTAGCCTAACAAACCAACCCCACTAGCGGACTAGCCTCATAAGTTATAGCGCAAGATACTGTCCCAGTATGAATTTGCCAAAGAACACACATTTCCAAAGCACCTCCTATAATTTACTCCCAAACCAACAAATTTTACTTCCTATTACTCCCAAACTCCCCTTCTAACCTAAAGAGCCTACTCCCAAACCAACAAATTTTACCTCCTATTATTCCCAAACTCCCCTTCTAACCTAAAGAGCTTATTTCACAGAACACCTACCACCTCAAGGATAAAACTGAAAGAAGATACAAACATTAGATAACAAGGTTATAGTAGATTACCCCACCTGGAAATCTTAAAAGTGTTAACTTTAACATATTTAAAACTGATTCCAGACAAAGGCCTTCAGCTTCATAGGAGCCTTTGCCATCCAAACAAATTTGGAGGCATGGAAACTGTAGTGTTCAATGCTTTAAAATATATATTTCATTGACACCGGAGTCCAATTACACTCGCCACAATCTGTGCTGTATATTTGGTAGCAGGATTTACAGGAAAAGTAGCCTGAAGAATCAGCTAGTGTATTGTTTTACAAGAAAAATAGATATGTATTTTGAGACAAGCTGCCAACAGAAATCAACATATGTTTACCCATGTAAATACTATGAAAGCCAGAGGTCTGGAACTCCAGATCCACTCATCCACGTGAAATCATCTCCCGTCAAAGTACCAGATGCTTAGCGATTGCTCACACCCAACCCTCAACCTCCCCCCCCCCCCCCCAAATCTCTCTCTCTCCCTGTCACACACACACACACACTTGCCAGAACACTTCAATAGTCTTAGCCTCTTAGGGTAGCATTTCCAGAAACTCCAACCATACATGGAAATCATAATCAACTAATCATGGAACTCAGGGTTACTGACTTGGGGTGGGTATCATTTGAAGCAAAAGGATTATTAAGCAACTAATCGCAATACTGGAAAAAGCCACAGATAGGTTTAAGTGTTTGACATAGGTGAATCTCCCAATCATCATTGCTTGTCTTTGATAGTTTTAGAGAACACTAGATTAAACAGTTAACAAGAATAGTCTTGCTCAATAGACAGGCTTGTGATAGATGAAGCCAAGTTTCAGTGCCTAACAGTTGTGCAACAAAGTACTCCCCCATTTTTTAAAAAAATTTACTCACTTTTTTTTTCACGGAAACCCAGAATTGTATCAAATTTAGGAGAGAGAAAAGTAAAATGTGGAAGTGACAATTAAAAAAAATTATTCGTGTGAGGAAAAGTGGTGGGTCCCATTTCCAAAAATAGTAAGTTATAAGTATGTAAATTAAAAAGAAACATTCAAAAAAGGAAAGTGAGTAAATTAAAAGAAAACGGAGGGAGTTCTCTTGTAATACAATTTAAAAACAAGCCGCCTTGGCACCAAGTCCTCTCCAAACAAGATGCTTCAATCAAAAGAGCTATGCACTGGGACTGGTCTAAGAAAATTTTGAGGCTAGAATTTGGCCAAGGCTGTTATAAAAAGACAATTTCAAACAATTCTATGCACCATTTAATTCCATAAGACCATGCCCAATGCACTAGCCTCAACGAAAAGATTCCATTAAATGCACATAGAAAACCAAATAACATCAACATGACAACAACCCACAAATGGGGATTACACAAAAACTACATTTGGTGACCCCGTCCTAGCTACAGCCTAGCAGCAAATACCATTCATGAGCTACCTGCTAATCACTCAAATCTTAGCATATGCAAGAACCATATTTCATGAAATGCGCTGAAATTAGATCACATATTTATCCTTTACCAGCAGGAATTCAATTTGACAGCATATTCTATGTTCCAATAAAACCTCCCCATTTAAAAAAGAAAAAAATCATTCCATGTTGCCATGCCATCTTTTGCCACGGGTTCAAGTATGTCTTCCTTCTCTCACTCAACATATTTGATCAAAATTACAAGCTTGATAGTTCTCTGTAAGACCCCCTGATCACAATGCCCAAATCCCTCCTCAACAATGTCTGCTCTATCAACACTCCAGTCCATCTCACTCCATCATACTCGAAGACATCTAATTCTTCCTCATAGCTATACCAAAAACCAATATAAAATATCTGCCCAGTTATTTATCAGATCACTAATGATAAAGAAGATATCTATCTTGCTACGGAAAGCGAAGGGAACATAGTCCTGTAATCAAGATTAACAAGTGATCATTGAGCAAGAGAAAAAATAGAAACATGACAGTAGCCTATTTAAGAGTGAAGAACTGACATGCATATCCAAGGATCTCGATTTAAAATTTTTGTCTAAATTCTCAAACATGCCATAAGGCTGTCAGATTTCCTGAACATCTACAAGACGGCATTAGACTAACATCCAATATGATTAGACTAATATAAGAGCACATAAAGTCATCCAAATGAAAGAAACATGAAAAGATCACAAACAATTTAAAGTTACAAGAATCTGAACACTTAGGTGGTTAGTTAACACGTTGTGGCCTGCTTGCGATAATTTGCATTTCGTGATGTAAGTGAGAGCGGGTTTTCTTTTTACTTGTGCGTTTAATACAACCCAATTTTATAAAAAAAGTGAATTCTCGTCCAAGAAATTATGAAGATAGAGATTGTCGAGTGCAACTTCTGTGATGTGCATTGGGACCCATGTTTCAAGGTCCTTGGGGATCCGTGTTCCAAAGCCCATAAATCTGAATGTTGTTGCTGATGAGTATTGTGCTCAAATAGCTACCTTATGTGGAGTTAAAAGCTTTAGCTAGTGTGATTGATAAGTAGTATATTCATCTTAATAGTATTAATCATGCAAATACCCACCTTTAACTTTCAATTCGACATGCAATTGAGCAAGCAAGGTGCAAGAATGAGGAGCTTGGATGTTATATGAGTTACTTTAACCCTAAACAGAATATTGATTCTTAAAAATTGATTTGAAGGCTCATAGTAGCCGGAATCTTCTTGAGAAATTCAGTGATGAGGAGAATATGGATGATGGTGTTAGTGCTGCTTATGCTCATTAAAAGGAGGTAATTGGAGATGCTGCTGCTAATGCTCATCAAGAGGAAGAAGAGGAGAAAAAGGAGGAAGAGGGAGGAATAAGGGGGAAGAGGAGAAAATAAAAGGAAGAATGAGGAGCAAAAACAAATACCCCAAGTTTCAGGAGCAGGAGCATGGAAATCAAACAGAGAGGAAAAAAAAGTGTTACTATAGTCGAGCAACAAAATGAAGAACTAAAGAAAAAGTAAGCTGGTAAAAAGAAGAGAGGTTGATAGACACTGATGAAGTGTAAGTGTTGATGATGCTGGTGAGGTGATGATTTCATTTGGGTTTTTATGGGGAATTTTAGGTGTTTGCTCTTGCTAAATTGGAATCTGATGTTGAGTTCTAGTGTTGGTTGACTTGTGATAGCAATTTGGGTTTAATATTGATTTCATTTGGGTTTATAACTAACACTACTAATTTAGTTAAAAGATAACTAGGGAGTAGAGATAGAAGATCGAAAGATTAGGAACAATTAGTTTATGTATCGAGCTCAAACAATTTTGCATAGCTCGCCTAAAAAGTTCGCTCAAACATTTATAAGTACTACCTCCAACCCATTTTTTTATAAGTACACTAAATATATTATGCTAACAAATTTCAAAGTGGACTAAACATTTAACGCAAAAGGATCTTCTTAATTTATGTTCATGAATAATAGCTATATATAAAGCTCACATAGAATCACTAAAAAGAACAGTAAGTGCTCATTGTATAATTGTCATCTTGGTATGATAGGTAGTAGGTACACACACGCAGGATTTTAAGTATATAAAGTAAAAATTAATTGCAAATAATCTATAGTTAAAGAGCTTTGCAAAATCAAAGCACATACATGAGCTAATTTAATACTCCGGAGTTAAGCTTTAAATGAGATGTGACCGGATAATACACTAAGGGAGCGTTTGGTTGGTGTATTTTTTGGATTGGAAACAGATTCGATTAAACCGATACCATTATCGTACATTTGGCTAGAGGACATGGTAACAATTACCATTACTTAAGGGTAATGGTTACCCTCATTTGTTATCTCTCAAAAACTTAGGGTAACAAATACCCTTACCCTCCTCAATTACAAAATTCCTATTTCTCTCCTTCACTCCCAAAATTTCATTTTCTCTCTCTTCTTCTCTCTGCTAGTTGCTCTCTTTTGGGTGAGGCGTGAGATTGGGGCTTTGGATCTTCATCATTCTTGCAATTGTTTGTAATTTTTTTAGCTTTTAACTATTTTTTTTTTTCATTTATATACGTTGATTTTATTTGCTTTTGGTTGAAAATTTGTCATCAAAAACTATTTTGGGAGTAAATTATACTATTGTTGGAACTTTTGTGTAAATATTTGTTCAATATTATTGATAATTGTTGATTATGGGTTTTGGTTAGTTGATACATTAATTTTTGTTCAATTTAGTATATTGCATTAATGCCTACCAGGTGCTTGATGAAATGCTCAATAAAGTTTGAGTGCTCTTTTCAGTTTTTATCCCGTCTTCCTCCCTTTTCATTCTATCTCGCATATAGTTTGCTTAATTTATTGATTCAATAATTGTGATTCAGGGAAAAAATTTCAATACCTTTTGCATGATTAGTTATTAGCTAATAGTGATCATCAATTTAGTATTATAGCTAACTTGTTTTTATGGTACTATAATGATCGTATGTAACTCAATCAAGTAAAATTGCTCATATATTAATAGCAAAAACTTCCTCTTATATAAGTAGTTGCATTTTCAAGTGATTCCTTTCTATTAGGTAAACAAAACAAAAACAAAGGGAGTAAAATTTAACTAATTCCTTTTCATGGTTAAACCAAAGAAATGAAAAGGTAATAGTTAAATGATTCCTTTCCCCCCTCTTATTTGTTTCCTTTCCACTCCGTTTCCATTATCCGAACTAAACGCCCCCTAAGTTGATTTCTCAAACAAACTCAACCCCATACTCCTCTAGCAGAAACTAGCAACAATTATGCCAGTAGACACTAAGAACAAAACTTTCAACCATCCAACAGTTCTTAATGATCCTAATTCAGTCTAGAATTAAGAAAAATCAATCACAGAAGGTATAAAACAAATCAAAAGAACACCAATTTCTGTAGAAAACCTTACGAATTAGACATCCATCAACCATCCAACATCAGAAACAGTAATTTTGCTGAAAAGATCAGATTTCACCACGAAATCTAATCTAATTAGAGCACATTCATGATCAAATTACTAGATTTCCTACCTACTTACTTGAAACCCTAGAAATTGAAATCAATGAGATAATTAAGCAGTACTGATGTTCAAGTAGTAAAAAAAAATGAAGAACTTACACATTGAAAGTGCCGGAAACGGTGTCGTTAGCGGATCTGACAGCGGATTCAATATCAAAACCTAAAGTGGAGGAGAAATCGGCGGAAGAATTTTGATCTTGAGTAGCAGCGTATGAATTCCAATCAGCTAACAACGACGAAGACGACGACGTCGATGGCTTGGCGGAAGTTGTCTGCGGCAATTCCTCGGTGCCTGTAAACCATGATTGAGCTGCTTTCATTCTCTCTCCTCTTTCTCTGGTTTCTGAAGAATTTTGTTTAGAACTATGGAAGAAGATGAGATTAAAGGGAGAGAAATTAATGAAGAAGATTAGGTGCTGTTTTTTTATTTGTTTAGTTTGAGATACAGTGATGCACAATACAGCGGTTTTTTTTTTTCTGATGCTATTTTACTGAGTACGACTACCGGATTAGAGATGTGAAAACCATACCCGTTCCGACCCGATTTGAAATCGATCTGAAAAATATCCGATTCAGATTTGGACTTGCATGGACATATTAATTTAGCATAATTCAACTTTAAAAATTGATTCGATCCGACCTCCTCAGACCCGATCCGATCATCTAAATTGACACCTCTATACCGGAGTACATGCGCAATCAAAGTGACCGATTGGCATGATCGGGCCTTGGTTAGGCGTAGAGGTGTCAAAACCACACCCGATCCGAAACTAACCTGAAAAATACCCGATTTAAATTTCAATTTGTGTGAACACAATACTTTAACATGATTAACTTTAAAAATTGATTCGACCCGACCTCAAATCTGAATCCGATCCGGACATCCGAATTGACACCTTTGAGTGACACGAAAATTATACACATTAAAACGTTTATGTGCCACTTATACCCTTAATTACGTCACGTCACTCGCGCAACTCCCTCCATGTTGTTTCAAGTTCAAATCCATCTATACTAATATATGGCTGAGGAGATTTGAACATTTGGCCTCTTGGAAGAAAAATTATTGTTTAACAATCTAGGCTAATGACCAATTATGTTCTAACCTTGCACACGAATAAATATTATACTACAAAAGTATTGAAGACACATACCCTTAAAAATTAGCACATAGTTGCACAACTATAAAAGTAGATAACACAGTTGGTCTCAAGTCACAACATAGAAAATAATCGGAGTACTTAGATAACAAAGGATGATGAGTTCAATGTGATACCTTGTTGGAGTATAGTTCACCGCAAGCTGATCTATTTGGTTGTTCCAGAAATTCAAAATTGTTGGTTATAATCGCTAAGCGTATAAAAATATTGCTATAGTGTCCATGACATCAAAAGTCCATATAACAGATTAGCACCTAGCAAAAGAAACATCTTCTAGTTAAGCAAAAGAATTCCCAAGCAAACTGATGTCTTCAAAAATCAGGGCCCTTCCTTGCTATAGATAAAAGATGACTTTCACTACCTCAGGCTTAATTTTAAAAGCAATTTTAGTCTTTGGGCGAAGAAATTCGGAAAAGGCATGAGCAAATTGATGGTAGATCAATTAATTTTAAGCAAAACCCATCAAAAAACGCCTCTTCCATTTATGGCGATTATTCAACTTTTTATTTTATTTTTGAAATTTTAATTTTTCCAAATTTGAATTAGGAAGTAGTATGGATTTTTGGAGAAATTAGAGTATTTGGGCGGGAGTGAATGAGAGTTTAAAATTGAGGTTTTGGAGGCGCCTTGTTAACTAACTCTTAAATTATATTATAGATAGATAGATAGATTAACCAATAACTACGTAAAAAATACTACCTATTCTTCTTTATTTATTCAAAAAAAAAAAAAACTTCCACCACTCAAAAATTAACACAAAAAAACTATTTATAATTTTCACTTTGTTGTAAAATGTTTATTTATGTATGTCAATTATACCTTTGTAATTCCCTTTAACATAATTACTTCCCTAGTAACTCCCCTTAGCTTTATCATCTACTTTGTAACTTCTACAACCTTTAAAAGCACGAAGCAAGCTCGGATTAGCAAAATGAACAGTGATTTCAAAAGGAATAGTGACTTGACGGCATTTTACTCCCTTCTTGTTGCTTATTGCGAAAATGTCATTGTTTTTTGTTGACTTTCTTTGACTTTCATGGATATAATTCTGGTTTATGTGTTAAGAATAATGAGGTGGTCGTGGCTTTCTTTGTGTAATTGCATGAGAAACATTGCTTTTACCTTGTTTTAAGGCATGTGTTTTTTAGGTGGGTTAGGTATTTATTTAGTAGATTTTTATTGTCTAAAATGTAGGCTATAAAAGATCTTCATTGTGAGTTAATTTTCACACATTCTCTAGTTGTTTGAGTTTAGGGAGTATCCTGTTTCTACAAGTTGTTTCTGCAAGTTCTCAGGTAATTTTCAGTCATTTATTATTTTTCGAGGATGATAAGTGCATGTATAAGAATTTTCCTGTATTTAATGGACCAGACCATTAATTAAGGAGTTTAAGGATGTAATTGTTTTCGAATTATGTTATTTGTTCGATGTTTATTTGTTGTTAATTGTTTGATTTTATTTGTTTTGATTTTATTTGTGTCAATGAATTCTTCTCTGATTTTTACATGCACTTTAGATTGCTATCATATTTATGATTTAGGCATAACAGGGTTATAAATGGTTTAGATTCCTTTGATTGTTGCATGCACTCTAGGTTGCTATTTTCTTTAGTGATTTTAGCATAACAATGTTTTGAATATAAATTTTGAGGTTCGAAAGTTGGCATGCATGTAAGCGTTTGTAAGTTTTCGTTTAAGTCTATTGTTGTAGGTACGCGTATAAGCATGCAGTTTATATTGCTAATATAAATAAGATCATAGCATGATAGTGTTTTGAGTATAAGTTCTATGGTTTGAGAGAAGCACAAATTATTGTTTCATCATTTGTTTGATTGGTTTATTGATAAGGGTTTGAAATGGTTTAGATTTCTCTGATTGTTGCATGCAGTTTATGAAGTTTTTTGGGTGAACTAAGGTTAACATTGTTTATTGGTCTATGGTGAACAATATAGAAAATTAAGGTGAACAATGTCTATTGGTCTATTGATAGCTGTTTGAAATGGCTCGAGTATGAAGTGTTTGTTACTTGGTATCTTTAGTTGCATCTGATTTGGGTTGAGTTTAGTCTAAATTGGTTGATTATACATGAATTACAGGTTATGGATGCTCCGCTCACACAAGTAGTGATATCATTTCGTCCTTTGTTGAAGCAAATTACCAGTTTTTGAATTTCCCTGATCCGGAATACCAGTATCTCAATCTCCGTAAAAGCATTGCTTGTGTGGCTATTAGGAGTAGGGCTGGCAAAAGCTGACCCGACCCGAAAACCCGACCCGAACCCGACCCGAAAATAGCGGGTTAGGGTTGAGAATTTCGACACGAAAACTTAAATGGGTTGACACGAACCCGACCCAAAATTAAATGGGTTGACACGAACCCGACCCAAAATTAAATGGGTTAGGTTAAGGTTGAAAATTTCAACCCGAAAATGACCCACGTAACCCGAAATTATTTTCGGGTCAAAATCAGGTCGGGTTTGGGTCGGATCAACCCGAACCCGACCTTAAAAAAGTCTTAAAAAAAAAAAAACTAAAACTACTACAGTACTACTAGCCCAAGGCCCCAAACCCCAAGCCCAAATCTTTAAACAAAAACCTTAAGTCCCTTATATTAAGCTAGAAACCCTAACTCTCACTCTCACTCTCATTCTCATTCTTCCAGCCTCTCATCTCAGCCGTTTTCACATTTCCCTCTCTTCAAAAATTTCATTCTCAATTTCTCTGTTTCTCCTCAAAACCCTAACCCTAAATCGTTTCAAGCAATCAAGCTTAACGTCTCAGCTCTGAACATATCAAAGGTAATTTTAAACTTTTAGTTAATTGTTTTTGTTTTTGTTTTCGTTTCGGTTGTTTTTTTCGATCGCAAGTTCTCTATTTTCGATTTTTTTGAATGATCTCCAGTTCTTCAACTTCTTCTCCAAGCCGTCAAAGCTCAAAGGTAATTTTCTGTTAATTGTTTTTGTTTTAGTTTCGATTTCTTTTATTTTTTAAATACAGTTTTTGCTGTTTATTTTTGTTGTTGTTCTTGCTTGATAATAATCTTAATATGCCTAAGATTTTTGTTGTTAATTTCTATTTTTGATTTGTTTTTTTTTACGGGAAAGGGTAGATCCGTAGATCGATAGATTTGTTGTTGACTTGTTGTTTAATTTATTTTTCTATTTTCTTTTTCTAACAATTGCAAATCAGATATTAAGATTAACATTTTCTGTTGTTGTTGATTTGTTATTTATATCCTCAACTAGACTTTTCGGTCGATCTGCAATTATCCATCTTCAAATCTTTCACCTTCATCTTCAAATCTTCCTCTGCTTCTAAGGTAATTTTCTGTTTTACTTATTCGTTGTTTTTTTTAAATTTTTTTTTATTTCAGTTTTTGTATTCTATTGTGTTGATGTTCTTGGTTAACAATCGTAGTATGATAAATTTTTTGCTGATTTGTTGTTTGATGGGAAAAAGTATTGTGCATGTCCTTTTAATTTTTGTTTTCGCTGATTTGTTGGTGATTTGTTGTTCTTGGTTCTTGCTGATTTGCTGATTTTTGCTGATTTGTTGTTGATTTCTTGCTAATTTTTGTTGCTTTCTTACTGATTTGTTCTTGCTGTTTTGGTTGTTTTTCCTGAGATGTTGCTATTATGTTGTTCTTGCTGATTTGGTTGTTCTCGAGTTGTCTTTTTAATTGTTTTATTTTGTTATAGTTTTTTGCAGCAGTTATGAACACCCATGACCCATGTACAAGTTCCTATAATTTTTTATTTAATTTCTTTTATACAGTCTTGCATGTCAGTTGTTGTTGTTGTCTTGTTCATATCGTTTGGATTTATGTTGTTGGGTTAGATGTTTTTAAACTCGTTTAATTAGAACCTGAGAATGTTGTTCATTGTTCTTGGTTAATAATCGTAATATGATAAATTATTTGCTGATTTGTTGTTTGACGGGAAAAAGTATTGTGCATGTCTTTTTAATTTTTGTTTTTTCCTTATTTGTTGGTGATTAGTTGTTCTTGATTCTTGCTGATTCGCTGATTTTTACTGATTTGTTGTTGATTTCTTGCTAATTTTTGTTACTTTCTTACTAATTTGTTCTTGCTGTTTTGGTTGTTTTTCCTGAGATGTTGCTGATTTGGTTGTTCTTGACTTTTCTTTTTAATTGTTTTATTTTGTTATATTTTTTATTTGCAGCAGTTATGGACACCCATGACCCATGTACAACAGCTTTCTTCTGGGAAGATGAGAAGATTCATGAGATTGTTACTTTAAATACATTTGTTTCTTTTTAATTGTGGTTTGTAATTTGTTAAGACTTTATTTTTTATGTAATAGTTAATTAGGCATTTAGACTTGTTACAGTGCTAGACTATATTTGGTTTTCTTGAAAACTTTAATTTTGAAAATCATGTTTGAAAACATTAGGTAAAAAAAATCAGGTTTTATTAACTGCTAAGTAGTCAAAAACTCAAAATCAGATTATTCAGGTCAAAAAAAAAATTTCAGAAAAATATATATAAAATCAGGTCAAATTAGGTCGTTTTCGGGTTGACCCGAACCTGAAAATCAGGTTCAGGTTGGGGTTTTCAACCCGAAAACTTAAATGGATCAGGTTCAGGTTGGGGTTTTGCTGACCCGAAACACGAAAACCCGAACACGAACCCGACCTGATCCATTTGCCACCCCTAATTAGGAGTGATAGTAGTGTTGTTCCTACTGTTTACCTCGGTGGAGATACGGATAATGTAGATGAATCGTGTGAAATTGCGGCTAGAAAAACTGTGTATGATCTCATGAAAAAATATGACATAGTTGTTGACGATGAAACAGCCTTACAAAAACAGATGTATGAACGTTGTGGTCGATTTTATGGTTATAAGAAAGAGGAACTAGAAGGTATTGAAAAAAGAGAATCAAAGGTTTATTTTCATGGAGATATTTCTTCTGAATTTGGTAACAACCAAAGGAAGATTGTTATAGATTTTCTTGAAGTGTTTATAACACCCCCAATTTACTAGCTATTAATAAATAATAAATAAAGGAAAAATAAACAACCTTTGAATAAAAACTGCGGAAGCATACACCTAAATCGGAGGTATTACCGCCACACTCAACAACTTGTCAAGTGCTAAGGCTTACAAAATCCCAATAATTACGACCAAATAAACTAGGTGAGCTATTTATACAACTTTACAAACTTGTTATAAAATACTAATCGAAACACTTGAGCTCTTTTAGCTACGATCACTTGATCAACATGCTTAGATAAACTTGACTGCTCACCATTAAGGACAAATTTCAAAATAGATCGTCGCAGGGCCACCATGTGAAAAAGACATGGCCGCAAACACAAGTAGCACAACAAAACAACACACACGTCAGCAAAAAGCTGAGTAATAACCACTGATCAAAATACAAAATACAAAGAACAATAGAATAATTAATATAATTAACTCACTTAAAACAATGTAGTTCGAAACTACATTACACATATACACCTCAAGGGTAAAATAACTCCGTACTCTGAAAATAACCTTTGTCAAACTCAACCTCAAATAATAATACGATGGTTTACTCAATTAACTCATTTATCCCATAAAGTGTGCCATACTCTTTGTTTTATACCCAGCCTTGGACTTGAGTAATTCGAATAAATAAACCAACAAGTATAAAAACTTGAATACTCTCAATAACCAGAAAACACCTTAAACCAGACCACATATGGGCCAAATCCCACTGTAAGGGACCATAAAAAAATATAAATAAAGATTGTACCTCATTCTTAACTCATGATCATTATCTCCTTACCAACATGCCAAGGACTAAGGTAATTAACATCGAGAACAAAATAATAATTCTTTTTGATCTCATACTTTGATCAAATAACCATTCACAGGTTAATAAACAATATCTCAATAATGGCACAGGTTCCCAAATTATATAACATGACGTACTTGATTCATATAATATCTCAACACTTATAGGGCAAACATACTAGTTCCCAAATATAATTAACTCACAACCCAAAAATAATACTCTGCATTAATAACCCTAAAACCTCAATATAACAATACTCCCTATAGCAACAACATTAAAAATCCTAGAATAATCAATTATCAACAACAAAAATAATACAATACTCAAATCCAATCAAATCATATAATATCATAATAATTAATCACATATACAAAGTTTACAAATAATAAATCATATCACACATAATAATACGAATATAATACAAACATCTCAAAGTTTCGTGTGATTACATATAATACAATCAAATTATAATCAAACAATACCAAAAAATTTATAGTGTGATTACATATAATAAACAATACAATCAAATTTTAATCAAACAACACCAAAAGATTGATAGTGTGATTACGAGACAATAAATTATAAACATACAACTCCAAGATTAATAAATTCGTGTGATTACCTTTCCGAAAATAAAACTCCAAGATCTTTCGTAAAAACTAAGGTCATACAGAAAAGAATTCTACAAACATGTGCTTCTATCTTTTCGCTAATGATAATTCATGTAAAACGATCTCGGCAAAGAGATAATGTCATAAAATGAACTTAATTTATCATTGGCCCACAAATTGAGGTATTGTGCGTGAAACAATTATGTTCATGGAAGCACGCAAATTGCAAAGGTTAAAGTTATAAAATAAACCACGTACGGCTGCCTTGATCAGTAATTTATATATGATGTGTAATATCTTTAGGGTTTAAATAGTTTATATATGCTTACAAATATAGTCATATTTAGATTAAAATAGGGTTTAAGATAATTTTATAGGATAACAAAAATAAAGTATAAGATCGAATTTATAAAATAATTTAAAATATCTTATTTTAGCCATAAAATATATCTGATAAAATCTTAAAATATTCGGGTATTACAGTTGAGGGCTATTTTCAGGTGTGTTGATATAAAGTGCACTCCAATTGAAATTATTGAGCAATTCCCTAATCAGTATGTTTCTTGGTTTACCATCATTCATCATAGGAATAGTTCATGATTTAGGTGTTTGTTTAGTGATTATTGTTCGAGTCAAGTTGCAGCCAAGCAAGATCTTGGTAGGAAAACTGTTGATTATCTCATTGATGTGTGTAATCTTAATATAGTGGATGCTAATTATAGGGCAACGCCTTGTAGGTTTGATGCTGTGTTATGTGTTTTGGAGAGGGAGAGTTATTTAAGTGCAAAGGAACGTGTGTTGGGAGTTAAAGAACAGTTGGAACCTTCTACAGGTCTTGTAGAACAAGATTGCATAGTTCCTATTGGGAAGGAGAGTTCCAGGTTCCAGTGTCTATTCCACCTGTCATAACTTTCAATAAGACTGATCTAAGGTCTCAAGTTGCAGAATCATCTGCTATTACTGATTCTGGCAGTGAAGTATTTCCAAAGGTGGCAGGCTCAGAAGAATTACATGGACGTTCCAAGCGTATAAGGTTCTCAAAAGACTAGATGTTTTTGCTATAGCAGGAATCACTACAAGAAAACAGCAGGATTCTGACGGAATTTTCTCGTCGGAAACATAAAAAATTCCGTCGGAATTAAGCTTTCCGACGGAATTCCGTCGGACGTAGTCTGTCAGAGCACCCCTTTTAGGAAATTCGGCCTTTTCCGGCGGAAATTCCGTCGGAAGATGTGATTCCGACGGAAAAGGCTCTGTCGGCGCCGATTTTGACTTTAATTGAAATTCCGTCGCAATTTTCCGACGGAAAATTCCATCGGAGGTGGATTAGCTTTCGACGGAATTTTCCGTCAGAATAGGAAGATTCCGACGGAATATTCCGTCGGAAAAGTCAATTAAAAAAAACAAAAAAAAAAACCAACCCCCCCACCCTGCCCAGACCTGCCCCCCACCCTGCCCAGACCAGTCCCTCCACCCTGCCCCCCCACCCTGCCCAGACCACCCCCCACCCCCTGCCCAGACCACCCCCACCCTGCCCAGAACTCGCCCCCACCCCTGCCCAGACCACCCCCCCACCCTGCCCAGACCAGCCCCCCCACCTTGCCCCCCCACCCCCACCCCTGCCCAGACCACCCCCCACCCTGCCCCCAGACCAGCCCCCCCCCCCCCCCACCTTGCCCCCCACCCCCACCCCCTGCCCAGACCAGCCCCCCACCCCTGCCCCCCAACCCCTGCCCCCCAACCCCTGCCCAGACCACCCCCCACCCCCCACATCCATCACCCAGCGCCACCCCTTCCCAACCCACACCACCACCAGACCACCCCCCCTACCCCCTACCCCCTGACTTCCCACCAACCCACGCAACCACCAGCCCACCCACGCTACACCTACGCCCCTTACCCACCCACAACCCACACTTAATCCACCCACCCAAACTCGAAATCATCCAAAAAAAACCAAAAATTGCACCAAAAACCAAAGATCTACCACCCAAACTCACAAAACCACCAAAAACACCCACCACCTTCAAAAATCGCCACCCACACATCACACACGTACACACAACAACGTTACACCAAAAATCTAAAAAAAAAACAAAGAAAAAAAAACCGAAATCGACAAAAAAAAAAATAAAACATACCTTATTCGGCCATGAAATCGACGAAAACGGGTTAACAAGGCCAAATTCGGCCATTAAAAGTCTTGATTTAGGCTTTTAATGGTCGAATTTGGCCTAAAAAACCTTAAAAAAAACACACCCCATGGTGGCTAGTAGAGGCGGTTGCGCAAGGAAGAAGATTCGGCGATGGTGGTGGTCCGGTTGTGCAAGGAGACGAGCGAGAGGAGACATGATAGGGAGAAGCTACGAGAAAAGAGGAGAAGGGAGGAGAAGGAAGGAGAAGTAGAAGAGAGAGAAAGAGAGGGCGGAAGAGAGATAAGGGGGAGAGAAGAGAAGAGGAATTCAGAGGAAGAGGAAAGAGAAGAGAAGAGGAGAGGAGAGAGAATGAGAAAAGGGAAGTGGCGGTGGAAACTTATTAGGGTTTAGTTGTTTTTTTTTTAAATAAGATTCCGACGGAATATTCGTCGGAAACTTATTGTTCCGACGGAATATTCCGTCGGAAATTTTCGACGGATTTTAATTTTGTCGGAAAGTTAGCGTTTCGACGGAATATTCCGTGGGAACCTTCCGACGGAATGTATTTCCGTAGGAATATTAATATTCCGACGAAATATTCCGTCGGAAAGCCCATAATTTCAGACGGATTTTTATTCCGTAGAAAATCCGTCGGAAATTTCCGACGGAATAAAAATCCGCCGGAATTTGCAGGATTTCCGACGGAATTTTGTGTCCGTCGGAAAACGACCGTCGAAATCTGACCTTTTTCTTGTAGTGAATGTATAGTTGTTTTGCGAATGTATGTTGCACTTGATAGTTTTTGTGATGCTTGTGTATTGAACTTTTTTAAGCAAATAGATAGGAGTTTGGATTTAGATGTTTGGCTATGTAATTGTTGTAATGGATTAAATATATTCTATGGTAATGAATATTTTTTGCTCGCTTTACTTTTTTTCAGGTTCTTTATTTTTTACAGTTTGTTACCTGTTTTAATCGAGATCAAAAGCTTACTGTATGTTTTGTTATGGGAATTCAGGTGACTTAGATCACGAGTTACGTGTAGTAAATTGATTAATTAATTGATATAACAAGAATTGCAAGGACAACGTATCGTGGAATTTGCAAAGAATTGCAGGATACGGGTGAGTCTTATCATGCATCTAACGATTTAGATTTAGAAAAGTTTAATTTACATTCAAGTGGTTTGAGGATTAAGGATTATCAATTTGATATTGATTACCGATCATCTAGATTGATTATTACAAGCACCTTCGACATAAAAAAGTTACAGAACTAAACATCTAAGAGGTTTGGAAAGTGGATGTAACGAAGCAGAGGCTGGAAATGTATCTCAAAAATAATCAAAAATTAGAATTCAAGTGACAAGTAATTTCAGTATCCTTATTTTTGGTGTTAAATATTTTATGTTGAACTGATTTGAAGATTATGGCTTATGAATTTGATATTTATTATTATAAGCACCTTCGTCAACAAGGAGTTACAAAAGTAGACGTTGTATAGATTTAGAAGGTGAATGTAGTGATCAAATGCAAAGGTATTTAGAGGTTGGTTACTTTGATAACAGACTAAAGTATATAAAACTCTGCTATATTATTGTTATAATTTTTCATTGTTAAAATTTCACTAAATATGTGTTTCTATATATTACTATTTTAAAGGTTATAGGAACAATCTAATGGTATATCTCAAAACAAAACAAGTAGCAGAGTTGAAGTGACAAGTAATTTTAGTGCCCTCTTTTTTGGTATTACATGTTTTTAACAGAAATTAAGAAAAAAACTCAATATTCTAATTTCCATTGTTCATATTTTTCACAGAGGGTCCTGACACAGTAAGTGGGGGAAAAAAAATCGCTACTCAGGCTTTCTAGCTTTTTGCACCTACTTACTGTAATAGGTGTATGGCAAAAAAATTTGCCTTTGAAGCACTTCACTTCTGTTGTGATGATGGGGAAGTCAAAGTTGTTGTGAATGAGTATCCTCCATAACTTGTGAGGTTATTTACTTCTACAGATGAAGAAGCGAAACATTTTAGGCAGTATGTGCGACTGTACAACAATATGTTCTCTTTTACTTTATTGGGTGGCAATTATGATGCTAAAACAAAGAAAGGGATCTATGTTTTTAAGTTACATGGCCAGATTTATCATCATATTTCTAATTTAGTTCCTGGAGATGAAGGGCCAAAATATGCAACTTTATTTTTATGATGGACAACATGAAATGGCTAATTGTCTTAAATGTTTTGCTCAATTAAGGGAGAATTTTTTGGCAATATTGATGGAGGTTACTGATATAAACCCATATGCCAAATTTTTTCGATCTTTGAGGGGAGTTTCGATTAGTGATTCAACACAAATTCTGTTGAATAAGACTACGGTTCCAGATCAGCGTGTTTATAATGCTCCTGCTTCAGATGAGGTTGCTGTTATTTGGCCAGAGACTACTTCTTCCGGTGAATCTGAGAGTCCACACATACTAGTCACCGGTCAAAATGATTCTTCTCATAGAATCAAACATTATTATGGTTGCTATATATGATCCTTTGCAGTATCCATTACTATTTCCATATGGTGACTGTGGGTGGACTCAAGGTCTTAAGAAAATGTCTATGGGTGGAATGCAACAATTACAGTCTTAGTCGGATCCAGTTTCTTCTTGTAGTGTACATACTACTCAAGATTTGTTAAATGAAGAGGCTAGGCGTATGAGTTCTATATCTTTTATTTTTAAAGTATATATGGTTTTATAAATGTCATATATATGGTTTTCTTACTTAATACTATTTATTTTTTTTTTTTTCAAATATTGATTTGTAGGTGCAAATGGAAGTCCATCTAAGGCTGTTAAACATATTTCAGCTCGAGAATACTATGCATATAAGCTTCAATGTTGCCCAAGAAATTTATTACTCAGAGCTGGAAGATGTTTTCAACAATATATCGTTGATATGTATGTCGAGGTAGAGTATACACGCTTGGATTTTTGCCGTAAGAATCAACAGACAATAAGGGCTGATCTACATCAGGGGCTTCTTGATACTATTGACTGTGGAGAAGATTGTGCAGCAAATATTGGTAAAAGAGTCATATTGCCTGCAACATTTATAGGTGGTCCTCGTGATCTTAAGAAGAGATACCTAAATGCGATGTCATTAGTTCAGAGGTTTGGCAAGCCTGATTTATTCATAACAATGACATGCGCTGCAATCCCAATTGGCTAGAAATAAAAACACGAATTGAACTTGCTGTTGGAGAAGAAGCACAAAATAGGCCATATATCGTTTCAAGAATATTTAGAGCAAAGGTACTTGCTTTAAAACATTTAATTCGAAAGAAAATAGTATTTGGAGAAGTAGCTGCAAGATTTATGTTATTGAATTCCAAAAAAGAGGCTTACCTCATGCTCATTTTCTCATTATATTGAAATCATAATTCAAAATTAAGTCCCCTAATGACTTTGATAAGTTTGTTTGTGCTGAAATTCCATCTACTAAAAATGGGTATTTAAGGGAAATTGTGATCAAGCATATGATGCATGGTCCATGTGGTCATTTAAATCCAGAATGCCCCTGTATGAAACATAAAGAGCATTGTGGGCATTGCAAGTATGGTTATCCAAAACAAAACTGTGATGAAACAAGAAGTAACAATAATGGATATCTTTGTATCGAAGAAGGGCTACATGTGATACTGTTAAAGTTCGGAGAGTTGAAATGGATAACACATGGGTGATTCCATATAATCCATATCTTTTAGCATATTTCAATTGTCACTTAAATGTTGAAGTTTGTTCTACTATTAAAGCGGTCAAGTATCTGTATAAATATGTTTAATAAGCGCATGACAGGATATCTTTCAATATTGTTCAAACAAAAGATGAAGCACCTATGCAGGATGAAATTGCACAATATCAATCAGGTCGATGGGTTTCACCTTGTGAGGCTGCGTGGCGTCTTTTTGGTTTTGATTTATATGAAATGTATCCTCCAGTTTTACCTCTTCCTGTTCATTTGCCTAACTCCCAGCTGATACAAATGAGACCTCACGAACAACTTACGACAATTGTTTCAGATAATAAGCGTACCAGAACTTGTCTAATAGAGTTTTTTAGAATGAATTGTAAATCAGCTTTGGGAACAGGTTGGCTGTACAATGAATTTTTAGAGCACTATCACTGGGATACATCAGATAAACTCTGGTATAAAAGAAGAAACAAAAAAATTTAGATTTGAAGGTTAGCATTTGTAGAACTTTCTGAAGGTGAAAGATATTATTTGTGGTTGTTGCTTCACAATGTCAGAAGTCCTAAGTCGTTTGAAGATCTACGAACAATCAATGGTCACCTGTGTGACACTTTTCAACAAGCAGCACTTAAGCTTGGATTAATGGAAGAAGATGATGCAATTGAGCTGTGCTTAACTGAAGGATGTGCCATTCAGATGCCTCATGTAATTCGAAAACTGTTTGCTACATTTCTCATCTTCTGTTAACCTAGAAATCCTTTGTCTTCATGGTCGAAATATTATGTTCCGATTATTACAAAACAGAGGGGGTATAATACAACAATGTTATCATGTATTATGATGTTGGATTAGTCACAATGTCTATTTTTATAAAAAAAATTATAATTTTTACAAATATCCAACTAAATTAATGGTTAAAGTTGTGTATAGACAAATGTGGAAACCAATTGATGCATTTTTTTTTTAAAAAGGGGGAGCCCCAGTTCCTCATTATGGGAAACACTTTTGTTTCTCATAATGGCATTTTGGAAAATAATGTGATGTTTTTCACTGGTGGGGACCGCGTATGTGTTATGAGTAGGAGCCCTAGATCTTGACACATACCCCATAAGAATTAAAACTTGTTTCTCACAATGAGAAACAGAGAATTACCCAAAAAAAAAGAGGGAGTACCTTCATTCGGAATAGGTGTCACATTATTGCTAGTTTGAATTACTCTATCAAATTATTCCTTGCAAACAGATTGTATAATGGCTTGAATTCCTTATGTTTTGGCATGGTTCTGTGCATCCAGACATAGATCAGTGTTCACTACAACAGATTAGTGCTGAACAAGAATGGCAGAGATAGTTTGTACTGCTATCCAATTGTTGTATCCACTAATAAATACAGAAGTGTCCTTGCTATCTGGTATGCGAGTTGATCGAAGTAGCTGCTATACATGATGAGTTGAGAAGCATCAAACCTTTACTTAAGAATGCGGAAGAGAGGGCAGAAGAAGATGAATGATTTAATGACCATTAGGCCACTTTAGTGAGTTTAACGAATCTAGAGTGCCATTACAGAGAACTCAAAAAAAAAAAAAAAAAAAAAAAAACCTATCTTCCAAATGGAATTTTTTTATTCCAAAAGGTCACAATGTAGAATATCCCAACATTAGAGGACATAGGGGCTAGGGAGTACTTAATAGTCAATAAAATAAGTTGTATTTTGAACTTAAAATTACACTTCACTAGTTCACTCACTTTTCCTAGAAAAAGTGTACAATAAATGTATAATGTGTACACACAAAAAAGTACTTCGTATATATAGTATTATACTTTTTTTTTAAGGTAAGGAGAAGGGTCCTACCGGATGGAACCTCTTACAAGTCAACCCGGCCAGGTTAGCGAGCTAGGCCCATTAGAAGAGGGGGAGAAGGGTAAGGGATCTTCATCCCAAATTGTCACTAGTGGAGTTTAATCCCATAATTTTTTGGTTGTGTGATGACAAACCTTACGTATATAATATTATACTTATAGGTATATTGGTATAGTAATAACTACACTATATATATAGTTATATACTTGTATGCTTATATACTATGAAGTATAACATTGTTGATTATGAAAGTAAAATATTGTGGCACATTTTATTTCAATGTAATGTACATAAGACAATGGAGGTTTTGTTTTTTTTTGTTTAATTTTTTTTTTTTTTTTTTTTTAAGGGTAAGAGTGTAAGACAATGTAATTAAAACACGTAAATAAAGAATATTAAGTATAAAGTACCTCTTCTCCAACAAAAACTTCCTTAAATGGCATAGCAAGGATCTTTCTTCCATGGAATAAATCCCTTCGAGAATAGGGTATATTCTTAAGTTGTTGGCATCATTGTGATAGCAGGTGCTTTGCCCAAGTAGCTCGAGCTCACTAGGTGATTCATAGAACTGCCTTAAAATGCTCCTTAGTATGCCAACATGGTTGTATGGTCGGGATACAAGGACCCATGCACGGTAGGGAAAATAGTCTCTCGCCAATTCATCATTATAAACACTACCAACAACTGCTGTCTTTCCAATTCCTCTCATGCCAGTCACTGCTATCGTACAGTGATTTGAACCCTCAAACTCCTGCAAACCTAGTAAACCAATTAAATCTTCTTTAGCAGTTTCAGCACCCACAAGTTCAGATTCCTCAGTCATACCCATGGAAAGTATTGTTGATTGATGTGTATTGTTGACACAATCAAACCGGTAGTTAGTTTTCCTCTGACCAATATCCGCTGCCTTTTTGCGCAAGGACTCAATGGTTTTGGCAATGGTTCACTTGTTAAGTGGCACAATCTTCTTGACCTTATCAATAAATTCATTTCCTTTCGATAAAAGGTTGTATTCCTCAATGACATCCTCTGTTTCATAAGCCAACATTCTTACTTGTCTCACCCACTCTTCGACTAACCAGGACTTAAATGGTTCATTATCTAACCTAATTTAATTAAAAGACTAACATGTCCTCAAATTAATTCTTCCCTCAAATAAATAATAATAAAAAAACGCATCGCATCGGCCAAACACCTCCTCCCCTTCCCCCTATCTGCAGCCCCCAACCCCTTTCCCATCGGCGACCTCCCCTTTCCCCGGTCCGCCTTCCTCTTACCCTACCTGTGACCCCCAATTCTTCCTCTAAACCCACCGCACCTCTTCCCCCACCACCGAAATAGCCCGTCTCCCTTTCCCCTACCCTGTTTCAGGGTGGGGGAAGGGAGGGGGTTGTTTCGGTGGTGGGGGAAGAGGTGTGACACGTTTAGGGGGGTTAGGGGTCGCCAGCGAGTAAATAAGAGGGATGGAAGAAAGGGAAGGGTTGGGGTGAAGGGGGTAAAGGGAGGAGGGTGGGTGGCCGACGCAGAGTAGTTGTTCGCTAGGGGGGGGGTTTGGGTGGGCGCACAGGGAGGAGGGGTCAGTGGTGATTAGGAAGGGTGGCGCGACGGTGGTTCTGGAAGGGTTATGGGGGTGGTGGTGGTTTTTTTTTTTATTGCTTATAATATAAAATAATTTAATTAATTTTTTACTTAAATAAAATAAAGGTTAACTATTTGAATTTATAAATGTTAGCCATAAAACCAAAAAAAGGACACTATGTTTAATTTTTTAAGATTAGAGTGCCACTTGATAGAACTAAAAAAAAGTTTGTCTTCCAAATAGAATTTTTATCCCAAGAGGCCACCATGTAGAATTTCGTTTTAATGTTTGTCCCATTTTTCTTTTTAATTTGTCCCTTTTAACTTTTCCTAATATTTTTAATACTTGTAACACTCTTGACACGCTATTTGAGAAATTGTTTAGATTAGGTAAACAAATGAATTAAGCTATACAATTTAAACCATAACAACTTATCAAATTCTTATTATTGGTGGCAAAATTTTGTCAATATAGTTTTCCTTTTTCCTAGTCTAATATCTTCCTTAAAGTGTATCAAAGTGGTGTTTGCAAATAAATAAAAATTGGGGAAGTTCTATGTTTGGTTGTAGGGGATCACAATTTTACTCTCACAACCACTACTTTTAACCCTATCACTTTTCTCTCTCGTCAAATTCTTTCAACCTAGTAAAGTTAAATCACTTTGGAGCAAATAAAAAGGAACATAGGGAGTAAGATCTAAAGACAGGAAACTGACAATGATACTGGATGGGCTTTGAGTTTCCGATTCATTTACGTAAAATCGTTAACTGACCTACCATGTTAACTGACCTGCAAGAGTGGCAACATGTACATTACTATTAGTGTAAACCCTTAAAGACTATCTAAAATCTAAAGTAAAGTTTTACCATGTCTCTATACTCTATGGCAATTTTGATCTCTTGAAATATTTTCCCTTAGGTGCTTAGTTGTTTTCGACGAAGTCCAAGATGAAGGATTGTCCACTTATGTCAAAGAGAAGTTACCATTCTATGACAATAAAGGTAGCAAAATATTAATCACTACCCACTACGAGAATGTGGCCCGTACATGGGCTGAAGGGTCTAATCAGGGTCTATACAAACTCAAGCCCTTAACGCCAATGGAAGCATGGAAGCTGTTTTGCAAGAGGACGTTCAAAAACAATGAAGGAAATAATAGTCCATCATTTTTGTACAAGCAAGCACAGAAAATTGTCAAAAGATGTTGATATGAATTTGGTTGAAGAATGCACAGATGCTACTGGAAGTTCTAAGAACTTGCGAGTCTCCATAATATTACGTGAGATGATCCTTTCCAAGGTAACAGAGTTGGATTTTTGTCAAACTCTTTCAGAGAAGAATAATTCCACCATTGTGAGTATTGGAGAATTTGTGAAGCCCCGCCGCTTGTCCATCCACATGGACAATGATGCAGATCATCAAGTCATGCAGAGTATTGCCAAAACCAAGTCCAGCATACGGTCTCTCCTTTATGCAAATATGTATCAACAGCCCAAGGTGTCAACGAATTTATTTTCGAAAAACTTTCTTTTATTAAAAGCTCTTGACTTCAGTAATGCTCTTATAGATAATCTTCCTAAAGAAGCGGGGGAGCTACTTAACTTGCATTACCTACGCTTGAGAAATACGCAAGTGAGTAGACTTCCGAGCTCCTTAGGCAAGCTTAAATCTCTCCAGACATTGGATTTGAAACAAACATTAATTTCTGAGCTTCCTGCTGATCTTAACCAACTCCACAAGCTACGCCATCTTCTTACATATTGCTATCAGTATGATCCTGCTGAATTGCAGAAGCTAGCATTTGTTGATGTGGGGCATATATAGAAGTATGGTGGTCAAGGAGCTAAGAAATTTGAGGCAATTGAGAAGACTAGGAATCACGGAGCTCAAGTTTGAAGACGGGAAAGATCTTTGTGAAGCAATTGAAGAGATGAAATGCCTTCAGACATTCAGTGTATACTCGAAAAACTTGAGTGAATTCATTGATCTAGATCATTTTCAATCGCCTCAGTTGACACTAAAACGCCTCTACCTGAATGGACCCTTGAAGTCGTGTTGCACTGGCTGGATCTTAGAGCTTCATAGTCTAGTGAAAATCCACCTGAGGTGATCATGTTTAGAAGTTGACCCTCTTCCTATCCTAGAAACATTGCCAAATCTAGTGGAACTTCACATGTTAGAAGCATACAACGGTGACAACTTAATATTTGAAAATGGAGGGTTCAAGAAGCTTAAGATAGTGCATTTTCTTGATCTGCGTAACCTTAAGTCCTTGTCTATATGCAAAGGTGCGCTGCCACTTCTTCAGCTAATGGCTATTGGTGGAAGCCCGAAACTGCAGGTGCCACTGGGAATCAAGCATCTCTCAAAGTTGGAAACACTCAATCTTTTTAATATGCCACTAAAATCTCCAATGATAAAGACATCAAGTCATGCAGAAGCAGAATGCAGGTACTAAAATCAATTTCTATTTAATTCTATATCTAGCAACGAACTTGCATTAATACTTTAGCTCAACTCGTCTGACTGTTTGATTTCTGAATACCACGTAAATGATGTAATAAATGTTTAGTGTCTACGATGAAATCTAGTTCACTCACTAAGCTAATTGCATCTTTTTATTTAGACATATATCCTGCAAGAACTACTGTATTCTCGCATTTTGTGTGTTGGATATACATCCTTTGTTTTTGAAGGAGTGTCCTCGATCAAGTACAACAATTACTAAATATAATATAGGATTAATTAAGGAGATTATTAATTCGGTTATTTTAGGAATCGTAATGTTTTGCTAGAAACCAACTACGATTTGCAGGCCTATTATTTAGTGGGCTTGCTGTTAATTTAAATCGGATCCTATAAGGTCACACATAAAAGCACGAGATGAAAAGTACACTAAGCCCAATAAAGGTTAAGTGGGCGGTTTTATGAGGAGTCATTAATCGGTTAGGTTTTCTGCTCTAGTAACCTAAGATTCTCTATATATTGGGGTTATTACTGTGTATGAGATATACAGATATACAGAGTAAAAACAACCTAAAATATTTCTTATAGAACTGCTTCCCTAAAAGTGAGAAGAGTGAAAAATATTTTCCTCCTTCTTCCGTACTAGCATACGTGGGATTCATCTCGGGTTTTGTGGACCAAGTAGAAGAATCACAATTGAGGTTCTGGATCTCCAAGGAGGGTAATCTAGGTTCAACGAGGAGTACACGCATCAAAGGTATATCTAACTTCTTTATGTGATTCGTATTATTATGTGCATGAGATCCTGTTTAAGATGCTAAGAAATTGTTTCTTGAAATTCCGCTAAGTGCATCTATTATAATCCTACAGTGGTATCAGTTTGCCTCTTGTGTATAATAATATGATCATAATTAATTCGATTAATTTGATGCGAATATTGTCAATTTTAATTCGGTTAAGGGGAGGAATTGATTTATGGATCAAATAACCTTATTAAAATATGTTTTTTGATTGATTGGAATTGATTAAATTATGAATTTAGTTGCTCAATTAACCTCTAACCCTATTGCCCTAATTAATTTTCTGTTTTTTATTGGGTTATGAACCCTAATCTCGAAAATTAATGTATTAATTTCATATGATTCAATTTATTTTCTCATACTTCAAAGTGTTTGGTGTGATGAATTAATTCATGGAAAATAGTTTTATATGAATTAGAAATTGAATTTTATGAAAAGCCCTAAATTAATTAAAATGGAGATTTTAGTTTAATTTATGAATTATTCATAAAATATTTATGTTTAATTAACATAGATAATTAATTTAATTTTACAAAAGTTGTAGAATTGAATTCACTCAAAACAAAACCAAAAATATATATATATATATATATATAGAGTGTGGATCACGTGAAAACAAGCCTATAGCTGAAAACATGAAAACGGACAATCAAGACCGTAGATTATGACCCATCAAATCTCACGGCTGAGATTAAAACACATATCCTCGCTCAAACCCCTAACCCACCGTCCAAAATTTTCTCTCTCCTCAAACTTGCAAACCTCTTATCTTTCTCTCTCCTCAAATCCCAAAATTAAACACAAATTGCTGGAAATTGAAGAACTTTTGTTCAAATTTCGCATAAACAACCTAAATTGCTCAAATCAGGTACGTTTTTTTTTTTCCGATTTTGTTCAAATTTTCATGAAAAACGCATGATGTTCAACTAGATTTTGTGATTTTTCAATTTGATTTTTCCGATTTTAATTTTTGCGATTTTTGTGATTTGATTTATGCGATTTTCCGATTTTTAATTTTCGATTTTATTTGGCAATTTTATCAATTTTTTTCCTGCGATTTTGTTCGATTTCTTGTGCGATTTGCGTGTTTTGTTCATCAATTTTGTTTGATTTCTAGTGCGATTTTTCGACTTTTTCTCATCAAATTTGTATTTTCTTTTTTCCATAATTTGATTAGATTTCAGATTTTTAATTTTCGATATCATTTGGTAATTTTATCAAAAAAAATTTCTGCGATTTTGTTCGATTTCTGTGCGATTTTGTGTGTTTTGTTCATCAATTTTGTTCGATTTCCACTGCGAGTTTGCGACTTTGGTCATCAATTTTTTCGACTTTTTTTTTTATCAATTTTGTTCGATTTTGTTTGATTTTGCGAATTCCTGTTCGATTTTGTTCAATTTTGTTCGATTTCCTGTTTGATTTTGCTTGGTTTTTGTTTGTTTTCATTTGTGATTTTTGTTCAATTTCCTGTTCTAAATATTCCTTATCAAGATTTTGCTAACAATTCCTTTTCCGTTTTCATTTATGATTGCAGACAACTGCATAAAGACTACGTCGCAGGATACAAGGAGCTTCACCATGGGATGCATTCTGATGCCTTCACAAATGAAATTGGTTTAAGGAGTTTTATGCAGAAAGCGATATACTGCTTCATATGGTGTTTTAGGAGTATAAGGTAAAATACTAAGTAAGCAATATACTGATGTTAGTCATGTTACATGCTTATTGCTGAACTTATGTACTATGAGTAGTTGAGAACACCACATGTTTTCCATGTGTTGTTTTTTACATACAACGATCCAGTTGCATGTTTGCTTTGAAGCGTCACATTTGTCTGTTGTTACCTTGAAATCTCTTTTAAGCTTCTTTAAAGTTATGAGAATGTGAATGTCGAATAGTCGACCTCAGTTCAACACGTTATAGCTGGCTTTGTTGCCACAACTTCACTACTTCAAAATGAGATAATTGATTGTGTTGGAGAAACTCTAAAGTAACTATTTTAGCACTAGTACTAAAGTAATTAACCTGTTTAATTTCTTTTGCTCTTGGTCTCATTAGCCTCGCCCCTAATCACATTTCAACCTTGATCTTGTGCATTGTGGTCTTGTTCAACAGGATAACATTCACCCCAACCGTCCAACATTGCAGTATGGCGATTGTTATTGGCTTGTGCCTAAGAGTTAAGCTAAAGCATTACTTTCCTCCTCATTATAAGGTGAGTTGTTTTGCCTTATGAACTTGTAAACCTGATTGATTTATTTGGTATGCTTGAAATATAATCTGAGAAGCCTTTCGAGACTGCCCATTTCTGTTCGTCATGCCATACAATAAATACAAAATGTATAGACCAACTCGAGTGAAGAACAAAATCTACCCTAAGTAACTGGTGGGTTGATACTGGTAGCTCAGATATAGATACTTCCACTCTCTAATTGTCATTTGTCTTATGTTTTTGTATGCATCACATCTGCTAGCTAGTGTGCCAGTCTGCCATAGATTGAAATCGACAGCTCATTAACATATCCAACAAGAAGAATGATGTCTTACATTGTCATCTAGTCGTCTTTAGTCCTTGAGTAATCTGAAATAAAACCATGCTGGTGATCTGGGAGTAATTATTTCTAAAACTGATCGTTTGGTTGTCCTTTGAGTCATACTTTTCGTTCAATGTGATTTCGAGCTGTGTAAGGGGAACCATGATATTCTGGCTCTTGTGTAATGGGGACATCGTGATTTTCTCAGACGAATAATACAAGTATTGTCTTTTTTACACAGGTTGACATCAAAGTATCCCCTGGCTCTTATGCAGATGAAGGATCAGGTGAAGCTTGCAGATTTCTGAAATTCCTTTGTTTAATTGAGCTTAAGACTAAATTTTTAGCAAAACTCATTTATCCTGATTACTGATCTGGGAGTAATGATTTGATTACTGATCTGATTTGTTTTATTTGTCCTTTGGGAGATTGTATGTATGTATTCCTTTTGCTCCTTTTTGGTCTGGCATGTAATACTATCTATAGGTTATTGAGTAGGCCTCTGTGGGGTTTTAATGTGGGGTTTTAATATACTAGAGCTGTTGAGATTGTACAATGCTTTCAAGACCATTTATAGGTTGTATCAATTTTTCCCTTTGATCTCCAATAACTGTTGATACTTTATTCTCATCTTGAAATATGCAGGGTAAAGGACATGTTAGTTAAATAGTAGAAGCGTGTCTTTAGAAATTTATTTCTAGAATTCGAGTATGCTAGTTTGCGTTATTGCGAGCTCTATCATGCCTGATCTTACCTTGTCAGCTGGAGTTAGTGTAGTAACCTTCTTCAGCCTTTGTGAAGATTTATCTCTGATTGTATGATTTTTGGTGCCTGCCTGTTCAATATCTACATTTTGTTGGGATTCCTCATATACAGGTGGCTTGCTCGTATCATGATATCCTGGTATGCTTTTATTTGCCTCTGCTTCTGTCCTTAAAACGTTGATCTTGTCAAGCTTGTTTTGCTTCAGTCTGTATGATGTTGGTCTGTGATGTTGGTATGCATTTATTGGCTGTTTTGGCATGTTGAAAGCCTATTAGCTCAATTGGTCGAGCACCGTGTAATCACGGGATGTAGGTTCGAATCCTACATAGACTTTTTTAATACTTATTTTTATATTTATTGACCTCTGGGTAAATGATGTCAAATTGATATAATTACCCGAAGTTTATATATAGTTACCTTATTTTCGATATAATAACCTTAGAATTATTGAAATGTTGTAAATTTTGTTTCAGTCACCTTATTTTTATATATAGTGACCTTTATTTTTGTATATAGTGACCTTTATGTAAATGGTGTCAAAAACTCAGTCGATATAGTTACTTTATTTTTGTATATAGTGACATTAATGTAAATGTCGTAAAAATTGTTATAGTTACCCTATTTTTGTATATAGTGACCTCTATGTAAATATGGTCAATATTGAAATAGTTACCCTATTTTTGTATATAGTGACCTCTATGTAAATATGGTCAATATTGAAATAGTTACCCTATTTTTGTATATAGTGACCTTAATGTAAATATTGTAAAAATTGATATAGCTACCCTATTTTTGTATATAGTTACGTTATTTTTATATATAGTGACTCTATGTAAATATCGTCAATTTAGATAAAGTTACCTTATTTTAGCATGTAGTGACCTTTAAAACGTTGCGTTTGTAAAAAAAAAAAAAAAAAAAAAAAAAAAAAAACTTTAAAACGGTTGAATTGATTATATGTAAGGTTGGAATGATCTTAGGGCTTTAGAACCGTCTGATCTTTTGTGCTAGTAATGAATGACTAAGATTGCTTGTTTTTAGTTTTCACCATAAGCTCTGTTTTTAGCGGAACCTCCCCGTATATATATATATATATATATATATATATATATATATATATATATATATATATATATATATATATATATATATATATATTAGAGATTGAGTGGGAGCAACCACGGCTGGGTGGCAGAACCACCTGACGGTGGGGCCACGGTGGCTTCTCCGGTGGGATTAGGGGCAGCAAAGGGTGGACAGGGGAGGCAGAACCACGCTGGCTGGTGTGCTGGGCCACTGCCTGGTCCGCCAGCCAGTGCTGCTGTGGCTGGGCAACTGCCTGGCTGTGGCGGCAGGTGGGTGCTGCTGTGGCTGGGCGACTGCCTGGCCGTGGCGGCAGCCAGTTGCTGTGGCTGGGCAACTGCCTGGCTGTGGCGGCAGGTGGCTGTGATGTGGCTGGGCAGTCAGCTTAGTCACGCACATCCCCTGTTTTCATAAAAAAAAAATATATTTTATTAAAATTATTTGTTTTATTTTAATTTTAGATAAAATCTGGTTTTATCTAAGATAATTTCAATTTAAAACAAATAATTTTAATCTTTGAAATATTTAAGGATAATTGAGCGAGATTCCAAAAGATTAACATTGACTTGGTAATGTTATTATCCATAATTAGTTAGGTAATTAATTAAAAATTTTGTGATTGGCCAGTAATTAGGATAGAATTTCCTAATTTCTTTAAGATAATCTTTGAGGATAAATATGATTTATCTTTTAAGATTAAAATAAGATTTGATTCTATCTCATGCCTAATTTAAAATATATGATATTCTAAAGATGGTCATGAATAATATATGATATTATCTAATTACAGATTAAATATAAATGATTAATATTTGCCTGATTTTTTTTATATGATATTTATTATATGGCATATATTATGGATGACAATTTTAAATATATGATATTATTGTTATTATTGTCGGTGACTAGTATCACAATTTTATTGCATTTTATTATGCCTATTTAAATTTACGTATGCTGCTATTGTTTATAGCTTAAGTTCTCTAATAAACAAACCAACATAGTAAATTAAGTCCCTAAAAGCAATATTGAGTTATGTTTTTCCAAACAAGACACCTATAAAGCCTTTGATCATAAGTAATAGGTTCCGCCAAAGCGGGGTGTTGCATATAATCTCGGGAATATAGGGTAATATTTATGAAATTTACATGTCACTGTCTGGTTTTGCTCAACAAGATTATCAAAAGACAAAGTTTTGGGTCTTGAAACATAGAGATGGAAACAAGAGTTGTTATCTATCGACCAAGAATTATATGAGATATAATTAGCAAAGGTTGTCTACTTACCAATAAAACATTAAATTTTATACACAGGGCCAAAGTCCGCTAAAATTTATTGTTTTAAAGGATCTTGGAATTCACATTAATTATACGGGACAATTTTAAATGTGATAAGTAGCTTTGAATTGTTCAAATATTGTCAGCTACTATGATGAACATATAATTAAATTTTGCTATATTTCTATTGTAGATATCATGACTAGTAACAACAACAACAGTCCTAACTTACGTTCATACCTTGAGAAGGATAAATTGAACAACACAAACTTCCTAGATTGGGAAAGGAACCTAAGAATTGTTCTTAGGGCCGAAGGAAGAGAGGATGTCCTTGACACCCCTATCCCAGTTCTGACAGCCACAGCATCAGATGCTGAAAAGGCCAGTCAAAAGGTTGTTAAAGAAAAATCAGTGTTTGTCACATGTCTCATGCTAGCTTCTATGGAACCAAACCTTCAAAAGAAGTTTGATGGTATGGATGCTCATAGCATTATCCAGCAACTGAAAAAGATGTTTCAGAAGCAAGCAAGGATAGAGAGATACGAGACTCATAGAGAGTTACTCCGATGTGTACAAAAGATCGATGAACCAGTGGGAGAACATGTCTTCAAGATGATGGAATTGTTCCAGAAAATGTCTAAACTGGGAATGATCTATACCACTGAAATGGCCACTGACATAATCATGATGTCGTTGCATGATGGATTTCAGCAATTCAGGCAAAACTTTAACATGCACAATAAAGTGCAAACCTTAGAAGAACTGCACGGAATGCTTGTCACTGCTGAGATGGACATTCCAAAACCAAAGAAAGAAGTTCTTATGGTACAAAAGGGTAAGGGTTTCAAGAAGAATGGGAAGGGAAATAAGAATGCAAAGGAAAGGGCAAGCAAGTTGCTCAAACTAAGACATCTAAGCCCAAGGTCGATCCAAAAGCGGATGCCAAGTGTTTCTATTGTGATGGAATAGACCATTGGAAGAGAAACTGCCCAAAGTATCTGGAAGATAAGAAGACAGGCTCTTCAGGTATCTTTGTTATAGAAGTTAATTTAACAACTTCTACTTCTTGGGTATTTGATACCGGTTGTGGTACTCACATTGTTTCTGATGTGCAGGGCCTAAAAAGAAGTAGAAAGCTGGCTAAAGGAGAGGTAGACCTGCGCGTTGGAAATGGAGCAAAAGTTGCTGCTTTAGCAGTTGGAACATATAGTCTACCTTTACCTTCTGGATTAATTTTAGAATTAAATAATTGTTATTTTGTTTCTTCTATTACTAAAAACATCATTTCAGTTTCCGTGTTAGACACTGAAGGTTTTAGCTTTGAAATAAAGAACAATAGTTGTTCAGTTTATTTTAAAGTGATGTTTTATGCTAGTGCTAAATTAATAAATGGTTTGTATATATTAGATTTTGACAAACATATCTATAACATAGACTGTAAGAAAAAACAAATCAAGCGATTCGAACCCTACTTACTTATGGCACTGTCGTTTAGGACACATCAACCCAAAACGTATTCATAAATTGCAAAAGGATGGCATTCTGACATCGTTTGATTATGAATCATACGATATATGTGAAGGGTGTTTGATGGGTAAAATGACTAAGTCACCTTTTACAGGAAAAGGTGAAAGAGCAAGTGATCTTTTGGGACTCATACATATAGATGTCTGTGGACCAATGAGCACTATGGCCAGGGGAGGGTTTAGATACTTCATAACTTTTACTGATGATTTAAGTAGATAGGGATATATTTACTTAATGAAGCATAAGTCTGAATCATTTGAAAAGTTCAAACAATTTCAGAATGAAGTACAGAATCAACTTGGCAAAACAATAAAAGCACTACGATCAGATCGTGGTAGAGAATATTTAAGCCAAGAATTTGATGATCATCTAAAGGGCTGTGGAATACTTTCCCAACTAACTCCACCAGGAACACCTCAGTTAAATGGTGTATCCGAAAGGAGGAATCGTACCTTACTTGATATGGTTCGATCAATGATGAGTCTTGCAGATCTTCCAATATCCTTTTGGGGACATGCCCTCGAAATCGCTGCTTTCACACTAAACAGGACTCCGTCAAAGGCAGTAGAAAAGACACCATATGAGTTATGGACAGGAAAAGTTCCAAAACTATCTTTTCTACGAATTTGGGGTTGTGAAGCTTATGTAAAACGTTTACTCTCAGATAAGCTATCTCCCAAATCTGACAAATGTTTCTTCATAGCTTATCCTAAAGAAACAAAGGCCTACTACTTTTACAACCGAAATGCGAACAAAGTGTTTGTTGCTCGAGATGGTGTCTTTCTGGAAAAGGATTTCATTTCCAAAAAGACAAGTGGGAGTAGTATCTATCTCGAAGAAATTCAAGAAGAGCAACAAATGGATGTGGATAAAACCACGTCAGAGACGCAATCACAGGGCTATTTCTTACCGATTAGGCCATTAGTAAATGAGGAAGAGCTAGTGCATGAAACGCACGATCCTCTCCTCACTACTAACAATGTGATGGAGGAATTGCATTCAACGCAAGAATCTCCTATCGTCCCACTCGAATCAAATTCGTGCGAAAATTCTCAAATAGTTGAGAAGAACATTTCTCCTGTTGCTCAGCTCGTACGTAGATCTAGTAGACCAACAAAACCACATAAGAGGTTTGTTGAGCTTCTGTTAACGGAAAATTCTAAAATTATGATTTTGGACCGAGAAGAACCTACTAGTTATAAACAAGCCTTGACAAGTCCAGACTCCGAAAAATGGCTGGGAGCCATGAAATCCGAAATGGAATCCATGTCAGAGAACCAAGTATGGAATTTGGTTGATTTGCCAAATGGGGTAACACCTATTGGATGCAAATGGGTTTTCAAATTGAAAACTGACAAGGACGAAAATGTAACCGTTTTCAAAGCACGACTGGTTGCTAAAGGTTTCAAGCAAATCCATGGTATTGACTATGATGAAACCTTTTCACCAGTAGCGATGCTTAAATCCATTCGGATACTTCTAGCGATTGCTGCATTTTATGACTATGAAATTTGGCAAATGGATGTGAAAACCGCCTTCTTGAATGGTTTCTTGGAGGAGGATGTGTACATGACACAACCAGAAGGTTTTGTAGATCCAGAAAATCCTACGAAGGTATGCAAGCTTAAGAAGTCCATTTATGGACTTAAGCAAGCATCTAGGAGTTGGAATCTTCGATTTGATGAGGCAATCAAAAAGTTTGATTTTCTCAGAAGCGAAGAAGAATCTTGTGTTTACAAGAAAGAAAGTGGGAGCAGCATAGTCTTCTTGGTGTTGTATGTGGATGACATATTTCTTATAGGAAATAACATACCAATGCTTGAATCTGTCAAGGAGTGGTTGAAAAGTTGTTTCTCTATGAAAGACCTAGGAGAGGCCGAATACATTCTGGGAATCAAAATCCATAGAGACAGGTCTCGAAGGATGATCGGACTAAGTCAAGAAACTTATTTAGATAAGGTTCTTGCAAAGTTCAATATGGAAAACTCTAAAAGAGGATTCATTCCCATGCAACATGGCATATCGCTAAACAAGACTCAGTGTCCAAAGACGCCTGATGAGACTAAGCGAATGAAGAATGTTCCTTATGCATCTGCTATAGGATCAATTATGTATGCTATGATTTGTACAAGGCCAGATGTCTCATATGCCTTGAGCGTATGTAGCAGATTCCAATCAAATCCGGGCGATGCGCACTGGAGTGCAGCTAAGAACATCCTTAAGTACTTAAGAAGGACTATGGACAGCTTCTTAGTATATGGAGGTGAGAGTGACTTAGTTGTTAAAGGTTACACAGATGCAAGTTTCCAAACCGACAAAGATGATTTCCGATCACAATCTGGTTTTATTTTTTGTCTAAATGGAGGTGCAGTCAGCTGGAAAAGTTCAAAGCAGAGCACTGTAGCAGATTCTACAACAGAAGCTGAATATTTGGCAGCAGTTGAAGCGGCCAAAGAAGCCGTTTGGATTAAGAAATTTCTCATTGAGTTGGGAGTTGTCCCTACCATTGTGAATGGAATTGATTTGTATTGTGATAATAATGGTGCAATTGCTCAGGCAAAAGAACCAAGATCACATCACAAATCTAAGCATGTGGAAAGGAAGTTTCATTTAATCCGAGAAATTATTGCTAGGAAAGATGTCAGAGTTTGCAAAGTTCATACGGATGAGAATGTTGCTGATCCATTGACTAAACCCCTACCACAGCCAAAGCATGAAAGTCACACTAGAGCTATAGGAATCAAGCATGTTAGTGAATGGCTTTAGATTATGTAATTGATTTTCATAATTATAAAGACATTGAATCATGTAATATTTATGTTTATCAATAAATTATTCTTATTTAATTGTGGTTTAGAATTAAATAAAATGTTCAAAGTAATTGTAATTTTTATAGGTTGTCAAATGCGTGATTTGACAAATGAAACCCTATTAGGAGAACAACAAATTACAACTTACTAGTGTTCCTAGTCTGAGACATTAATGGACATAAATGGCTCAATCAAAAGACTAGTGTGTGGATCGATTGATAGCTCAGTTTCATGAGCTATAGGGACATAGAGATGTCTAGTCAATTACATAGATATGCATTGTGATGTGTATGGAACAGACCTAAAATTGAAATAAGATTTCAAACTTATATTTAGTGGATTCCTCAGACATGAGAACAACAATCTTCCACGAAATAATTAGTATATCCTTGATGATGTCAAACGCCGTGCCGTAAAAGGAGGTAATAAAGGCAACAATCAGGAATGCTGAAAGTTTAGTGGGAGTATTGGTTGGACAAGAGTGGATAAGTCCTCCTATTTTAAATAGGATTGGTGTCTTGGCCTCTTGAAGAGTTAGAACTGAAAATGCATGGCCGTGCTCAAGTGGATTAAAAGGTTTAATCACTTGTTTCTATAGTTCTTGACTCAGATTTCAAGAAATAATTTGAATCTTAATATGGATGACATAAGATGTTATCATATTATCAAATTGGACATTAAGAGGCTTAAGAGAATTCAAGATTGCTCCACTTGTTCTCGGACAAGTGGGAGATTGAAGGAGTGTCCTCGATCAAGTACATCAATTACTAAATATAATATAGGATTAATTAAGGAGATTATTAATTCAGTTATTTTAGGAATCGTAATGTTTTGCTAGAAACCAACTACGATTTGCAGGCCTATTATTTAGTGGGCTTGCTGCTAATTTAAATCGGATCCTATAAGGTCACACATAAAAGCACGAGATGAAAAGTACACTAAGCCCAATAAAGGTTAAGTGGGCGGTTTTATGAGGAGTCATTAATCGGTTAGGTTTTTTGCTCTAGTAACCTAAGATTCTCTATATATTGGGGTTATTACTGTGTATGAGATATACAGATATACAGAGTAAAAAAAACCTAAAATATTTCTTATAGAACTGCTTCCCTAAAAGTGAGAAGAGTGAAAAATATTTTCCTCCTTCTTCCGTACTAGCATACGTGGGATTCATCTCGGGTTTTGTGGACCAAGTAGAGGAATCACAATTGAGGTTCTGGATCTCCAAGGAGGGTAATCTAGGTTCAACGAGGAGTACACGCATCAAAGGTATATCTAACTTCTTTATGTGATTCGTATTATTATGTGCATGAGATCCTGTTTAAGATGCTAAGAAATTGTTTCTTGAAATTCCGCTAAGTGCATCTATTATAATCCTACAGTTTTCCTTCCCTTTTTTGTTTTCTCCATTCTTGATTTATTAAGAACCAGCTCCCCCAATACATGTGTGTGCGTGAGTGTGCAACCTTTCTTTCTTACGGTGTGTGAGGGTGATATTTGTGTTTGTGTGTGTGTGTGTAAACCTGCATCTTCATGCATACTTTCGGGTGTATGTGCCACAGGAGCTTCTATAAAATTGGAATTTAATCAACATGCTTATTGTTGTGCGACAGCGGAAGCAAAGATCGAAAACAATAAAAAAAATTCAATGCAAACAATAAGAACACACCAAGAATTAACATGGTTCACTATCAATGTGATAGCTACGTCCACGGGCACCGAGATCAAAGATTTCACTATAAACTGCAAAGATTACAAAGATGAATCAAGTCTCTCTCTTGAATGACTTTCACTCTGTCTCTCTTAACCCTAATACTGATATGAGGGAGTTTTTATATTAATCCCTAAATAAAAGATACTTGGGCTAAAAGATAAAATAATAAGATAACTTAAAATCGCAAAAAACGCGTTCCGTCAAATTCCTTCTCCGCCCGGTCAGACCAGGCAAGGCTTGCCCGATCGAGTGTGAGAAGCAACATCAAGCAACAGCCTTTGACGTAGCCTAACCTCACCGCCCGGTTAGACCGGGCAAGGCCTGCCCGATCGGGCAGTGGGGGTTCTTTGCGCTGCCTTCCTTCGGACTCCCTATCCTCACCGCCCAGTCAGATGTAGTGAGGATTGCACGATTCGAGTCACCTCATTCATCAACACTTATACTCCTTTTCATATGCAGGCAGTCAATGCTGATAAAGGATGCTTTCTCTTGGCATAAGAACAGAGCTAGCAGCAACATCAATAACATTGCCCGTTGTTAATTGATATCAGTTATATAGTTCTCCTTGATCCAGTAGTGTACCTCTGAATTGTAAATCTCATTTGTTTTGAATTTTATTCTTCTTTGGATTTTTTGTACCAGCATTTGAATCTTCTCAAACTTCGCCAACAACAGAATTTACATCAAGTTATGGTTGTGTGAGAATAATGAAAAAACTTTTTCTGTCTTTCTTCAAATGTTCTTACCATATAATTACTCGAGCACTGGAAATACAGTTTATTGCTACTTGGATTACTGCTTTCGGGAATTTGCCGGGGCGGCTCTCTAGTATTAAACATTGCCTTTGTATTTCTGAAATGCAGATCAGATTAGGCAACGATCCGGTGTAGATCTCTGGATGCTTTCCATAAGAATTAATGTACTAGCTAAGATAAAGAAGAAAACTTTGCAAAAGGTACAACAATTATTTAAATTACTGAATGAATTAAGATGAAGAATTACATTTATTGATTCATCTGTTCTTGATTACATCAGATAATGCTTCTAATTGACAGTTTTTAATTCAAGATCATCGAACCCTTATTGTCTAATTCAAATAATGAATTTGGTGAAATTAGAGTTTCAACATAGCTGATGGAATAGACAAAATCCTCACCCTTTTTTGTGTGGTGCAGTATATTTATTATTGACTTGAACATATTTCAATGTATTTTGAGTTGCATCAAGAATAAGCATAAATCCTTGTTGGTTTTCTTCTTTTCCATGATCATAACCCTAGCATGAGCAGTAATCTTAAGCAACCGATGTTCGTCTGCCAGTCTCCTCTATGCCTAAACAATCTCTTCCACGACTTGTGCCGTCCTTGGTTGTCATACCCCTCCAACATCCAAACTTCAACACATGTTGGACAGTTGAATTGGAGTCTTATGAGAAGTAATAGTTTGGCAAACACATAACTTGTTGCGTCTTATAAGAAGTAACTAGGTTAGAACCCGTGCGATGCACGATTTATATTAAATCTGTTTTTTTTTTTTTATAATTTGTATATTTTTTTAAAAAAAAGGGATAACTATAAATAAGAATTATGCATCTTGTACAAAAATATTTGTAATTTTATGGTTTTAGATTTTCATCAAAATTATGTTATAATACTTGTTCAACGTCGCCTAATACATACTTGTATTTCAATGTAGGAGTCCATTTATTAGTGTGCTAATGACAATTGTTTCATTTTCTAAAGATAAATTGATAGGTTGTATTTGTAATGTAGAATGTTCTAATATTTACATTTCAAAATTGTTAAATGTGGTAGCTTTGAAAAAAAAAAAAAAGAAAGAAAAAAAAGATGACATAATCCTTGCATTTAGGCGGGAAAAAATTTATTATGTGAGTGACATGTGGACAATGATGACGTCAGCAACGTTTTGTTTTAATAATAGTTAATAGATAGTTTGGCAAAAATAAAAAAATGAAAAAAAAGATGGTTGTTGCCTTGTTGGGCCGCACACACTCCAAATTAGTACGATTGTATGATATTGTCTGTTTTGGACTTAGCCTAATTGGATTGTGCATTCACTTTTAAGGAATTCATCCCCCTTACTAAGCACCTCACCCGTTATGTTTTGCTGAAGGTTGATACGCACCTCTCGGGTGGAGCTTTGTACAGACAATCCTAGCCTCTCATCTTAAAAATGTTAGGAGATTGATTATATTCTAATTGACAATATGTTTGATGGAAAACTATGTACTCCATATTTATATTTAATTGTGTTAATGAATAATGTATGAGTGAATGTGTTTCAAAATTTAAATTTGTTTATTTTATTTTTGTACAAAAAATACGTACTGGTGTATTACTGTCTGATTTGTGGCCACTAACCTATAAGTTAACCATTGAAAGTAACAACCATAGATCTAAGACTCGGTAAATGGGACCAATGGATTATATACCATTGAATGAGGCAGAGAAATTGAATTTGAAAACTATCAGGACCACATACCACATTTTGTCTTTCTGTCATAATTCTTGTCTTCTGTGCAACTTGTTCTAATTTCCTTTTGGTTGGCTTATTGACTTGCAAGTCTTCGTTCATGTACTTATGTATGTCTTTTGCCGATTACTATACAACATTTCAGTTGACATGTCAGCATCCTGGAGACGACCCGTGACAGTCTGCTGGAAACTTCGTCAGAAACTTGGCAATAAAATTCTCAACTAGTGCACGTATATATTACACATGTCTAGCTTAGCTTGTTTATGTCGTTCAATCTACAATGAACTTGAATCCGTCGATCTCTAAGTTGTGGCTGTGGTTATGATTTTCGTTCTGTTGATTATCCGACATTCAAATTCTAGCTGCCAACAGAATTCAGAGGTAAATTCTGATGCTTATCTTCATTAATTTAAGTGTACTTTTAATAAACCTTAATTAATGGGTTTTCAACATTGTTGTTGAAACGTTTCTCACAGTGTGTAACAGAGATTTACTGTTGTTAAAGGCACATGATAACTTTGGTTTTTTAGTTCCCTTTCAGTGTATTTAAGATCAGATAGAGAACCATCAAGGGCGGAATTGTGACAGTCATACCAATCTCCCAAGACTTTATCAAGTAAGCAAGGTCGCCTCATAGTTAGTTTAACATGCTATGATACCTCTTGCACAACCTACATTTTCATTCTCTGCTCTTCTCTTAAGTTCTACTCTTGTCTCTAAAGAATGGTTACCTCGTTTATATTTGACACGTTTGCCTGTGCTAATTTTGCATCATCTGAATCATGAATATGTTTTGTAAAATTTATAGCTTTTCTTAAGTAGTGGAAGAATTGAAAAATTCTCATTAAATTAGTATCAATTCAATATTCCAAATGTAGCCAATTTTTAGATAAAGAGGAAGCTACATGTTTTGTGATCTCTTATAAAAACATTTTACCTATATTCTTAATTACTTATTATTACAAATTATAAAGCCTGATATCTTAAAATACTTATCACACAAATCTAATTTCCCAAATGTTTGCGTTTATACTTAGTATAAAATGAGGAATATAATATGAATAAAATTTTTAACTTTCACTACGTGAATAACAGATGAGGAACTTTTTTGTTCTCTACTCCCCCGTTTTTAAATAATTGTTCTATTTCTACTTTTTGCACTATTTATTTATCCTATCTTGACTAATGTTTGTGATTTACATAAGAATAAATAGTTTTGGGGTACTTGTTGGAATCGTTGCAATGAACAGATTATTTATTTTCAATTGTTAGAATTTATACTTATTAATTAAAGATATAATTGATCAAAAATTTGCATCGGCATACGTGCCCAGGAGAAATAGAACAAGTATTTAAAAACAAAAGGAGTATGATTTAATCTTTATATTAGGAAGGATTTAAAATTTATTGTTTCATAGCAAAATCCTTTGTTAGAATTAGACTTGGCAAGCTGGTCGGATACGGGTCATGTCAACAGATAATCAGGCTGGGTCGTTTTGGTTAACGGGTCGAGCCGAATCATTTCGAGTATCAGGTCAACTTAGGTCGGGTACAGTCAGATCTATCACTTTGGGTTCAGATCGGGTCAATTCCACTTCAGATATTGGTCAGGTCGGGTAGATTATTTGAGGTTTCAAGTCATAACGGCACTACTAGAAAACAGCCGTTTTTCGACAGATAAAATACGTCAGAATCATCTCAACTTTTTCTGAGGGATTTTCCGTTGGAAAAGCATATTCCGACGGAATTAGATCTGTCGTTTCCGAAAAAATTAATTTCGTCGGTATATACCTCTTCCCACGGTATAACCCGTCATAATCAAATACTTTTTCGACGGAATTATTCCGTCGTATAGTCTGTATTTTTCGAGGGAATAAATTTCCGTCGGAATCTTACGATGCATTTTTCCGTCGCAAAGTTCCGACAAATTTATTTTCCCTCGGAAAATATATGATTTCCGACGGAATTGTCCATCTGAAAATCCATCGCCATATTCCGACGGATAATACTACCAGAAATTCCATTGAAATTTCACCTGCTAATTTAACAAATTAATCGATTTTTTTTGGAATTACCACAATTCGAAACCTATACCTCCTGCACCTAATTCAAGATAAAATTAAATTAATGATTTAATTAAGAAAATAATTATATATATTTAGGCATAAAACATAATCCAAATTAAGTACATGTACATACTACATAAACAAAAGCTAAGCTATAGCCGGGGTACCCCGCCCTGCTCCGCCACTACCCGGGTCGTCCTTGGGGTCTCAACTCTGTGGTTGAATGGTGGAACATGTGTCGCTAGGGAAACGACGCTTAAACTCACCCCACTTCTCCTGGCTTCTCCGCTCTATTGCGGCCATTTGGGCTTGAAATCGGGCTTCCATCTCGACTTTCAATTCACTCCGGATTTCATTGCGAAGAGCCTGCACCCTATGCTCCATCTGATCCTGCATTTGAGAAATAACGGAAGGCATGTACTGCTGTGAAGACGTGGAAACTCGACCCATCCGATTGCCATAGTACAGCTCTGCACTTTGGCTAAGTCCCTTCACACGACCCTTCTTGTTGCTACCACCCACAGTCTCCCAGTACAACTCATTCAGACTCTTCCGAATCTCTTGAGTGCTTGCTTCTTCAACCTTCTTTTGGTAGGTCTCCTACTAGATATACATATGAAAAGGAGCAACTTATTAAGTTTAAGGAATCATTTTTAACAAAATAGAACCAAGTAAGGCCTAATTGACTTCTATTTTGCCCATTTTCTTTATTTCTTATCAAATGAACTACTCTTTTTTTGTCATACCATGTCAATATATAATAGGTAGGTGTATAGGGCTTGAAATCACAAAAAATGACCAATTACCTAAGTTTTAAGAACCATTTTCATCCAAATATGGCCTAAATGACTTCTACCTTGCCCATTTTCTTCATTTCTTACCAAATGAGCTCTTTCTTTCTCATAACATGGCAGCGGCGGTGAGACGCCGGTGGTTGCCAATGTGAAACTTCGCCCCCTTTTATCTTCCCTTTCTCTTTCTCTTTCCCTTTTCGTCCTTCTTTCTTTTCCCCCTATTCTTTTTGGTTCGACAAATGAGTAGATCTAAACTCGTTTTTTTATAATTAAAGACTTTCCGACGGAATTAAATTCTGTCGGAATTATAACGAGGGATATTCCGTCGGAATATTTCGACGGATTGAAATTCATCGCAAATTTCGAATTTTCCGACTGAATTTGAGGTCCGTCAGAAAATGGCCTTTTTCTAGTAGTTTAGGCCGGGTAAACGGGTTTGGTTCAAGATCAGGATTGTCAAGTCTAGTATAGAATACATAAGGTCTACAATGAAAATAAAGTTGACCTTCATATCTTGTACTCCCTCCGTCCTATAATACATGAGACGTTGGGCTTTTTTTTCACTATTCATGTATTAGGTTTGACCATAATTTTTTACTAACATATAAAAATTTACTTTATCATAAAATATGTTGTTAGATAGGTTTTAATATAAAGTTTCATAATATAATTTTCATTAATGTTTAATTATATAAAAATAAAGTCAAACTAATGCATTGACATGTGTGCAATGTTTGACCGTGTCATGTATTATGGGACAGGGGGAGTATTTTGATAATTTTTTGAGGCTGGCATATCTTGTATTTTGGCGCTAATCCACCCTGACATATTTTTTAATGTACCAATAGACACTTATTATTGTCATTCATGACAATAGTAATTATGGGCATGGACTTCCTCGGTGAAGACCACATGTAAACAAAAGAAATAACATATATACAAAGTACATTAATATATATTTATCATTGTAAGTGCCTTCAAAATGGTGGTAGAACTTGGATACGATTATATTACATTATCATAATTTAAAAGAAAAAAAAAATCAATGATCAAAATTTTAAAGATGATAGGCATAAAGTCATTAGCATAATAATTGTATTCTACAAAAGCAGCCTAGTTAGTACTTTTCCTTTTTGTTTTTTTTTTATTTGACAAATTCACCAATGCATAAATTTATATGGGAAGCCTCTAATTTTTTATCTGAGAACACTTCATATACATTATATATAATTTTGAAAATATATGATGAGATGAATCTAATAATATCTAAAGTGACTATATATATTTTTTTAACATACGTGGTATGAAACACAAACAGTAATCAAAATAGAATTTGTGAATTCGGTCAATACTCAATAGTTGATATATATCAGCTAAAAAGAAACGGAGGAAATACACGTATTGCTTACTTATATACTGCTTCATGTGCATTCAGGTGAATCTATTAACTACAAATACAGCTAGAAATTTCAGTCGAAACCGAACAAGAATGGCGGATATATACAGTACAGTTCAATTCACTATCCAAATATTGCAACCTTATATTGAAAAAGAAGTGTCCTTAATACGTGGTTTGCAAGACAAAGAAAAATATATCCGCGATGAGCTGAATATTATGCTAGCATTGCTAAGGGACACGGATAAGAGAGCCAAGGAAAATGAGAGTGTAAAAGAATGGATAAAACAAATGAGAACATTGGCTCATGACATAGAAGATGTCACTGAAGCATATAAGCTTTTCCAAAAAGAAAATGCATTTGGTAAGGTGAAGCAGTGTCTGTCACTGAAAGTACGAGACATTGCCTCTACCATTGAGTCATTGCGCGAAAGGGCAAAAGAACTCGACAGGAGAAAAGACTCCTGCTCCCTCAGGAATAATGGTGATAGTGTTGTTCAGCAGGAGCATGACTGCAGCCAAATCCAAGGAACATTTTCTGTATGCTTAGCCCAGGAATCTGAATTAGTGGGTGCTGAAACCGCCGAACAAGATTTAATCAAAAAGCTAGGTTTACAGGAGCTTGATGAGGATTCGAGGCTATCTCGAATGATAGCTGTGATTGGTAAGGGAGGGCTCGGAAAGACATCAGTTGTTTGGAGTGTTTATAATGATGGAAATGTGAAAGACTACTTCCCTATCCGTGCATGGGTTCATGTAGTCCGACCATACAACCTTGTTGTTGTACTAAAAAGCATAATCAAGCAATTCTATAAGGCAGCTGGTGAACTCCATGTGAAGAAGGACCGGATTGACTCCATGGATGTGATGTCCTTAGAGAATCTTGTAAGAAGCTATTTGGATAAGAGGTATCATATATCCTTAAATTCATTAATGTTTTATTAGCTACTACTTTACATTATCTGCCCTAACAAAATAGGAATAGGTACGAAACTGCCACAGTGAGAAACAAAAACGTATCTCACAGTGAGTAATGGGGGCGCCCTCACTGTTAAATGGTTGTGACCAAAATCTCAACGCGTCAATATAAACTTAATTATCAAGCATGCATGTCTTTTATACTTTTAGTATATATATATAATAATGCCAGATTTTAGTTTAGTACGTACTATTTAGAATTGCGTTTTTTATGCAAGAACTTTGCTTAAAACGTAATAAAACTAAACTTGTACTGAGCCAAATGAAAATTGCATTTTTCAATTTTTTTTTTCTTCTTCTATATTTTAAGATTGATTTTTAATTTGTCCAACCCTTAGGTACATGGCCGCTGTTAATCCTTTCAAAAAAAAAAAAAAAAAGATACATGGTTGTTATTGATGACGTTCAAGATCTTGATGGGGACAGAAAGCTGGCAAATTACATCAAAAGGTTGTTACCAACTGATAATAACAAAGGTAGCAAAATAATAATGACCACACGTTACGAGTCTGTGGCTCGTACTTGGCTTGATGGCTCTGATCATGGTTTATACAAACTCGAGCCTTTAGAACCAGCAAAGGCGTGGGAGTTGTTCTGCAAGAAGGCATTTCATAGACATAGAGGAAAGTGTCCCTCATCGTTGCACGATGTGGCTCGTGACATTGTCAATAGATGTGAAGGAGTGCCACTCATTGTTTTAGAAATGGGGCGTTTTTTGTCCATCAAGCCATATGACCGGCATGAGTGGATAAAAGTACAACAAAACCTCGGGTTTTTCCTGCAAAACGATCTCACGGGACTTCACAACATCCTGAATCACAGTTATCACAGTTTGCTCAGTCACCTGAAGCCTTGTGTCCTGTACTTTGGTTTGTTTCCGAAAGGCTATACTGTTGATCGGATGCGACTTATTAGATTATGGATAGCTGAAGGTTTTATTATAAAACAGTCTAGCAGCAACTTGACACTCGAAGAAGTCGCTGAAGAATACATTGATCATCTTATTCATATGAGCTTAGTTGAAGTCGAGTATGCAGATGCTACAGGAAAACCCAAGACACTACGAGTCCATGAGTTTCTGCATGAGATAATCCTTTCTAAGGTGAAGGAACTGGATTTTTGTCACACTCTTCCAGAAAGTAATACCAACATTATTGATTTAAGAGTAGTGCCTCGACGCTTGTCCATCAACGTAAATCCAGCAAAGGAGATTATTATTGGAAGCAAGTCGAACACCCGGTCCATCCTGCTAATTACAGATAATTCAAGTCCACCAGTGAAGCTATGGCCCAAGGTGTTAACTAAAGCATTGAACAACAATCGCCAGCTGAAAGTTCTTGATCTATGTAATGCTCCCATAGATGAATTTCCAAAGGAAGTGGGAAAGTTACTTAACTTGCAGTATTTAAGCCTAAGAAATACACGAGTTAAGATGATTCCAAGCTCTATTGGTAAGCTTCAAGATCTCCAAACATTGGATTTGAAACAAACTCCCATTCGTGAGCTTCCTGCTGAAATCAACGAGCTCCACAAGCTACGTCATCTTCTCACATATTGCTACGAGTATGATCCTGCTTTTAGTCGTCACACGGGGAAAATAACAGGAGTGAAGATACCAAATGGGGCATTGGAGAAATTTGAGGGGCTACAGAAGCTGGCATTTGTTGATGTGGAACATACAAGTACGGTAATCAAGGAGCTAAGAAATTTGAGGCAGTTGAGAAAGTTGGGAATCGTGGGGCTTAAATTGGAACATGGGGAAGATCTTTGTGCTGCAATTGCAGAGATGAAATGCCTTCATTCATTCAGTGTATATTCAGAAAATAAGACTGAAGGGATGGATTTAGAGCATCTCCATCAGTCTCTACCCTCAACACTTAAACGTCTCTATTTGAATGGACGGCTGAAGAATGGACCGCTGAAGTGGTGTTTCAATGGCTGGATCTCAAAGCTCCATAGTCTAGTGAAACTCCGCCTGAGGTGGTCATCTTTGGAAGATGACCCTCTTGATATCCTTGGGAAATTGCCAAATCTAGTGGAACTTCAACTGTTAGAAGCATATAACGGTGACATCTTGGAATTTAAAGATGGAGGGTTCAAGAAGCTTAATACACTGAATCTTCTTGATCTGCGTAACCTCAAGTCCCTGTCTATCTGCAAAGGTGCTCTGCCTCTCCTTCAGCTAATGGCTATCGGTAAAAGCCCGAAACTGGAGGTGCCATTGGGAATAGAGCATCTCTCGAGGCTCGAAACACTCAATCTATTTGATATGCCACTTGATTTTGCTCATAGCCTTCAACAACCCGATGGAATATATCATTCCGTAGTTAGGCATGTGCCTAATGTCTGGCTTCAGCAGATCAACAACCAAGGAATATGGTATCCTACGGCCCTCTAATGTTCAAGTCATGAAAAAGCAGAATGCAGGTACTAAAACCAAATTCTATTTAGCAAATAACTTGCATTGAAACTTTTTATGCAACTTAGTTGATTGTTTATAAAATCCCATATACCACGTAAATAATGATTTAACTAATGCTTACAAATGATTTATACTGTAGTTCACTCACCATTCCACCATCTATTGCATCTTTTCACTTACACATACTGCAAGAACTGTACGGTTGCATTTTGTGCGTTGGATATACATCCTTTATTTTTTGTAGGCATTAGCTAAACTTGTGTGCTTCCATTAGTCTGCAGCCCCTGCCTTTCTTGCCGTGTTATGTACGTGTGTCAGTGGGGAGCATAAGCACTAGTTATTAGTGCTCCCCAAGTGGTTTGGATACAGAAGAGAAACAACAATTTTGGGAGGATTTAGATGAGGTGGTACAGGATGTCCACCATTCAGAGAAATTATATATTGGAGGTGATTTAAATGGGCACATTAGGGCGAGCCGAGATGGCTATGAGAGTGTCCATGGAGGCTTTGGGTATGGGCAGAGGGACGCAGGTGGTGAAACTATTATGGATTTTGTCTAATCATATGATTTAATTTTGGCTAATACTTGTGTAATACCCCGTATTTTTATACGTATTTTAACTTAAATAAGTATTTATTAAAGTATTTAAATAATTCGAAATGAATTATTTATTGTGTTTCATTAATTTAAAAAGAATTATTTTAATTAAAAGTTTATTATTTAATTATTTAACAATCTTGAAAATATTTTATTTCATAATTTGAAAACTTTGGGACACATTATTTTATAAAAGGAAATTTTAAAGTTAACGAGTTTTAAGAAAAGTCAAAATACTAATTTGAATAGAAAAGGGATCACTAAGGGTAGTAAAGGAATTTTAAGTAGGAGGGTCATTGAGAGGGGATATAAATACCCATCATATGAGCAAAAATCAAACTTTGCCCAAGGTGGAAAATACCCCAAGGTAAACTCTCTCTCTCTCCTCTTATTTTCTTTTCCCCTTAATTTTTTCACTTTCCCTTTATTTTTATTTTGTTACATCACCACCCACACACCACCACACGCCGTTGGCCACCGCCGCAGCCACCAACAAACACCGACGACAGCAGTGGCACCACTAGCAGGCGCGCGGCAACAGCCCATCTGTGGTGTCGGGTTGTTGGTGTTCGAACAAAAAAAACAAAAAAAAAAAATCTTCCTTTTTGATATTAATTCAATCCACCCTTGATCTAATTATTGTTTTTGGGTTTTGTAATGATTTTTTATGATGTTTGATAATAAGTATTTTGTATATAAATTTTCATGTTTGGTTTTGAATTAAAAAGCCCCAAATTATAAACCCTAGGTTTCTAAGTTTATGTATATTGATGGAAATTGTTTATGGGTGATTTAAATTATTGAAATAAGTGTTTTAAAACACAATTACAGCAATCTTAGAAGATTTAAGAAAGCTGGAATTTTTATATATAAGCTATAATTATGTTTAATTTCTTAAAAGGATTTTTAATTACCCATTAATTGGGAATAAAAAGTAAGGGTTTTAAATTAAGTTTTAGCTTGTTTTAGAGGGTTTATGAGTGATTTAAAGAGTGTATATATTGCTGGAAATTTGTGTGGAAATAGGTATTAATGCCTCTTTGTAATTTTGGTTTGTAGGAGGTTTCCAAGTGTGTGATTTTATTTAGTCGTGGCGATTTTGAGATCGTATTCAAGGTACGTTCGCGTACTTGGTAATTCTTTGAATATGTAGAAGTATGCTAGGCTTTGTTTAATTAATTCCAAGTAGTATCATGATAGGTGATGGTTGAAAAATTGCTGATTGGATTGATGTTGGTAAATGATTTGTAATGTATGAATTATTTATGATGAATTGGTGATTGAAATTAATTATGTTGGCATGTTGATTATGAACCACACTTTTATTATTGGCATGTTAGAGAGCATGTTTAATTAAACTAAATGTTTAATTTGGTTTGGAATATAAAAAAGAAATTTTATTATGGTTCATATAATTTTTAATGATGCTATAAGCATGAGAAAAGAGTTGTTTAAGTGTCTATGTACACGAGGATTAAACTATATTTTGGTGCCTAAGTGCACTTAAGGTGTTCTAAACACTGAGGGATAGAATTTGTGGTGTTTTATGTGCTTAAGGTGTTACTTAACACCGAGGTAGTTTAAAAATGATTCAACATTAAATTTATGTGGTCACTAATTATTCAAGAATTAAATGAATATGTTTGATTACTTGAATGAATTATAATGTTTGATTGTGTTATGATTTGAGAGTCATCATCACCAAGTATAATAATATATAAAGCAACGTAAAGTGAAAGAGATTACGCACCAAAACTCTTGGAACGTATATACCTTGAGTATGAACATATGGGGGGGAGTTATGTGACTTTATATTTGACCATAACTTCTACTGGGAGTACAGGACGCTGTATATTCTTTTTTATTATGCGCAGGAATTCTGCCACTTACGAGTGGTTCTTTTATACTGGCACGGTTAACTCCCGTGTTAGTACCCTTTTATTGGGGCAGGTTAGGGGAAAACCCGTTCAATGCGTAATTATATTAAATGGGCATTGGTACTTGTCTAATTAAGTGTTGTATGTCTTGTATGCTTGTTTACAGGTGCAACAAGGTAAGTTGTGTGAAGATAGGATGAAAGATGATAGTGTAATTTTATTATGCTTACGTTCTCAGCATTGCTGATTGTGTATTGTATGTTTGTTTGGCCTTGTCTTGACCTTGGCCCTACGACGACCCATTTCTAATGGCGAATAGTGGGGACAAGTAGAGAGAAGTTTTTCAGGTGATGAAGCATTTTCATGATGGGCATGAGTGAACAGCGAATCATGCTTAGTTTCCATAGGAATACGATGTGTTTTATTTGCTTTGAATATTATTTATTTTATTATACTCATGAGACTAATGCAAAGGTTTTCAGTATTGTTTGGTTTTAAGGGCCTACAATGGTTCCAAGTTGTAGTTTGATTTTGTTTGACTTTGTTTGATTTTGTTTGACTTTTCTTGCGTTTGGTTTGACTTTTAAGTTGACTTATTTTGAATGGTTTTAAAGAAAGTCTTCCACTGTGTGCCTTTGATATTTGCTTTAGCCGTTTTCACGGTGGCGGTAATATCTTAGATTTTCCTATTTCGTATTTTAAAAAGGACAAAACAGGTATTCTAAAGGAAAGGAATTTCTAAGGTGTTACAACTTGGTTTAAGAAGTGAGATTCACACTTGATAACTTTTTGGAGTGGAGCAGATGCAACACAAATAGACTTCCTGCTCACAAGGAGCACAGATAGACAGAGTTGCCTAAACTGCAAGGTCATCCCAAGAGAGAGTGTGGTCACCTGACACCGGCTTTTGGTAATGACTATCCGTTTGAAAGAGAAGGCGAAGAAAAAAGGAAGACAAGAGGAGCCAATGATAAGATGGTGGACTCTAAGGGATGCAAAGGCTAAGGTTTTTACAGAAAAGGTTATTAAGGAGGAGGATTGGGATGGATAGGTGGATCCTGACATGACTTGGTTACGAATGAAGAACTGTTTCCTGATAGTGGCCAAAGAGGTCTTAGGGGAATCAAGGGGAAGAGCTTCGATACAGAGAGATACTTCGTGGTGGAATGAAGAGGTGAAAGCAGTAATTGATAGGCCGTCGTCTAGCCTACCAAAATAATAAATCCTATCTTGGTCTCACTAACTAATAACAAAGGTAAGAAAGGGTCGAACCCAAGAGAGGCGTTGAATCAACTACCGAGTACTACTGTTTAAATAAGCTAAATGAAGTCGAAGTTGGTTTGGTCTTGAGTAACTTCTACTAGTTCGATTCAACTAGAGCTAAGAGGAGATTAACAATATTTAGAGGAATCTAAGGTTCGGGTTATACCACTCAACTTTATCACAAATCATGATTAGCATGCAACAATCAAGGTAAATTAAGGGGATAAATTAGGGGAAGTCATCTAAGGCACCAACTACTCTCTCAAGCTAGAGAGATTACTTGAATCATGAATACAACCTACTCTCGTGGTTACAAGGCATAAAACAAGTGTTAAAGCATAATCACGATGACATAAACATTCCCTTGACCGGAAAGTCCTATTTCTCATGGCATTTCAAGTTAATTAAGCATAAGGGAGCTAACTCAAGTTCATCTATCGATCCTTCGTTGAGAAAGCTTGGATAAATAGTTCTAGCAATGGACATATACAAGAACTAAGCAATTAAACCACTTAAGCTCAACTAATCAACACCCAATAATTACCCAATTATTACATGTAACAAGAAATTAGTGACTACATTGAGGGTTTTACCCAAACCCTAGAAATAATACTACTTACAATCCATGGAGATTAAAGCAATTAAAGATTTCAAGCAATTCATGAACAAGTTCAAACTAAGGATTAAGCTAAATAATTAACAATCTAAGCATGCAAGCATTAAGAAAGTAATTAACAACAAAGTAGAGAGAAATAGAAAGAAGGGTAAGAAATAGTTACTATGAAGCTTCAAAGTGAGCAACAATGGTGGAACTTGTCTTCTACAATGATTGAAGTTGAATATTTCCAAGCTAATAATTAGTGTTTCGGTTAGAAAACAATGGACCTTCTGCAGGTCCTTCGGATGAGTGGAGATGAAGCCCAATTCGAGTGATGACCGAATTGAGGATTTCCTGCACAGATGAACACACGTAAACTGGCCTCGGGGGTTGTGCCGAGGAAGGTCTCTCCGATGCCGAAGTCAATACGGATGTAAGGTAGTGAGAGAAGATCTATGCAAGATAATTTGTTGCTTGAGGCAATTTGTGTGAATGACTGTAATTATGCAAAAATATGAGTTTTTATACCTTGTTCCAATGGAGTGGATTGATCTTGAGTAGTCAAATGGGCTGCCATATGACTAGGCCGTGCTTTACTTGACTTGGCTTTAGAGTATGAGGGTTGAACCTTGCCTATTGGGCTTTAGTTATTTTCATTTGTGGACTGGGCCCAAATATAAGTTATTTGGACCCCAAACAATTAGAATCTAACAAATGATTTGAGAATTTAATAATTTAGGATTGCAAAACTAAGAGAAAGCTCTAAAAACATTGATGATCCATACAAATGAACTCAAAAGGGGTATTTATAAGACCCCCAAATAAAAAGGATGGAGAAAACAAGAATCGGGCTCGACTGCAGGTCGGCACGGACGTGCCAGGTTAGACACGGACGTGCCGCCCTATGCACAGTCGTGCAGGGCAGGATAGAAGCTACTGTTTGGGCTTGAAATCCTGCACAGACATGCTAGTTATGGCACGGACGTGCAGCCTCTTCTGCACGGTCGTGCCAACTTAAGCATGGCCGTGCGGACCTTGACAGAAGGTTCTGACTTTCTGGAGCATTTCTGCACGGACATGCTAGGTATCTTGCATGGGCGTGCCTAAACTTGCACGGGCGTGCAGGGCAAGGCAGAAGCTCTTATGTTGCTGGAGCACTCCTGCACAAACGTGCAAGACTTGGCACGGCCGTGCAGGCTCTTCTAAGCCTTTTTCTCCATCTTTTCTTCTATATTACTCCTTTCCTTGGCTTCATTCTACCATCTTCTTGCTTCTAACCTCGGTTTAAAGTCCACACGCTTCATTTGGTCGTCTTTGGACCTAAAATCTCAACAAAAACACTAACAACCCGTGAAGCATAGGATACACAAAAATTGCATAACAATAGAGTAAAAGTGAACCAAAACACAAATTTATCAAGTAAACTAGGTTCAAAAACACCCTAAAATCATATTTAATAGCAAGTTATCAGTAATTAAGCAAAAAAGGGAATGCTATCTAGCCTTGGGAAAACGTAAAAGTGACGAAACCTTTGCAACGTATAAAGAGGCCAAGAGTAAGGCAAAGGCAGCTGTTCGCCAAGCAAAAGAAAAGGCTTATCAGGAGGTTTATGAAAAGCTTGACTCCAAGGAGGGAGGAAAGATCATTTATAAGATGGCAAAGAGAATACAAGAGACAAGGAAGGATATTGGCATGGTGAAGTGTGTCAAAGATAAGAACCAAATGGTTCTAGTACAAGAGGAGGACATCAGATCAAGGACAGGTGGAAGGGGTACTTCGATGAATTGTTTAATGGAAGTAATGGAGTTGTAACAGGAGATACCTCCGTGAGTGATGAAGAGATCAACATGGAGTATGTGCGGAGGATTAGGAGAGTAGAGGTGGAGATTGCACTGAAGAAGATGAAGCTTAAGAAGGCGGTTGGCCCTGATGGTGTACCGATAGAGGTGTGGAGGTGTTTGGGTAAGATTGGTATTGATTGGTTAACAGACCATTTCGACAAGATATGGAAGGCTACAAGGATCCCGCAAGATTGGAGGAAGAGCACCTTGGTCTCGACTATCAAGGATAAAGCTTATGAGCCACAATATGAAGTTGTGGGAAAGGGTGATTGAACATAGGTTGAGGGCATGCACAAGCATTTTGGATAACCAATTTGGTTTTATGCCTGGGAGATCAACTGTGGAAGAAATCCATTTGATAATTAAGACAAATGATGGAGTTTTATAGGGTAAAGAAGAAGGATCTTCATATGGTCTTTATTGATTTAGAGAAGGCATATGATAAGGTGCCAAGAGAGGTACTTTGGTGGGCAATGTTGAAGAAAGGTATCCCACGAAGGTACGTGGACCTGGTTAAGGATATGTATCGGGATGTGACAACAAATATGAGGACGTATGGAGGGTTGACAAAATATTTCCCTATTACAATCGGATTGCATCAAGGGTCTGCATTAAGCCCTTTTCTTTTTGCAACGGTTCTAGATGAAGTAACTAGACCAATTCAAGATGAGGTTCTATGGTGTATGTTGTTCGCAGATGATATCGTTTTGGTGGATGAAACTAAGGATGGGGTTAATGTTAAGTTGGAGCAATGGAGACAAAGGTTGGAATCTAGAGGGTTTAAGCTAAGTCGGAGTAAGACTGAATATTTGGTATGTCATTTTGGTACTCAGAGAGGGACAAGCATGAAGTGGTGAGTTTGGATGGAAAGGATTTGACCATGAGTGAATGCTTTAAGTATCTTGGGTCAATTATCCAGAAAAATGGTGACATTGATCAAGACGTGGCTCACAGGATTAAGTCGGGGTGGCTTAAATGGAGAGCGGCCACGGGAGTGTTATGTGACCGAAGAATTCCCTTACAGTTGAAGGGAAAATTCTATAGGACTTCCATAAGACCAGTGTTGCTCTATAGTACATAATGTCGGGCTTCTAAGAAGAAGCACATTAAAAAGATGAAGGTTACGGAAATGCGCATGTTAAGGTGAATGTGTGGGAACACTCTAAGAGATAGAATCAGAAATGAGGTTATTCGCAAGAAAGTAGGTGTGGTAGACATTGCAGATAAACTAAGAGAAAATCGCCTGCGTTGGTTTGGGCATGTAAGACGGAGACCCGAAGGTGCACCGGTGCAAAGAGTGGAAGAGTGGGACCATAGAGGGGTTAAACGAAGGAGAGGGAGACCGAAAATGACTTGGTTGGAAGGAGTTAGGAAGGATATGAAGTGTATGGATTGCATGAGGATGAAGCATTGGATCGTAAAGGATGGAGGAGGAAGATTTATGTCGATAACTACACGGAATAATCAAATTTGGTTCATGTTAGCTGACCCCACTTACGGGATTAAGGGTTTGATTGATTGATTGATTACATACTAGAGAAGGTGATATCAATGTCTGTAACCCGCATGTAAATGCATAATTACAGGTGAAAGTGCCCCAGGCGCTTCTTAAAAATTGGAAGTTAACATTTTTATACCCCTTTTCATCATATTCAACAATAATTTACAGCATACCAACTGCAGGCAGTCAAGAAAGTACTGATAAGGATGTTTTCCCTTCACAAACAGCTAGCCAGTAGCCATCATCAACCATCAATAACATTGCTCGTTGTTAGTTCATATCAGTTATATGTTTCTATTTAAACTTGTGATTGCTCCAGTATAGTGTGTACCTCTCAATTGTATATCACATATGTTTTGCATTTTATTCTTCTCATGCTTTGCCGACAAAGGAACTAGCATCAATTTATTGTTGTATGAGAATAATAAAATTATTCACTTGTTCTTCAAAATGTTCTTACCATATTACTTGCGCACTGGAAATACGATTGCTAATTATATACACCTAGCTAATTAGATTAATGCTTTCGAAAGTTTGGGAGTGACTCCATCTCTAGTACAGATAAAATGTTGCCTTTATGTTTCTAAAATGTAGATTAGCCAACGATCCGGTGTAGATCTCTGGATGCTTTCCATAAATTACTGGCTAACATAAATAAGAAAACTTTGCAAAAGGTACAACGAACAATTATTTAAAGTACTGAATGAATTAAGATGCAGAATTACATTTATTGATTCATCGCATGTAATACATCATTGTTGTTGATTACATCAGATAATGCTTCTAATTGACAATTTTTAATTCAAGATCATCAAATATGAATAGGGTGAAATCAAAGTTTCAACATAGCTGATGGAATAGACAAACTCATCACCTTTTTTATGTGGTGCAGTATATTTATTGTTGACTTGAACATATTTCAATGTATTTTGAGTTGCGTCAAGAATAAGCATAAAATCCATATTGGTTATCTTCTTTTCTATGATCATAACCCTAGCATGAGCAGTAATCTTAAGCAACCGATGTTCGTTTCCCAGATATTGCCAGTCTCCTGTATGCCTAAACAGTCTCTTCCACGACTCGTTTTGTCCTTGGTTATCATACCCCTCCAACATCCAAACTTCAACACATGTTGGAGTATTACAAGTAATAGTTTGGCAAACACATAACTTGTTGCGTCTTGTGATTCCAAGACATGCATATACACTTCCCCTGATGCCTTTCATGACCTGCGTCTGATTGTCTGTTCTCTCAAATACTTCATCAACCAAATCAAATTTAAGTATGAAATAAATATTATCAAACCGTGAAATCCAATGTAATTTCTCATTCAATTGAATTGCCTCCTGTATTTTATGATATAATCTCGAATAATAACCATAATGAGGAGGTTCATAGTTAATATCATAAGATGTTAGTGATGATTCTTTCACAACAACAGTGGCGGACTTGGGCTTAGACCTGGTGGGTCAAGTGACTCACCAGGCCCAAAAAAAAATTTTAAGTTATTTAAAAAAAAAAAAAAAAAAAAAAAAAAAAAAAAAATTAAAATCAGTTACAGGAGAGACGGAGAGTTCAAGGCTTTCAAGCCCTAGCCTCTTCGTGCTCTGGCTTCTCCTTCTCCGCCTAATCGCCTCCATTCTTCTCTTCGTGAATCGTGACTTCTCCTTCAGTCCTTCTCCGCCTAATCGCCTCCATTCTTCTCTTCGTGAATCGTGAGTCGTGACTTTGCCTTCTCCGCCTAATCGCCTCCATTGTTAATCGCCTCATCTCCATTCTTCTGTTCGTGACTTCGCGTCCGAGGTTGTGGAAGATGACTAATTGACTTTCCCATCGTCACATTTATCAGGTTCGATCTTGTTTCTCTGTCTTGATTTAGTTTCAAATTTTTGGGTTTGATTGTCGTGGATTTTTGCATATATGTTCCTGTTGTTTTCGACATGTTCAATGTGTATTCGAATTTTTTTGGTTCAATCTTTGTGGGTGTATTTCAGCAAAATCGCTTCGTTTTTATTGGGGTTTATTTGATCATTATTTGTTTTCGATTTTTTGGCTTTATTTGGTCGATTGGTTTTCGATTATTTTGGGGTTTATTTGATCGATTTGTTTTCGATTTTTTGACTTTATTTGGTCGATTGGCTTTCGATTGTTTTGGGGTTTATTTGATTGATTTGTTTTCGATTTTTTTGTCTTTATTTGTTCAATTGGTTTTCGATTATTTTAGGCATCATCCAATATTCTTTTTTTAGTCAATCATAATTAGAAAAATATTTGATATCTTAGAAAAATAGGTCATTGGCTGCAAATTAGGGTATGAAACTTGGTATTCAAATACTTTAATGTTCCTGCTTCTTTATTTGATTGTCATTTTGAATAGAATTGTGCTAATTAATCATCTAATGATTCACTCCGCTTATTGTGCTTCCCATCCTTAAGTATGTAGACATTTGATTATTTATTTCCCATTAAAAGGTGCTTACACTGTTACACATGTTATGTAAAGTATTTGGCTTGTCAAATTTGGATATCTTTTCTGTTGATCTTTGGGTCAAAGTCTCTTATGAGATCCCTTGATTTTAGATATATATTTGATGCACAGAGTCTATTACTTGATTCTTTTTATATCTGGCTGCGTTTGATCTAGCTCCCTTGTCTGACTGGTGTCCATTATGAATTGCTTGATTTAGACCATTTAGTTGAATATTTATTCAAATAATTTTTCTGGGGAATATTGCTTGATTTAGTTCAATATTTATTCAAATTTCAGAATGAAGAGAAAACATACTCCAAATGAAATGCAAAACATTACTAGCTTCTTTGCTAAAAAAAATCCTACTCCAACTTCTCTTCCACATCCAACACAAAATGAACAAACTATAACTCCACCTCAACAAAGTGAGCAACTTTCATCTCCATCTCATTATTCAACTCAAAATTCCCCTCAAAATGAACAAGGCCAATGTTCTCCTAATGCCCCAATCTTTGGAGAAAGATTAAGTGAACATGAATTTGCTAATCTTCCACAAGATCCAGGAAAGAGGAGAAAAATGAGTCAATTTCATAAAGATGATAGAGATTTAGTGAGAAGAATTTACATTCAAAGAAAGCCTTGTCAGCCCAAAGACTTTACATTTCCTCAAACTTCTATTTTTGGCAAAAATCGTCGCTTTTGTGCTAAGTGGTTTGATACTTGGACTTGGCTTGAGTATAGTGTGGAAAAGGATGCTGCCTATTGTTTCCCTTGTTATCTATTCAAGGATGAAAATGCCTTTGGAGGTGATGCTTTTGTTAGTGATGGTTTCAAATCATGGAATCGATCGGATTTAATAAGAAAACATGTCGGTAAACACTTGAGTGCACATAATAATGTTGTTTTAGCTATGGATTTGTTCAAGAAACAAAATTCAAGCATCACACAAGCCTTAACAAAACAAACCGCTGAGAGTACAAATGCATATAGGACGCGACTTGAAGCTTCAATTGAATCTATCCAATGGCTTTTACTCCAAGGGTTGCCTTTCCGTGGTCATGATGAAAAAGAAAGTTCCTTAAGAAGAGGTAACTTTCTTTCACTTTTATCCCTTATTTCCAAAGGTAATCCTGAATATTCTAAAGTTGTTTTCAAAAATGCTCCTAGTAATTGTCAACTTACTTCTCCTAAAGTCCAAAAAGATATCATAAATGCATGTGCAAAAGAGACCACTAAAGCAATGCTTGAAGATATTGATGGTGGTTTATTTTCTATCCTTGCTGATGAGTCCGCTGATGTTTCTGACAAGGAACAATTGGCTCTTTGTTTGAGATATGTTAATAGAAAGGGAGAAGTGTGTGAGCGTTTACTTGGTATTGTGCATGTTGTAAACACTGCTTCTTTGACTCTCAAAACTGCTATTGAATCCTTATTAATGGAGCATTCTTTGTCTTTCTCTCAAGTACGGGGTCAGGGTTATGATGGGGCAAGTAATATGCAAGGTTCTATTAATGGCCTTAGGACTCTTATAGAGAATGAGTGTAAAGAAGCTTATTTTGTCCACTGCTTTGCTCACCAACTTCAATTAACTCAAGTTGCACTTGCTAAAAAGAATTCAGATTGTGCTTGGTTATTTGTTGATGTACTTGCACCTCTCTTGAATTTTGTGGGGGGTTCACCAAAAAGGAAAGAGTTTCTTCGTGAAAATCAAGCTCAAAGAGTGGTGGATGCATTGTCTCTAGGTGAACTTGAAACGGGTTCAGGTTTAAATCAAGAACGTGGATTAGGTAGACCTTGTGATACTCGTTGGGGATCTCACTTCAAGACAATCTTGAATGTACTTGATTTATTCCCTGTAATCCTTGGTTCTCTTGAGGATATTGCAAAAGTATCTGATACAATAGATTCTAATAGAGCTCAAACACTTACAAATCTTCTGATGTCCTTTGATTTTGTGTTCGTGGCACACTTGATGGTTAGTATATTTGCGATAACAAATGCTTTGAATGTGGCCTTACAAAAGCACGATCAAGACATTGTGAATGCAATGGCCATGGTTAATGTAACCAAGACTAATTTGCAAAAAATGAGAGATGAAGGATGGGATTCTCATATGGAAAAGGTAATTTCTTTTATTGGTGACTATGACATTGCAGTTCCAGATATGGAGGCTAAATATGTTGTTCCCGGGAGGAGGTTGTTTAGAGGTAAATGCCCACAAGTGTCCAATCTACATCATTTTCGAGTTGAAGTTTTTTTTGGTGTCATTGATCTTCAATTGCAAGAACTTGAAAATCGATTTCCCGAAATAACTAAAGAACTACTTGTGTGTATGTCTTGTTTGAGTCCTGTGGATCGTTTTTCTAAGTTTGATAAGGAAAAATTGATTAAGCTTGCAAAATTCTATCCTAATGAATTTCCAAGTTCAGAATTGATAGTCTTTGGTCATACACTTGATAGTTACATTTGTTCTGTTAGAGGAGATGAAAGGTTTTGGAATTTGAAGGGTCTTAGTGATCTTTCAATCAAATTGGTTGAAACGGGATTGTCTGAAACTCATGATAGGGTCTATTTACTTTTGAAATTGGTGTTGCTTCTTCCTGTCGCAACGGCAAGTGTGGAAAGAGTATTTTCTGGCATGAAGCAAGTGAAAGACAAACTACGAAATAGCATGGGAGATCAAATGTTGAATGATTGTTTAATTACTTATTTGGAGAATGATTTGTTTTTGAATGTTAGCATGGAAGATATCATGAATCGATATCAAAACATGAAAACTCGTCGAGAACTATTTTAATAAGTTTGCATTACTATTTAGTTGTCTTTTGTAGTATTATATGAACATTTGGTTGTATTTTGTACTGTTTGAATATTTGGATGTATTTTTTAGTACTATTATTTGGTTGTTTGGTAAAAAAAATTTTTTAACATATTTGATTATCGATTGTGACTCACCAGTCGGAAAATCCTGGGTCCGCCACTGCACAACAACATCGAAATCTAATAATCTCCACTCATTTATCTTAAACGAATAAACATATATTATAGATTATGACTCCCACCACAATTAACTTTAGTTAATCGGCCTACCACCAACATAATCTTATAATCATTAATTAATTGACGAGGCAAACCCAAAACCGGATCTACAAATGCTATAGCCATCGATAGGGGATCGAATATCTCGACACTCGTTAGTGACGGGATTCCAAACTATAACAATGTTAGCGCCAAGGCCATGAAGGCAAACAAGACCATTACATGATCCAAGAGGACAGTATCCCTTTCCCTTGGCCGCTCTTACTAAGCACGTATCGAATGGCAGGGCTAACGACACAAAGTTTCTTTGTACCTCATTATTAGTCACTTCTTTGAGGTTAAGGTTGAGATTGATAGAAAAAATGTATGTGTCGGATCGAAAGAAAAGATAGGATAGTAATAAGGTAAAGTTTTGTGATGATAAATGGTGAAAGTGGGATTTGGCAAAACCAGGGTTTTTTATTAGAGAATTCCAGGTTTTGCATGTTGATCTTAAATGAACAAGAGATTTTGCTGGTAATTTTAGGAGGATTTCAATGATCAAATCATTGGGTAAGGACCTTCGATTATCTCTCATTGATGTATAATGATTTCGTGCCTCTCTCTGTCAATGCTAATTTTCCCTAGCTAGGGCAACCATATACTAATTACTAAGTTGTTTATTTATTTATACTAATCTCTCTAGCATCTACATGGGAAATTCCCTGTTTCTCATAGTGAGAAACGAAATTTGTTTCTCATGGGGGTATTTTCGTGAATAAATCAACAACTTTTTCATTATTGTGGGCTCTACAATTGAATAAAGTTGTTGGTTTATTTACAAAAATGCCATGTGAGAAACAAATTTTGTTTCTCACTATGAGAAACTGGGGCTCCCTCGCATCTACATAGTATAAAATACTCAATAGTCAATACAAAGTTCACGAAGTATAGGATCTCTCGCCTCTCCTCTCCTATCCTCTTCTCTTCTCTCCTCCTCTTTTTTAGGGTTTCTCCAAAATCTTGGCCGTTTAGGCCGGAAATAGTCTAATTTCTTCGGAATAGTCTAATTTCTACACGAGTAGTGTAGAATTCATCTGTCTCCCTATGGTGGAGTCGTTAGTTTTTGTTTATTTAGTTGTTTGTGTTGGTTTGTTAGTATGTTAGGGTTTATCAAAAAAGTAATCATCTTTTGCCCTATTATCAGTTCAATTCATTGGTAAAGATTTGTTCGGGATCGCAACGGTTGTCGAATTTTCAAATGCGTTCAAGTGAATCAGATGAAAATCATCCTTACGGCTACAACAAATCATTAGACCGTCTCTCCGAAAAGATTGTATATTCCAGCGATGTATGCGAGAGATGTACCACACTGCAAGATCTATTCAACAATCGTAACTTTTTTGAAGGAAACCCTAATTTGATTCAATTTTATGTATATGTTAATTTAGATTTCCTTTGTAGAGTTGTATGGCTTTTTTATTAATGAATTAATTTGTTTAAAAAAAAGTTGTTTATTTATATATATATATTTTTTCTTTTTTTGAAACACAATTGTTTATTTATATTTAATTACTGAGGCTAGGGTTATTTCAAAAAAATAAAAATCACTAAGGCTAGGGCTGTGAAAAAAGATGGTTGTTGGGCCGCACGCACTCCACAATGGTATGATTGTATGATATTGTCCGCTTTGGACTTAGCCTGATCGCTAACTCGCTCACCTACTATACTATACCCTACTTAGCCCTACATTAGCTTGACAAGCTGCCCTTCCTCTTGAATATAATCCATTCGTATGGGACCAATGGATTATATATGAATGAGACATAGAAATTGGAATGAAATTGAATGGGACCATTCATTCATGAAACCTAAGTAAGGTCTACCCGAGCAATGGACTAAGACTCGGTATATGGGACCACTGGATCGGAGTATATACGAATGAGACGCGCCATTGACTCGATCATAACATAAGTAAGGTCTTCCATCATTTATTTATGTCTTCTAGATTCTACGTACCTTACCGATTGAGGGGAGTAAACACGACAGTTTACTTGACTAGTCAGTGGCCGGGAACTTGCTCACAAACTTCTCATCATCATCCTAATCATATTCTTCAACTACTATAAATTGTATATACAATCCGTCCTATTCTTTTTTTAAGTCATCTGATACAACTTACATTATAATGAACTCGGACTGATCAATCTCTTCGGTTGTGGTTGTGGCTTTCGTTAAGGGTTGATCCAACACCCCAAACTAACCTATATATATTTCAGAGGTAAATCTATTATGGTATTTATCATGATCAATTAAGTTTCAAATTTATGTTGCAGTTTTCTTTTCTTTTAGAATCAATCCGTCTGATACAATCTAAATGGTATCCACAGAGCTCAACAGTTAGATTAATCCCCTACTCCAATGTTTATATAAATGATGGGCTCGAATTTGTGATCTCAAAGTCACAAGGTGAGTTATCTACCATATCCACCATTCCTCCAAGCTACCTTGGTACATAGCTTATAAATCAACATACTATTGTTATGATTACTCTGTCTTGTATAAGTTGCATTGCACTTACTTTAATTTGTTCTCTTTAATTGTGTATTGGTAAAAGTTATAAAGTGTTGTGGAGTAATTATCCACTTTAATTTGATGTATAAGTTGTTATGTGCATTTCTTTTCTTTTTTTTTTTTTTTTTTTTTTTTTTTTGACAAAGATGTGCATTTCTTATGTGCATTTCTTATATGCTTTCTTGAGCAATTGATCAGCTTAATTCATTTTCAGATTCTATGAATAATTATTGACTAAATTCTATGAATAATTATTGACTAAAAATTAATCCACCAGGCTGGCTTGGTATATTGATATCTTGTTTAGAACCACAAAAATGGTGATATTACAGATATATTTGAGATTCAGACCACATGTAAATATTATAGAATAAAAATATAGAGTTCAACATCATATTGAAGTTTGTAAGGATGTGACATCAATTTAGGCATATTCATGTCATTCCACAAAACCACCGTAGGTACCTAGTTAGTAGTCCTTAGTAGGTCCTCTGTAATTTTGTTTCACATGTTTGCCAATGCATATATTAAATTATTTGTAGTTTTAATTAATAATACGTGAAAAATTAAAAAAAGCTGATATTTGAAGTATAATTCACAAACGACAGTTAAATTAAAGTAGATTATACGTGTCAACTAAACTAAAATGGAAGAAGCACATTTTTTCACATGTACTGATTCATGTGCATCCAGCAGGTGAATCTATTGACTACATATACATCCAGAAAGCTCACTCGGTAGCTGAAGGAACCGAACAAGAATGGCAGATATATACAGTACAGTTCAATTCACTATCCAATTATTGTTACCTTTAATCAAAGATGAAGTGTCCTTAATGTATGGTTTGCAAGACCAAGTCAAAGATATCTGCAATGAGCTGAATAGCATGTTAGCATTGCTAAGGGATATGGATAAGAGGGCCGAGGAAGATGATGAGTCTGTAAAAGAATGGATAAAACAAGTAAGAACATTGGCTGATGACATAGAAGATGTCGTTGAAGCATATAAGCATTACCAAAAAGAAAATGCATTTGGTAAGGTGATGCAGCATATGTCACTGAAAGTACGAAACATTGCCTCCACAATTGAGTCTTTGCGCGAAAGGGCAAAAGAACTCGGTAGGAGAAAAGACATATACTCCTCCTACTCCTACATCAGGAGTAGTAGTAGCAGCAGCAGTAGTAGTGTTACTCTGCAGGAGCACAACTGCATCCGAATTCAAGGAGCTTATCAACATACAAGTACTCCTGTGTGCATAACCCAGGAATATGAATTGGTGGGTGTTGAAACAGCTAAACTAGATTTAATAGGGCTGCTAGGCTTACAGGATTTCGAGGATTCGAGGATATCTCCAATGATAGCTGTGATTGGCATGAGAGGGCTTGGAAAGACAACAGTTGTTGGGAGTGTTTATAATGATGCAACAGTAAAAGACTACTTCCCTATCCGTGCTTGGGTTCATGTATCCCGGCCATACAACCATGTCGACGTACTGAAAAGCATGATCAAACAATTTTATGAGGCAACTAAAGAAATCAATGTGCTTCATAAAATTTCAGCTTGCAGGATCAATCATTGTAACGATGATGGAAGGCCAGACAAGAATGCAGACGCCTACACTACACTTAATCGGACTGACTCCACTGATGTAGTGTCCTTGCAGAATCTTGTGAGAAGCTATCTGAAGGAGAAGAGGTATCATATACGTATCCTTATATTCTTCAATGCTTAAGCAACTACTTTACATTCTGGTAGAGATCATCTAATTTATGATGCCAGTTTCAGTCAATATGATCAAAACTATAGGTTTAAGTATGTGCATATATGTGATGATAGCACAACTTAATACTATGCTCATTTTAATGCAACAATTTATTGTGTTTGTTCCATTACAACTTATTTTTTCAGATGTACTGTACTGAATGATTTAAATTTAAGCATGTTTTTTTAGTGTCATTTGTCATGTTTTAAATCCTTGTTTTACTCTTAGGTACATGGTTGTTATTGATGATATTCAAGATCATGACATGAAGTTGGCAAATTACATCAAAAGTGTGTTACCAATTGATAATAACAAAGGCAGCAAAATATTAATGACTACACGCTACGAGAATGTAGCCCGTACTTGGCTTGATGGTTCAAATCATGGTTTATACAAACTCAAGCCTTTAACAGAAGAAAAGGCGTTGGAGTTGTTCTGCAAGAAGGCATTTCAAAGCCATAGAGGAGAGTGTCCCTCGTCGTTGCAAGATCTAACTCGCGACATTGTCAAAAGATGTGAAGGGCTGCCACTCATTATATTAGAAATGGGCCGTTTTCTATCTATGAGGTCAGATGACCCTTATGAATGGAAAAAAGTGCATCAATGCCTTGGGTTTTACCTGCAACAAGATTATCTAACAGGAGTTCACAACATCCTGATTCGCAGTTACCACAGTTTGCCAAGTCGCCTGAAGCCTTGTTTCCTGTACTTTGGTTTGTTTCCTAAAGGTCGTCCTGTTGATCGAATGCAGCTCATTCGATTATGGATAGCTGAAGGTTTTATCGGAGAAAGCAGTAACTTGACGCTCGAAGAAGTTGCTGAAGAATACATCAATCAACTTATTGGTATGAACATAGTTGAAGTTGAGCGCACAGATGCTACTGGCAAACCTAAGACATTACGAGTCCATGAATACCTGCATGAAATAATCCTTTCTAAGGTAAAGGAGTTCAATTTTTGTCACACTCTTCCAGATAAGAACTCCAACATTATTGATTTAAATGTGGAGCCTCGACGATTGTCCATCAACATAGACCATAGCTTCAATAATGCAGTAGCGAATCCAGCAAAGGAGATTGTTATCAGAAGCAAGTCGAACACCCGGTCCATCCTGCTGATAACAGATTCAACAGCACCAGTAAAGCTATGGCCCAAGGTGTTAACTAAAGCATTGAACAACAATCGCCAGCTGAAAGTTCTTGATCTATGTAATGCTCCCATAGATGAACTTCCAAAGGAAGTGGGAAAGTTACTCAACTTGCAGTATTTAAGCCTAAGAAATACACGAGTTAAAAGGATGCCAAGCTCTATTGGTAAGCTTCAAGATCTCCAAACATTGGATTTGAAACAAACTCCCATTCATGAGCTTCCTGCTGAAATCAACGAGCTCCACAAACTAAGCCATCTTCTTACATATTGCTATGAGCATGATCCTGCTTTTAGTCTCCACACCATGAAGACGATAGGATTGAAGTTACCAAAGGGGGTATTGGAGAATTTTGGGGAGCTACAGAAGCTGGCATTTGTTGATGTGGAGCATAATAGTACTGTGATCAAGGAGCTAAGAAATTTGAGGCAGTTGAGAAAGCTAGGAATCGTTGTGCTCAAGTTGGAAGATGGGAAAGATCTCTGTGCTGCAATTGAAAAGATGGAATGCCTTCAGGCATTTAGTGTATATTCGAAAAATATGACTGAATGGATGGATTTAGAGCATTTCCAGTCGCCTCCTTCAACACTTAAACGCCTCTATCTGAATGGACCGTTGATGCCACCATTCCCTAGCTGGATCCTCGAGCTCCACTGCCTAGTGAAAATTCGTCTAAGGTGGTCATGCTTAGACGATGTTGATCCCCTTGAATGCCTGGAAACATTGCCTAGTTTAGTGGAACTTCAGTTGTTAGATGCATATTGTGGTGACACTTTAAAAATTGGCGCTGCAGGGTTCAAGAAGCTTAAGATCCTCCATCTCCTTGATTTGCAAGCTCTCAAGACTTTGACTATATACAAAGGTGCTTTGCCTCTACTTCAGCATATGGCAATCGGCGTAAGTCCGAGACTGGAGGTGCCACTGGGAATCAAGTACCTCCCGAGGCTAGAAACACTCACTTTCTTTGATACACCATGGGAATTTGATCGTAGCCTTCTACAAGATGGGCAATATCATTCCGTTGTCAAACATGTACCTGATGTTAGATTTCTAAAGAGTGGCCAAAGGTTCTGGCACACATGAAAACATGCTAAAGCAGAATAATACAAGTATAAGCAAATTCATATTGAGAGTAATTATAACAACTTCCATGAACTTCTATATAACTGTTCCGATGTAATTAAGTCTCTGTTATAAGTCTGAATACCATATAATTAATTGCTAATATTGGATCTAGTTCACTGTCAATTGCATCTTCAAGCTACACCCATGTTCGACAGCAATCGACAACATACCAGCTGCAGGCCTGTCAACACTTGAAGATTATTTCCCTTTATAAGAGCAACAGCGAGCCACCATTATATATTCATCAATAATCTCGCCCTATATTGATTGATATCAATTACTGTTGGCTGTATCTGTTTAAACAAGCTTTTGTGTTTAGCTCCCTGTTGTATTGCATTCTATTCTTTCTTGGACTTCTTTTACCACATTTACAAGAAAAGTTCACGATTAAACCTACTCAAGTTAAACCTCAACGCACAACAAAATTTGAACTAATAAGTTGGTATAATAAGAGTCACTACTACTATACAACCTTAATATTGTTATGATTCTGGATGTTGAAGTTTGATGGCATACCAAGCAACATCAACCTATTCATCATTGGCGAAACCAAGAAATTTATTTGAGGACTGAAACCAATTTGGAACAGATCGAATATTGACGTACATACAAGACAAGCTTGTAGTCTTACTTAGCCCTAAACTTGGTCCCTTAAGAAGTATATAAATTACCATGTGCAGAAGCATTGGCTATGAAAATTGGGTGCAGTTATAGCAGTAAAGAGTAGCAAACTGGGGTTAATAAACTACCTGAGGCCAATTTTCATAAAAAGAAGGATTAATACTGTTATTTAATCCCAACTTTCACCAATTATTTTTATTAATCCCAACTTTGGATTATTCCTCAATAATCCCACTTAAGGTGGCCTATCTTTCTTCATACCCAAACCGGTCAACAAAAGTCAACAACCTTCTATTGTTGGTTGCTGGACACATGTCGCCACGTGAGTGGTCAAATTTTTTTTTTTTTTTTTTGTTTGACTGAACCAAATTTTTTTTTTAAAAAACAGAAAAAAATTTCCTTTTATTTTTCCATTATATTTTTAATAAAAAAAATTAATTTTTTTTTATTCCCCCCTTCACCTTTAACAGCCCCTTCCCCTCCACCTCCATTAATGGCAGCTACCATCCCCTCCATTTCCCGCAGTCCCCCCATCCCCTCCATTTCCGGCCGCCCTTTTACTTCCTCTTGAAACCCCTACCCGAAACCCACTTGAAATCCCCTTCTCTTCCCTTCCCTTTCTCCTCCATGGCTTCCGACCACCCAATCGAACACCCAAACCCCTCGAATTCCAGAAAAAACCCACCCACCTTATTGAAAAACCGCCAAAAAACCCACCCAAATGTTAGGTTTTACAGCAATTCAAGACAATGAGAATTACTTAGAATTGTGGGAAACAAAACCTAAACAATGTATAATTAAAATTAAATTATACAACAATCCAAATACTAATCAATGTATTACAACCAAACACCAAACTACCAATGTATTACAGAAAATACAATGAAAACACTAATGTGAAAGTTCTATACTTGCCTCAACTCCAAGCCAACACCAAGAACATGAACATGAGAATTTCGGTGACCACTTGAGTCTCAAGATACACTGTCTTAGGCGTGTAAACACTTTCCTAAAGAGATTAATTTCCCCCACAACTGTGCTTGGGTTTGATCCGGAAATACTCTTTGAGATACAAAAGACAGCCAATTGTTCTTTGCACTAAGAATCGAATTGAAGATGAATAATTCACAATATTGAATTAATTGGAAGAGAATTCTCACAAAAGTTTGCAAGAAATTTGAGAGAATAAGTGTGGAGAATTTCTTTGGAGAGTTAGAGAAAATTTTCTGTGTATCTTCTATTCACGAAATCAAGCCTTTTAATAAAGACTTAACCATCATAAAATCGCAAAAACAGACAGGCGCGGGCGCTCCACCAGAAGGCGCGGGCGCGCCTTAAGGTGGAGCGGGCTGTCACGGGTCATCTCCCACACCAAGGATGGGCGTCCAGAGGGTCACTAGGCAGCAAGGCAACAATCGGGGCTAGGGGGCTTGCCTTGGTGCTCAGGTAAGCACTTCCCCCTAAAGAGCTTTATATTGCACCTTGCTTAGAATCCTAGTGAACACCCACTTGACAGTAACACAATAATGGGTCGTTTGGAGACCCAAATGAAGACCAAATGGGCCCAAATTCGGGGGTCCACAGTATTTTGGGCCAAGGAAGACGATGGTGGTGTCAGTTTTCCGAGACAAGGTCCCGAAATACAAGTTTGTGCAGCAGGTAGCCCGGGAAACGTGGGAAGCTTCTAGAAGGTTCCGGAGCTATCTACGGAGTTCTTTTGGAGGAGTATTCTAGAGAGGATATCTCTAGAATATTCAAGGTTCATCCAGTGCATCTTAGAAGTCTCTAGTGCCTTCTATGTATGTACATTTTGAATGTAAAGTTTTAGAATGTTCTAGGGTAGTCCTTAACATTCTAGGTAGGAAGTATGTAGAAACCTCCTTGTATGTATGTTCCTTTGGAGGTGGGAACTCTCTAGATTGTTGTAGTCTAGAACCCTCCATTTGAGGAGGTTAGGAACATTCTAGAGAAAGAGAGTAAGTAGGGTGGAGCACTATAAATAGGCTCCAAGGCTCATTTGTACATTTAAGTTGAGAGATCAACAAGTTAAGAGCTATAAGTTGTGAGCAATACAAAAAGCCTTTCTTAAGCACTTGTGTTCTCTTGCAACTCAATCCTTTCCTTCCAACACTTAGAGAGTGTGAGGAAAACTAAGGCACGAGGGTGCCAAGTGAGTGATCGGGCATACCAGCAAGGGTGATAGCTTGGGTGCTCAATTGTCTACGACACTTAGTCGTAAATTCGGACTAAGGCACTAAGGGTGAGTGCTTAGTTCAACCAAAGGGGACTTGTTAGCACAAAGGGATCGTGCTAGCAAACTTATACTAGCAGCACAAGGAGTTGTGCTACGTGGGCACAAGGAGTAAGTGCCAAGGAGAAAGCCTGACTCGTCTTACGACGGACTGTAAGCGGGTGGCGCACGGTGCGTGACTAGGGCAAAGTAGTCGGCACGTGACAGGGCGCTCCTCTTCTGAAATGCAAAATTTTCACAGGAAGGCAGTGTGGTACGCGGTTTAGGCGCGACCACAGGCGTGGGCGCGCCATCTAAGACGCGCGGGTGCGCCAACTTCACTCTTCCATATAGCCAAATTCCAGAGAGGTACGCGGTTTAGGCGCGCTCTCTGCGCGACCGCGCCTACCTTGCGCGAGCGCTCTTCATAGTTTGCGAGCGCGCAACCATCAACACTTTAAATAATCTAACACCAAACCGTCTCAAGAGCACGACGCACGGTTTGGGTATTCAAATTGGAGCACAATTCGAAGTTGCTGCTTCGATTGGAGGCCGGAATTGTTGTATTTAACTGCCAAATTGATATAATTGATGGTGGATTGGAGCAATTTGGTTGCGGATAGGTGATATTGTTGTGCGAAGTTATGATGGTTGGCGCTTCTTATGGTGGTGACTTGGGCGCAATTGACGTGTTGCTGCCGCTGCCGGTGGTTTTGGGCGGCTGTAGGTTGATGTGGGGTTGTTGTTGTTGAGTTTGGGGAGCAGGGGAAGCGAGCGGGGGCTGCTAGTGGGCTGATTTGGGTCGGAGAAGATGGCTGGGGGTTTTATACGGTGGGGGAAGCGGTTTATTTTTAGATATCAGGGTGTTTAGCAATGGTGGTTTGATGGTTTAGGGGGAAGGGAGTCGCCGACGTGGGGAGGGGGATTAAGGTGCGGCAGGGGTGGCGGGATGAAGACAGGCCGTGGGTGTTGGTGGGTTGGGTGGCTGGGCTTCCGGTGGACGGTGGGGCTAGGCTTCCGGTGGACGGTGTGGCAAGGGTGGCAAGGGGGTTTTCTGAAAAAAAAAATTAATTTTCAAGGTTTCTGATTTTTTTTTTTTAATTAAATTTTCATTAACCAATTAACTTGTGACACGTGTCACTTTAAAAATATATATATATATATATATATATATATATATATATATATATATATATATATATATATATATATATAGACACACACACACACTACGTATATTTAAAAAAAAAACCATTCAACCGGTCACCGATTTTTGGGATTGAAGAATGATAGGCCACCTTAAAGTTGGGATTATTGAGGAATAATCCAAAGTTGGGATTAAAGAAAATAAATTGGTAAAAGTTGAGATTAAAAAACAGTATGAGTCCGTCAACTAGTAGAGTTCAGCAACAATAATTTTATTTCAGCAAGATAATTTCGTTTTAGCATAAATAAGTATAGTTCTTTAAACCTAAGTCGACGAGAACATAGCCTTAAGTTATTCTTTGTTAAACACAAGAGGCAAAAGCATGCAGAATAATTCAAGATTTTGTGTGGATTTAATTGTGTTACTATTAGTCCAAAAATAAGAGACCGACAATATTTAACTGTCAAGTGAGACTAAAAAAGGGTCACAGACACAACATAAACCCAAAATGAGAGCAAAATCTCAAAAACAAAAATGCTGACAGGATGAAAAAAATTTGCGATGAAGGTTAAACAACGGACTATTTTCTTGACTTCTTTCTTGATTTAGATCCACCAGTATTCTGAGAGGCTGCTTTCGAGCTGTTAGCTTGGCTTGACTTTGAATTTGTGGCCTTTGTATCAGCATTATCAGCCCCAGAACTGCGAACAGGACCATCAGAAGTTCCAGCTTCCTGTTTATCCCGAGCAACAGCACCCTGGGAGCCTCTAACGTGAGCTGCCCTCTTATCCTTTCTCCTGGGTCTGAAGGTAGATCTCTCCCTCTTTGGCAACCAACGCTCTGGGTCTGGTGGAGGGCCGGGATTAGCAGGGTCAAATCCCTTTGGATATCTTGGCTTTCTCTTCCTTTTCTTCTTAGTTTTATCCTTGTTCTTAATCTCATCATGCCCTTCAATATTCACAAGACGAGATCCATTTTCAGCAGGCTTTGCACCAGAGGTTGTTTCAAGATCATCTACATTAATTCCCTTCAAACCAGGGAGTGATTTGAGCTTCTTTTCGTAAGCTTCAGCCTTTTCAACATTGACATGAGCAGCAGTAGTCACTAATCCCACCAAAGCATCAACATTGCTATTCTTCTTAACAAGTTCCTCAAATAACTCCAAAGCCTCTTTCTGTCTACCATGCTTTAGCTTGAAAGCAGCAGCCTCTTGCATGATAACAGTAAGTTTGTTGTCTTCAGTCATTGCATTGGACCACCATTTGATTGCATTGTCTAATACAACCTCAGCACCATCAATATCTCCTAAACGTTCTTTCAAGGTAACAATGGTGGCCACAGTAGCAGGCATGTGTTGGATATCAGAGATTTTTGAAAGGGACTCGGCAGCAACTTGAAAGTGACCGGCAGCAGCAGCAACCTGGGCTCTGGCAAGGAGAAATACCTTTGACTTGTCAGGGAACTTTCCAGCAAACTGCCCCAGCACTTCTTCGGCTCTGCCAGCCTTGTTCTCCCTAACCAATACTGCAGCTTGAAGCAGCACAGGCGTCACACTGTCTGGAAACATTCCCACTAAAGCAGTAACAAGTTCCCGAGCCTGAAAATTAGATAGTGCATTCAATGCTACTTCACGTCTTTGATATACGAACTATTAAGTATGAGTTGGTGCAGAAATGGTGCACAAGGATATATTATAATAAAAATAAAGAAATAAATAAGTAAACACATGACAGAAACTTTGTTAAAGACAAGACTGAGGTTACCTGGTCAATTTTGTTAGCATGAATAAGCAAAAGAGCTCGATTAACATAGACTGCTTCCTTCTGCTTGACTGAGAGTTTTGACTCCAGCGCACGAGCCAGCCGGAACTGGCCTCCATCACCTTTCTCTATAAGCCTATCAAGCTTCTTCAGGCTGTCAGAAACTTCTTTTGGACCACGAAGGGAAATTAAGTTGTTTGTTGCGATAGCAAGGGACGATTCATCAGCTAAATTCTGTTTTATCATGTCTAAGTATGCTTGCACAGCTTCTTGTGTATTTCCAAGGAGCTGAAAAGACAGGAAAATTGAGCCTTTCAGCACATCTACATTCAAAGGTAAAGGAAGTCAGATGCCACATGATTTATACCTGCTGAACATATGCCAGTTGAACAGCTATAGGCGCCAATTCATTTTCTATATCGTCATCTGCCCAGTTATCTTCCATCAGGGATTCCTGGCCCACTCTGAAAACATATAAATAAATCATTAGTCTTCGAGATCAACTCAAAGATCCTTTCAACAATTTAAGTCTAATGTAATTATCTCCCAAGTCCCCGACTATGGAGGCTTTTCCCTGTTTTGCATAAATGTTTCACAGCAGATATTACTCACTGATCATGATAAAATATCTCAGAAGAGATAAACACACTCAACTATGCAAAACAATTTCTATACTTGGCAATGAACTAAAAAACTAGGATAAATAAGAGTATTTGACATCAAGTCACCAACTGACCAAAACAAAACAAAAACTGCTAAAACTCTCATTTGCAAAACAATACATAGTGCCGCAATTACGAAGTGACCCATGCCAGAGAAAATGCTGGCATGTGACTGAAAGTGGTGTAGAAGTAGTGGAAAGAGGCCTATATGAACTATATGGCCTAGGAATATCAATATTGAGTTACTAAAGACATATGAGGCCTATAGAAATCAGCAAGTGCTACTGAATTATATGGCCTAGGAATATCAATATTGAGTTACTAATGACATACATTCAGCTTAAAAGCATGTAAATCTCCTTCTAGCCTTCCAGAACAAAAGAAGGAAAACTTTTAGAATCTTACCTTCTAGCAGACAGCAAAAGCTGTTCTGCATCCACAAATTTATTTGTCTCGATTAAAGAGCAAGCAGTGTTATACGCCAGTTCAAAGCTGCTTGTTGGTTTAACCTTGAGAGCTTCCAGAACTCTTTTCACCTCGGATGAGCGTCCTGCTCCCACAAGACCAGCAACGAAGTTGATCTCTAGCGAGTCGATACCTAAGTTTTGAAGCTTTTGATAAATGTCTAGGCAAGCATCCATCCTTCCCAAACGATACAATATCTGGGATTCTAGCAACATAGTTGCAGTGCTCCTCTCCTGACTTTGCAAGGATTCCAAAGCTTCATCTAGTTTGTTTAGCCTGTACAAACAATATGCCTATGGAGCATATGACCATAAAAAAGAGCATTTACTAATCCATCAACAAACAAAACTTGAAATGAGAAGCATATGATTGGCAAAATGATAACTGCATATGGAGAGAAAGGAAGTCAAGACACTTAAACTTGAGTAAAACTTGAGAAATCATTGAAACAGACAGGGAAAGAAATAAGCATATCTATAAATTCTTTTCCATATTCCAGACCCACCCATAAATATAGGATACAAGCAATCTAGTCAGTGACATTTTAACCACGTGGTGCAATGATTTCGCTATAGACTGGACCCCGCATCACATTCCTAAATAACTAAAATCCATCTCCAATTGAAATAATGCATCCAGGACTCCTATGTGCACAAGGTCCAACAGAAAAAGAATTCAAAGAATGAGGAAACTTCATTGGTATTAACTCAAATAACCATACACTAATACCATGTATTAAATTTTTGAGGTAGTAAAAAACTGATGCCTTATCCAATGGAGTCAAAAGATTCAATGTTGTTTAACTTTCAGGCTATATTGGACTAAAGAATTTTAAATGTCTTATTAATTTGCCGATGTTTCTTTTCTATTATGAGGTAGACAGGTAGTACACACGTGTCCTATCAGATTACAAGTCGACCAAAAATAGCCCCTTGTTATCAGAAGGATAAGATTGTGAATATACTCAAAACTAGAAACTAAACCATATGAGGATTGTAAGCACAACCAAAAAAATAAACCTCAACATCCAACAATAAGCTAGGTATTGCTGATGTGCCTTTAACACGGATATACCACCATTAAAATCCCTCTTTCATTTTTTGGGCAATTGGTATGCTTCCAGATGTATACTGTAGCATGCTGTTTTTTCTAATTCAAATATAAACAGAAACCAAGGTAGAACATCAACGTCAAATATGAGTTACAAAACTCAACATGTTCATACCTTCAGGAAATTTAGATCAATCGGAAGCCTCTGTGAAGACTGAATAACCGCAAAAGCTTCATCAATGTTATCAGCTTTGATTAGAGCTACAATCTTGCACCGAAGAGCGTCCTCATCACCCGGAGCACTTGACAGAACTAAAAGAGTGCTTCCAAAAATTAAAGTTAGAAAATTATCTGAATAACTGAAACTTTGATATAGACAGAGAGAGGAATAGAGACCTTGTTCTGCAACTTTGGTGGCCTGCTCATATTCTGAGCGTCCAATGAACTTATTAAGAGAAGTAAAGAGATCCTCAATGGCAATGGTGGGCTGTGAGGAAGACCCTTTAGGTTTCTCCTTGGCTTTTGGTGCCATTGACTAAAATAGTAAGCCAAAAAGGAAAAGGATCAAACTTACAATAAACAATAATAAGAACTTATATCTGAATATAATAGAGAATAGTTATAAGAAGTAAAAACCCAAATGCTCAAAACATCTCTTCATCAAAGTCTAATAGACAAACCAAATTTAAACGTATTCCAATTGATTCAAGATTTCAGTCACTAAATCTTTATAGCAAATGAGATGTACCAATATGAGTTAAGATGAGCAAGTAGACAAACTAGTTACTAAAGATAGTGACATAACAAGGATACAGCCAACACGCACGTACACATAAGCTCAAAAAGAAAGTAAACATCAGTTTACACCATGGTTTCAGTTTGATTCATAAGCATAGCATGAAAACCACCAACGAACACTTAACCAATTTCAATTGGTGATCACAGAATAACAAGTAGATTGTCTCGCACAAATTACCTGCACTGAGCCAACAAATATTGTTATGTTGTTATTTCTAATAGATATCATTCTGCAAGAATTTCCTCAATTCCAACCCATGACAATCATAAAGCAAAATCTACTCTAAAAAACCCCATCCACCCCTATCAAATCGAGATCATTGCACACAAGTGACACAAGCCACAAAACAATTAAAATTAACACATAAAAACAGAAAGAAAAAAAAAAGTTGAGAGTTTCACAAAAATTAAAATTAAGAATGACGGGGTTTTCATCAGATATAAAAAAAGAGGACTGCATCTAACTGTAAACCTTTCTCTTTTAATTTTCGATCCTCAAATTTAATGGAAAGAAAGAAAAAGGGGGAAAATCTATAGTTTGAGGCAGGCATAAAAATGACAAAATAGCCAAATTTGTGACAGAAGAAAAAAGAGAGGAATCCCAAACCAAAGATTTAAACACAAGCAAGATGAAGCTCTAATGGCTAGATCGGAGAGACGGAGACCAAGTTGAAGATAAAGATTGATGGTTAGAACTATGGAAAGGAGTCCAGACTTGAGAAAGAGAAAGTCTGTAAACCTCCCTTATATTGTTCCCCAATACTTCGTATGCATCCTATCCTCTCCCAAATTTTTACTTCATTATTTGGCCATACTTCTAGTAACATTTAATTTTAAACGCCAGGAAAAACTAACCCGACCCAAAATCAATCAAAGCCGACTAAATTCAGCCTAGATTGGCATACACAGTTCTGACATTTGATCACTTAAAAAAGGCAGTCAATTCAAAACCAAAAAGAACAATACAAAGTTAAAATCTAACTCCCAATCGATTAAAGAAAAAAATGTCCTGTTATTTCAACTATAGAATTAAAGATTAGTCATTTACTTAGGAACAACAATATCAAGGGGGGTAGCTTAATATAATTACAGATTAATTAGTTATTTGATTTGTACAAATTTCATTTCACATTAACATTATGTCAATTTCACCAAAAAAAATCAGCAAAACTATACAGAATTCTAAATTAAAATTCAATCTGTATTCACTCTTAACCAGGCCCGTCCCTGAGGAAGGGCAGGAGGGGCGGCAACCCTGGGCCCAGGGAAAAGAGCTCTGATTTCATAGTTGAATCCTAACATTAAAGTGTTGTGCAATACGTTAGCAACCAAATTTGATTCAATTATCTCATAATTTTAGGGATATTTGATTCAATTATCTCATAATTTTAGGGATACTTGATTCAATTCTCTCATAATTTTAGGGATATTTGATTCAATTATCTCATAATCTTAGTGATATTTGATATGATGATAACGAATACAAACAACTTACCTCAGAAGCTGCTTCAATGGGGATACAAGAACTAGATTCAACGGAGAACGGCAACTGCGCTTCAATGGAGAACGTTGAATGCGCTTCAATAGAGCAATTCAATGGGATGGACGCCTTGGATCCCTATTAGAAGCCATGAGTCCCATGACCCATGACCATCCTACTAATAATAAATGGGCTGAATCTTTGTACGATCGTCTAATTATGGGGTAGGGCAGACCTTATGAGGGTTTAGAGTAAACCTGTTTTAAAAAGTACGGATTATTAGTTTATCTTTACACCTCTATTTCTCAAATACTATCCAAAACTTGTATAATTTGTCTGGGAGGTTTTTTTTTTTTTTTTTTTTTTTAAACTCAAAAATTTCTAGGCGTTTTCGCGTTAGATTTCCGAAAAAAGGCGTTTCGTATCAGAAAATTTAAATAAAAAAAAAAAAAACCTTGCTTCGGGTGACGACGACCTTCCTCTTATCTCCTCCTCAGCATTTCCGCGCGATAATCAGGTAGATCTAGTAGTAGTGGTGGTAAAGGAGGTGATGGTGGGTGGTAAAATTAAAGGAGGTGGTGAAGGAAAATTGAAACTTCGAGATCTTAATTGCAATGATAAACTTGAAATATAACTAAAGATAAGCTTGAAATATAATAGTCCCTGCTCTAAACTCTTTACAACAAAAATCTTGTGCCTATTGGAATAAGGATACAACGACCAAAAATTAAACAAAATTCGGATTGATGGTCAAGATGATAAAGTGAAGTGAAATAAATTCACTTATGGTGGTGGTGGTGGTTTATAGAGAGAAGGAGTGAGGGCGAGTTAGATATTAATTATTTCTGTTTATATGTGAGTTTAAATTTGTAAAATAAATTTTATTTTGTGGGTGTTAATTGGATATTCGAGGGCAGTGTTTCAAAAAAATACTCGTAGTAATTTAACTCTAAATTATTTAGTCATTATTCTATCCATATAAGTTAAGAGCCTAGTCCAAATTACCTCAAAGTTTACATCTTATTTCTAACCCTTAGTGTGTATTTGTGCTCAAACAAGTTTTTATTTTTATTTAATTTAAACCATCACTCTTCTTCTTCTTTCCCCCAACTCACGTACTACATTGTTGTTGCCCTTTGCTTCCCCCATTCACGAACAACACACACAATAAAAAAATAAAAATCGCTGCACCAGACCATCGCCGCACCTGCCACCGCAGCCACCATCGCCTAGAACACCGTCGCCCAGCCAGTCGGTCCCCCACTCTCCTCCTTTTCTATCTTTTTCTCTTTTCTTTTTTAAATTCCTTTAAAGCTTCAATTTTTATATGATTTGTTCCATGATTATTATTTATTATGATTTGATCTGTATATGGATTGCAAAAGATTGCAAATTTACGAGTTTTATGTTTAAAATATGAAATTGATTTTCAGATTTATTTAATTGAGAATTTAAGGGTTTAAACCTTGATTTTTCATGATTTTAGGGCTTAAAACGTGTTATTCAAGTTTTGGATAATATTTGAGAAATAGAGGTGTAAAGATAAACTAATAATCCGTACTTTTTAAAACAGGTTTACTCTAAACCCTCGTAAGGTCTGCCCTACCCCATAATTAGACGATCGTACAAAGCCTCAGCCCATTTATTATTAGTAGGATGGTCATGGGTCATGGGACTCATGGCTTCTAATAGGATCCAAGGCGTCCAACCCATTGAATTGCTCTATTAAAGCGCATTCAACGTTCTCCATTGAAGCGCAGTTGCCGTTCTCCGTTGAATCTAGTTCTTGTATACCCCATTGAAGCAGCTTCTGAGGTAAGTTGTTTGTATTCGTTATCATCATATCAAATATCACTAAAATTATGAGATAATTGAATCAAATATCCCTAAAATTATGAGAGAATTGAATCAAGTATCCCTAAAATTATGAGATAATTGAATCAAATATCCCTAAAATTATGAGATAATTGAATCAAATTTGGTTGCTAACGTATTGCACAACACTTTAATGTTAGGATTCAACTATGAAATCAGAGCTCTTTTCCCTGGGCCCAGGGTTGCCGCCCCTCCTGCCCTTCCTCAGGGACGGGCCTGGTTAAGAGTGAATACAGATTGAATTTTAATTTAGAATTCTGTATAGTTTTGCTGATTTTTTTTTGGTGAAATTGACATAATGTTAATGTGAAATGAAACTTGTACAAATCAAATAGCTAATTAATCTGTAATTATATTAAGCTACCCCCCTTGATATTGTTGTTCCTAAGTAAATGACTAATCTTTAATTCTATAGTTGAAATAACAGGACATTTTTTTCTTTAATCGATTGGGAGTTAGATTTTAACTTTGTATTGTTCTTTTTGGTTTTGAATTGACTGCCTTTTTTAAGTGATCAAATGTCAGAACTGTGTATGCCAATCTAGGCTGAAGTTTAGTCGGCTTTGATTGATTTTGGGTCGGGTTAGTTTTTCCTGGCGTTTAAAATTAAATGTTACTAGAAGTATGGCCAAATAATGAAGTAAAAATTTGGGAGAGGATAGGATGCATACGAAGTATTGGGGAACAATATAAGGGAGGTTTACAGACTTTCTCTTTCTCAAGTCTGGACTCCTTTCCATAGTTCTAACCATCAATCTTTATCTTCAACTTGGTCTCCGTCTCTCCGATCTAGCCATTAGAGCTTCATCTTGCTTGTGTTTAAATCTTTGGTTTGGGATTCCTCTCTTTTTTCTTCTGTCACAAATTTGGCTATTTTGTCATTTTTATGCCTGCCTCAAACTATAGATTTTCCCCCTTTTTCTTTCTTTCCATTAAATTTGAGGATCGAAAATCAAAAGAGAAAGGGTTACAGTTAGATGCAGTCCTCTTTTTTATATCTGATGAAAACCCCGTCATTCTTAATTTTAATTTTTGTGAAACTCTCAGCTTTTTTTTTTCTTTTTGTTTTTATGTGTTAATTTCAATTGTTTTGTGGCTTGTGTCACTTGTGTGCAATGATCTCGATTTGATAGGGGTGGATGGGGTTTTTTAGAGTAGATTTTGCTTTATGATTGTCATGGGTTGAAATTGAGGAAATTCTTGCAGAATGATATCTATTAGAAAAAACAACATAACGATATTTGTTGGCCCAGTGCAGGTAATTTGTGCGAGACAATCTAATTGTTATTCTGTGATCACCAATTGAAATTGGTTAAGTGTTCGTTGGTGGTTTTCATGCTATGCTTATGAATCAAACTGAAACCATGGTGTAAACTGATGTACTTTCTTTTTGAGCTTATGTGTATGTGCGTGTTGGCTGTATCCTTGTTATGTCACTATCTTTAGTAACTAGTTTGTCTACTTGATCATCTCAACTCATATTGGTACATCTCATTTGCTATTTAGTGACTGAAATCTTGAATCAATTGGATTACGTTCAAATTTGGTTTGTCTATTAGACTTTGATGAAGAGATGTTTTGAGCATTTGGGTTTTTACTTCTTATAACTATTCTCTATTTTATTCAAATATAAGTTCTTATTTCCATTCAATGCAATTTGGGTTGCTATTATTTCCATTAACGTTTGCTGCAGAATTAGTTGGCTTATTGGCAGTAAATGATCTAGGATTCGTAGTTCATTGATCCCACGATAATTCCTTTGAATGGGAGAAGATCAAAGTTAATTTAACCAAATGGGGTGACTAGAGAGTGTTTGGTTGTGTAAAACATTATGCTGGGAAATTATTTTTATTTCGGGGTGAAAAAGTTTCCTCTGTGAAACAGTGTAAGGAAGGGAACTAGTTTGTAGTTATATTTTTCCTGATATAGTATTTTTCCATGGAGGAACATCAATTTTCCTTAAAAGTGTTTTCTGGCCAACCATTTAAAAAAGCTTTATTTATCCAGAGTAGTCTATTACTATTCCTTCAATTTTATGTTGCTCTTAGTTAGAATTTTGGAGAAATAGAGGGCAATTAAGGATAATGATGTATATAAAATAGTGGGTGGGTTGAAGCAACCCAATTAGTAAAGTGGGAACAACAATATGAGAGAAAAGGAGTGTTATTGTGTTTAATATAGTTGGGCATTCATTATCCAATAATAGGATTATCCTACATCAGAAGGTATTTTATGTATACTTTGTCTCAGGTTTTTGTTTTGAAAGGTAAAAGAAGTGGCTTACAGCCATAATGGTGGAGTTGGCTGCTGAGAAGCATGTCCAATATGTCATATCTGTCGAGAAGGTTTGCTCAATCTAGTCTTTTCTTTTCCTGTTTAATGTCTTGGGTCTGTGGTTATTTTTTGGGGTGTAAATCTTTTGCTACTTGTGACCCTAGAAAAAGGATGGATTTGAATCGGTGGTCATGGAGCACCTTAGGATGAATGGTGCTTATTGGGGACTGACAACGCTGGATCTTTTGGGAAAGCTTCAAGTTGTGGATCAAGATGAAGTTATTTCATGGGTGATGCAGTGTCAACATGAGTCTGGTTTGTGGTTGTTATTATTAATAATTCAAATTTCCACTAAATCTTGTTTCTGCTTATTCTTTTATGAAATACATTCTTACTCTTATCTATGGAAAATTGTTGGTTGAAATTCTCCAATACATTCTTACTCTTATATATGGAAAATTGTTGGTTGAAATTGTCCAATTAAACTGCCTAATTTAGAACTGGTATGAAAAAAATTGTGGAATGTCAGCCTCTTAGTAAGAAATACAAGGCTTCCTACATCTACTAAAACCACATCTACACTGTACGTAGCTAGCATGCTCCTAGATTTTTATCCTGTTTCCATAAATGCTTTTTACAAGAGTAATATGTCATATGCTTACAATGACTGGACTATGCAGGTGGATTCGGTGGTAATATCGGACATGATCCACATATTCTTTATACTCTCAGTGCTGTTCAAGTTCTAGCTCTGTTTGATAAGATACATATTCTTGACGTTGCTAAGGTGACAAATTGTATCCTTTATGACGTGATGAAGTTTCAAGTTATTCTTAAACTATTTCTGAGCCTTGGAATCTGTTGTTTTTTCTGCTCATTAATTTTATGTATGGTTAAGATATCATACTATTATATAAAATTGCTGATATTTTGCTGAAATCTACTGTTTGTATCTGGAGGAGATGAGAAGTTGCCTGTTGTAAGTTGTGACCTTTACTCAGCTCTGTAGTTAAATCCTGTATGTATGTAATCGAATGTTGCCAATTTACTATCTTGATAATATAATTGGGATAAACAGCTTCTTTTCTGTTGTCAAGTAACTCAATCACACAGCAAGGGCACTCTGGTTTGTTCATGGGACCTTAACCTTGTAACTCAGATATTGTGGAGCTGCAGAATGAGGATGGATCATTTTCGGGAGACATCTGGGGTGAAGTGGATACTAGGTATGTCTTCAAGTCTCTGTCTTGTCCTTTTACACGCCTCTTTTCTTTAAATATAGAGAAGCTTACTCAGGTTTATCCATATTTCTAGATTTTCATATATTGCAATCTGTTGTCTGTCATTGCTACATCAATTGGACAAAATTGATGTGGAGAAGGCTGTGAACTACATTGTAAGGTGCAAAAACCTTGATGGGGGATTTGGATGCACGCCTGGTGGGGAATCACATGCAGGACAAAGTATGTTGGCGCACTTTGATAGTGATTTATAGGTTATATGACATTCTTGATGTTACCTATATAGATGAAGTTGGTCTTCTATCATTCATTATGTCTATTCACTCTATTGTATATTTGTACATGCCCTCAACAATTGTCATGGAATATAGTTGCTGTCCATTGAACTATCACTGGTAAGTGCAAGGCCAGAATTTTGGTCTGAGGAATCTGTGTGTTGCTATAGGCCTATAGCTTTGTCCTTTTTTTTTTCCCCTCCATTCACCTCGATCTTACCCTCCCGTGAATATAGCTGAATTAAAACTTCTGACTTATCAATATCTCAAATCTTATGATCTAGGAATATTATAAATCTTATGATAATGTAAATGCACTTATCAAGCATTATACTAACTGCAAGTCTGCAACTGCTTTGGAGGAAGTCGAAGCACACTGCTTGGGAGATTTATGTTTTAGTTTTCAATATACTGATTATATACTGTACAAATCAAGATGATGTAAGTCATGTGAGGAAGCTATGGAATAATAATATAGTTGATAGGGTATGATCCTCTGATTCCTCTCTTGCTTTATGGAGTGTTTCAATAGATTGACATTTGCAGTGTTACCACTCTCGCAGATGCATACTCTTTGAGCCTTACTAATTCTGGTTACTATTTATAAGCTCTTGGTTACTATGCTTTTTTTTCTACTCTCTTTTTCACTATTTATTGGTGAGAGTCAAATTCTATTGGTTTATCACTGCAGTTTTTTGCTGTGTTGGTGCTCTTGCTATAACGGGCGCTCTGCATCATGTTGACAAGGACCTCTTGGGTTGGTGGTTGTGTGAGCGCCAAGTGAAGTCAGGAGGTCTAAATGGTCGACCAGAGAAGCTTCCAGATGTGAGATATCCATTTCTTGTACAAATTAAAAAATGGAAAACAAACGTCTGCACTCTTAACTCCTGAGATCCTCAATCATATGCTTCTGAATGCTCTGTCATTGTCCTGCTTTCAGGTCTGCTACTCATGGTGGGTACTTTCTAGTTTGATTATGATCGACAGAGTTCACTGGATTGACAAAGAAAAGCTTGTTAAATTTATCTTAGACTGCCAGGTTTTCATTTCAATTCTAGATTCTGGACTTGTTAAAAGAGTCAATTTTTGCATTTTTGTTTTCAGTTGCTTGCTCATGACCTCTATTCTCATATCTCAGGATTTAGAGAAAGGAGGAATCTCAGATAGGCCAGATGACGCTGTCGATGTTTTCCACACTTACTTCGGAGTTGCAGGTAACATGCTACTTTAATGCCATTATTCTTTTCTCTTCAAAACAGGTTTTTCGCAATTAGTGTTTTTTGGTTTTCAGGCTGATTTTTAATTTTTTTTTATTTTTTATTTATTTCATGTTGGCATTGGTAGGTCTGTCACTTCTTGAGTATCCTGGAGTGAAAGCCGTAGATCCTGCCTATGCATTACCAGTTGATGTGGTGAATAAGATTCTAATTGGCTCATAAAACCATCTTATGATATATTGGAGCTATGCCTGTTTGGATCTACAAGAACTTAGACTTGCACGTCGAGTTCTCTTTCTGTTACTGAGAATAATGGGCTATCGAATTTGATGGTTTTAGGGAAGAAAACAAATTGTGGTGAACTATCTTGTTTTATCATAATTGAACCTTTATCAATTGGCTTTCGCTATGGTTTGACTATAATGTGATGAGAAGTTCACCGCTATTGTGCTAACAACATGCTTTAATCTAATTCTTCCTTCTCTATATAGCCACAATTAGCAAGGACAAATTGAAGATACTGAGTACTGTGTTTTATTAATCGTTGTACAATACCATAAGAAAATTTTACAACCAAATTAAAAAAAAAAAAAACGCCAACCCCCTGCCCTTAGTTGATACATAACCCACATGAACAGGCGACTATTAATTCTAGACGGGGGGTATGTAGGCTTATCATGCAGGACTCTTCTTATCGCTAAGTACACATCTAAAATGGTGAGCTTGCTGGGTCATCCCATAACATTTTCCGGTCACATCCCCTGAACCATCCTCGTATTCATTACAGTCTACCAATTCTTGATTGCTATGTTTCCCTCCGTCTAATCGTAAACCATGACCGTCGCATGACTGCGGTTGAACCATCTTAGTGTTAGCAACATTATCACCATGAACATTATCACCATTTCTTTGACGCTGTTTCTCCTGCTTTTGGTTTGATTTATCTTGATCTTCTATAATTTTGGCTTGTGAACTCATTTTCTATCTATAGTTTGTGGATGAAGTGAGTAGGTAACACTTTAAAATGGTTTGTTTTTCAATTTTCAAAGGTTCTTAATATCAATATCTATAACGAGTAAACAAAGGTAGGATGTGTCAATCGAATATGAGTAGCAAGATCATATTACAAAGCTGTGAAACGTGTGGATTCCAATTAAGTGGCACGTTGCTTGGAAATTTTGCAGGCTATGAATTGAGATGGCAGTTATAGATTTGTTAAACAAATAATGCAACTATGTCATGCTTTTGGAGTAGCTTTAAGTCTTTAAGTTGAGAAGTTATGGATAAGTAAATCCAAAGGAAAGAGTGTTGAAAAACACAATCTTTCCTTTTTTTTTTTTTTTTTTTAAAATAGTAAATTTAACACACAATCTCAACTTGTTTGGTGAATAATAATAATAATAATAATAATAATAATAATAATAATAATAATAATAATTTTAGAAAATTATTTTACACAAAAAAATTATATATTTATAAAAGGTTATCCTAGGCTCCTAGTGATTTAGCATGATATAATAAATCATTCATCAACATTATGAGTTAATTACCCCTTAGAAATTGACTTAAGAGTAACACATGTCATCGCAATTTTGTAATGTGATAAAGAAAGAGGTCTGAGAGTATCTGTATGAATCTCTTAGTAACGACTAGCAAATCTAGAGGTGGTGGCCAATTTGAGACAACCAAACAATCTTATCTAAATATTGTTGCTCCAAGAATTAGTGTTCAACAAAGTTATGATGAGTGTTAACCTTAAGCTTTTATAGAAATTACATGAGTTATCGAGTAGGCTTAAACCTATATTTTTAACTGGAAAACTGAAGTTTTGCTTTTGGTAAACTTATAATGTTAACCAAATATAGAATTTAGGAAAGCGACACTAATTCACCATTTACTTCAATAGTATTATTACACGTGATATCTATCCAACCATCTTTATTGTAACAATTAACCGGTTAAGTAAGCTACTTTTCATGTTACGTGTAGAATATTTTACATATTCTAAACCAATTAGTTGGTTAAATAAGCTATTTCAACCACCTAACAACAAACATTTAACACTCGAACACCATCTCCTTACCAAAAAAGAAGAAAATATATATAACCAGTTGATAACTACTTTGTACTCCCTCCGTTTAGCATTAGTTGCAACACTTTCCATTTTCGGCCGTTTCATATTAGTTGCAACACTGCTATAGTTGGAAATGACCTATCATTATTTTATAATTTCTCTCTCCCGCTAACCCCACTTTCACAAATATTTTATTATTTCTCTTTCCTACCAACCCAACCCACATTACTTCTTTTTTTTTTTATCATTATTTTATTATTATTATTATTATTATTATTATTATTTGAAGCAATTATTATTATTATTATTATTATTATTATTATTATTTCTATCTCTTACTAATAATACTTTATATTATAATCCTATAAGTCTAGTCTATAATTTTCTTAAACTATGAGTCAAACCTACTGTTGCAACTAATGCGAAATAAAGGGTGTAATTGATAGATATTAAAGACTACTCCGTACTATTATGAATTTAATAACTACATTAGTATGATAAATAAAGAGATATACCTTCAGATATTTATTGATCCTACTCTGTATTAATTAATCAATAATATTAGTGGGAACAATTAATCACAAATTATCAGTACAACAAAATTAGAATTAATTAATTAATTATTAATTATACAATAATATAGGCATAGTCTAGTAGGAGGTATAGGGAATAGGGGCTAGGGAAGAAGAATGAAGAAAATGGTGAAATTTGAACGGCTTGTATTCACTTTTATTTTTTTCAATTTCGAGTGCGTGTCTCTCCAGCTGACCTGTCTTCTCTCTCCTCTTTTTTAATTTTTTCCTCCATTTTTACTTCACTGACACACTCTTCCTTCGTCTCAATCTTCCCCTTACTTCTTCTTCGATTTCCCTCTTTTCTCTTTCAAATTTCCCCTCTTTTAATTTCAATTTCTTCCAAATTCAGTTCAATCTACAATTTCAGCTCAACCTTTTCTGATATGATTATCGATTTTGCTACTGTTTCAGCTAATTTTAGGGTTATGTTCTTCTTTTCGATGTTTGTTTCCATCTTTTCTTCTTCTAGGGATTTGATCGTTTTCCCCACTTTCAAGTAGCGTCGATTTTGATATGATCGTGTTCTTTTGCTTCGATTATTTGATGATTTCGCTATTTCTGATCATTCTAGGGTTTATTTTGGATTGATCTTATTGCTACTGTTCATTCAGGTTTGTCAATTGTTTGTTCTTCTTTTTGTATGCATTTTTTAAATTTATATTTGTATCAGATTTTTGATTATTACTCCAATGATGCAAGTTTGCTCACCTTACTTTGAATTTGTGCTGCTAAAAGATTTGTGGTTTGATGATTAATGCAATCGCCTTGAATTTCGCTCTATAATTTCTTCGAATGGCGAAAAATTGAACTTAATCTAATTTCTCGTGAATCGGCGGTTTGAGTTTCATTGGTTGAATGTAGCGTGTTAGTGTATGCTTTGAGTTTCATTGGTTGAATGTAGCGTGCTAGTGTTAGTAGTGTATGCTTTGAGTTTGATGAAATGTTGTCATTGTGATTCTATGGTTTTAATTTCGTGTACGTTTGATCTTTCGACGTCTCTAGGAGGGATTGCTGTGAGAAATTTTAAGCTCAGATGGTCTGATGATAGTTTAGGGAGTGGGAATTAATGTTGAAGCTTGTCATTATGTAAGCTATTTGTTGCCGCAAATGTAGTTTGATTCCTTAATAACTTAGTATTTATGGAGCTATGCTGTTCATACTCTTTGTTTCACAAGTAACACCTATGTTGGAGGCTTGCTTATGACCCTTCAAGTGCATTAGCTGAGTGTAAGCCGCTATGTCATTGCTGAAGTTACTTCCAATCTGACATTTTGGACATGCCCATGTTTGCTAATGCGAGTGATAGAACATAACTGGTTTAGCCATTAATATTTTCCTCCATTCTTCTTGGTTGATTCTTTGATGTTTCAGATGTTTGCCTAGAAAAATATTCCAGATTACTTTTGTTTTACCTATTTTCATTGAAGTATCATCATCAGCATCATCAAGGGTATGCTGTATGCAGTATTTGACAGTGAAAAGTATGAATGGGAATTTTTCATTTTTATTTTTAATAATCTTGCTATTCCATATATTATCATTATTGTTAGGCTGGGATTAACTTACAATAGAGTTGGTCACTGATTTTATATTTTACTTTGATCCCAATGACTTGATTTTGGTGAAAATTCATAATTGGCATATCGATTTTCTCTGTTGACCACATTGATTTATATGTGGCACTGCAGGGAGCTTTGGCTGAGCAGAGAAATTCTAGAAGATGTTGTATATATGGAAATAAACCTGAGCCAGAACTTGAAGATATCACTAGATCAGGTCTGGTCTATGCCAGGGCCTTGAAATTATAAAGTGGCTATGAAGGTGACAGAAACTGCACAAATTCCCACCAAACAATTTGAAGAGGCTATTTGGTCTATGAAGCACTACTTAGACACTGCTAGGGTACACTACTTGAGTGCACTTGCTGGGCTGAGTGGTGGAAAGCATGAACAAACCAAAATTTCTCCCAGTAGTGATTCTCCTTTGCTTTTGGAAGACCATGTCTCCAACCAAGCAGCAGAAGCTGAACAAGCATCTACTGCAGAACAAGAAGTGCCAGAAAAGACCTTTTCTGAAATGGATGTACAAATGCAATTGCCTAACGGAGTCCTCAAAGCATCTGAAAGGGATTTGGAGGCTGTGAAGTTACAATTTAATAAAACTCTTGCTAGAAATACTAAATCCCAAATTACGGAAATGATCTGTAAACTTGGGAGTTTAGGAAATGAAATGGACATCAATGATGCTGCCAATTTTAATATTACAAGGACCGTTCCATCAGAGTCTGATGATGCTAAGGAGCCACTGCCAAAGACAGCGGTAGAGAGGAGCTCCCTCCACAGGATGCTAGAGTCTCTTAAAACTAAACTTGAAAATTTGAAGAAAGAACATGCAGAACTAAGTGATATTGATGCAGGAGCAGAACCTGCTGCTAGGAATCTGCATTTTAGTCTCTTTAGAAGCGAACCTGAGAAAGGAGATTGTTTTGCTAATAGAGATAAAGCTAGAGAAACTTCCGAAGAAGTAATTCAGGATAAAGACGGTATATATGATCCGAATGTTAAAGCAAGAGATCTGAAAAGGGAACATGATGCTGCTAAATTTTCTGAAAACGCGGTGAAGAGGCCAAGAATTGTGCACGATGTTGACAAAGAAAATGGTTGTATAGTGAGCTCGGTTGATCTGGCTAAGATCTTTCCCGAGAAAATTCATCCTGCATGCGTGTCGACGTCTGAGTCTAGTGCCCGTGTCATGATTTCTGAAGATGAGCTTGAGTCATCAAGCCAGCAAGTGGAGAAGTCAGATAAGTTAGATAGGGGAAGTTTGATTGCAACAACGGGAGGAGTTGAGGGGGAAAATTGTGACTATGCTTCTGAATTCTCCATACGGTGAGGATCTTGTACATTTTTTATATATCATTCACTGAAGGGCTGGGTAATACCAAGAAACTTAACTTCTATTCTATTTTTACACCATATGGTTTCCCCTTGATGTCTCTATTTACTTAAATGAGTGCTCATTTTTCTGCAGATGCTGAATTATAATTTCCACTCTTCTATTATTGGTTGTAGTGAAAACTGATTAAGTCTTCTTGCTTATTTCAAGCATGAGTGAGTGTGCTTTGCCTGTTCCTCCACTCCTTACACTCCCTTTAAAGAAAACTTGATACTGTTCACCCAAAAAAAATAAAAAAGGAAAACTTGATACTAGGAAAGTGAAGGGTGCTGGGCTACCAAGTGCCAATGAAGTAACATGTGTACAGTCAACAATCTCTTTGTAATATATTACATATTCCTGAAAAATATCAAGCATTTTGGGTGTATACATAGCCTAACCACTACTACTTCCTAATCTTTTAAATATTATTCCAAATACACTAACCTGACCCTTACATTCTATGTAGGAAAAAAAAAAATGTAACAAACAATACCCAATACTATAATACCAGCAAAATAAGACATAAAAAAAAATAGATTTTCGTCTTCCTTTCTTTTCCATCTACATCACCTGCTTCTTCAATTTTGATTGTCTTTTATATATATACCCTTTACACTTCTTTTCATTATTTCCATTTAAAGTCCAATATTCAACCCTTTTCTTGTACTCACCGTGGTTAATCGGAGCATGTTATGGTTTGTGTCTACAGAGACTTTGTCTTTTCTGCTCGGAATAGGGATATCAGCTTGAATTGGCCCTTTTCGCAGAAAAATTTGCAACTTTGTCTAAAGCATGGTGTAAAGGATGTACTGCCTCCTTTTCAGCCTACAGATTCATTGAGAGATACTTCCATGAATAATTGCTCAGCTGAGAAAATCTTGCACAGTGAAGAAAGTAATGTCGATGAGAAGCAGTCGATGCTGAAAAATCATATTGTATCTGACACTATACTGGAACTGGATCATTCGTGGAACCAGGATCTTGCTGAAGGCTACAGGGATTCAGATTCATTTCCAATCGGAGGGGAAGGAGGTTTTCCATTCAAGACTATTGCGACTGCGAATTGTCAATCAGAAGTGGAGTCGGTTTCCACGAGCAACCTCCCCTTGTCGGAAGTCTCAGATGAACGAGAAGCTGCAGGTTCAGCTGCTAACAAGACAAACAGCTCAGCCTCACAACTGTCTAGCAAGAAGGTTAAAGTGGCAGTGAAGATGCGTGTTAGCAGTAAACGTAATACACCTGAAGATATTACATCTGCTTGTACCGGCCCTCCTGAAACAATTTCTTCGAAGATTTGCCCTGTCTGTGAAAATTTCTCATCATCTTCAAATACCACTTTGAATGCCCATATTGATCAATGTCTTTCTTCACAATCTCCTCCAATCTGGATGAAGAGTTCTAAGTTAATGAAGCCTCGAATAAAGCCAAGAAAGATAAGATTAATGACGGATATCTGTGCAACTGCCCCTTGCTGCACATTGGAAGATTTGGATAGAAGAAATGGTACTAACTGGGCCACTAATGTAGATTTCCCCTTGGAAGAGGCTGATGTACCTTCTGAACAGATTAGTCCTGGAGTATCATCCAAATATCTTGTACAAAATGCTGATGATGGTTCTGTTTATATTGATTCAAGTGGAAGGAAAATACGGATTCTTTCAAAGCTCAATGATACGTCAACATCATCTTTTTCTAAGGCTAGGGAGGATCCAAGACCAAAGAAGCAATCAAGAAAGGCCAAGAGAAGCAAAGTTATTTCACCAAATAGGAAAAAGCGTCTTGCGAAACATTTGAAGTATCTCAAAGTCACTCGCCAAAGAAAAAGATCTCTCTCCTTGAAAGTCAAGGGCCGATCCTCTGAAGTATGCCTTTTGTTCTTGTATCCTTGTATGAGTTGTATCTTGTTGCACAATTGATTGTTGTCGTTTCTTTTCTTCACCATTTGATACTATAATGCTATGAATGCCTTGGGGGGTTCGGATAAGAAAGGGTATAAATAATATATGAAAAAAAGTAATAAACAAATAAAAGAAAAAATATCTTTAGTTGCAGAAGATGTTACTGATTGATTTTTAGGAAAGACTATCAGGCTATTGCGTATGGTTGATAATTTCCTGTTAAATTTGTTATCTTGGGCATACTAGCTTTTTTTTTTAAAAAAAAAAATTGTTTATTTATTTATTTATTTTTTTTATTATGTTGCTCTGCAAGACTCTGGTTTCACCTTCATTAGATCCTAACTGGAAAGTTTTTTTCTTAATAATTTAATATCAAAATGTATTTGAGATTATAAACTCATGTTTTTAATTATCAACAGGCCTGTGGACTTGAAGAAGCTATGCATGCAGTAGGAGACAAGCAACAAACAGCCTCATTTGTCAAGGGATTAGAAGCCGAAGAACATAACAATCCTGGTAATTCTGGAGCCATCACCAAGCTTTCAAGGTGTGAGCATCAAGCAGCACAGGACTCGCTCATTGGAAATGATCAAGTTGGTAGTGCTGAAGTGGAGCCCAGGGGGGCACCTGTCAAGAATTTTCCAAAGAGATCTCTCTCCTCAATGCAAAATAACACGAGGACTCGTACTATATATCCTGCTGGGGTGGACCAGAGGAGTGAGGGTTCTTGTAGAGTGAGGATGCTGGGGTGCCGTTCTCTGAGAGGTGCAATCCGAGGAAATAAAGATGCGTTGCAGGTATCTTTGAAGACGAGATCTGCTCAGTTTAATAGGAAAATGACCAAGGAATCTACACCAAAGTCTTCAGACTCAACTATGGCTCCAGCTCCTCCCCTTGAAAGAGAAGCTGGCATCCAACCTAATGCTTTGCAAAAGGCTGATGTTTCTTTTCCTGCTACCAGGGGACTGCTACATAGTTGTCATGGTGGCTCATCTGAAAGAATGAGACCATGCAATTCAAAGACTACCCTTTCACCCAATGACTCGTTTGTTCGTGCATGTCAGGCTAATTCTGATAAAATAGGATCAGCCCTTGTAAACTCTTGTGACTTCAGTGGAGACGGAGAAACTGAAGCATGGCCTACTGGCACTAATCAGCAGTGTGGTGCTGCAATTGACCACCCAAAAGGCCCCAGAATTGCCGAGACTTTTGGCAGAAGTGGCATGGTCGAGGTACAACAAAAGCAAGCATCGGAGTGTGGTGAGAATGGATCAAAAGTTACCAACAGTAATGATGATCTTGTTGATGGTGCACATGGTAATTATAGTTGTCTCTCTTTGAAAGGTCTTCATAATGATAGGGAGTTTATTGCTTCAGTTTCATCTTCTACCTTGGCCATTGGAGTAATTGAAAGAAGTTTGAGGACAACTTTTGATCCTGAGCTTGAAAAAGTTGCTGATGTATCCCAGTCTAAATTACTCCAATGTTCAGACAAATTTCATGGTTCTTTATACAGGGCTGAAGTTAGGGGTAATTCAACTCAACCTGGTTTAAATGATGAGCGCAATATGTTTCATGGAAACATAGCAGATGCTCAGAGATTGGAGCTGAAGACAGGAGATTACATTCTCAATTTTGGTCAGGGATTTCTTTTTCCTGAAGTTGATCCAATACCCATTCCAGGACCACCTGGATCAGATCTGCCTAGTTTCAGTGATATGGGCTCTGAAGATCTACATAGAAGTTCACTAAGTAACAGTTTGGCACAACCATCAGGGGCTAATGATAATGTGGCCGATGGAGACCTATCAGAGTCCCCATTTTCTGCCACATCCACTATCTCTAACTTGGGTAGAAGAACAGATAATGTTACTGTCATTGGACAAGAATCTTTAAGTGTTTCTCTTTCTGCATCTGATAGTATTTATCCGGGGTGGTTTGGTTCCTCTGGACCTTTACCAGGGATTTCAACAGAATCTTCACGATTTCCTGCTGCTGAAAGTGAAAGGGCTACTTGTGTTTATAGTTCGGAAAATTGCATGGTTGATATAGGTAGAGGCCCTCCAATGCTAAATTGCGATATCCAGCAATGCTGTTGTTCCCAAAAAGAAGAGATTACTCAAAGCACTGTGACTTCTCAGGAATCTCAGCTTCTACAATGGAGACCAACATCGCCGAAGAGTTTTCCCAGCGGAAATTATATGTATTCTACCTTGGATGGACATTCAATTGGTCTTGATGACCGAAGTGCAGTGTTTTCTTCCAGCAGCTTCCATAAGATTGAGTCGGCGAAATTAGCTCACTCTGTAGAAAGTTCACATCAGAGTATTACATCTCTGGAGAGCTCTTTAGAAGCAGCCGATCCATTTCCAAGATCTGGTGAGTATGGTTCTACAAGTCCAGCTCCAATCCTCCGGTTAATGGGCAAGGATTTAATGGTCAGTAATCGGGTGGATGCTGATATTTCAAGGTCTCAGGCTGCCATAAATGTCAATGTTAGTAAATTGGTAAAAAGAAGTTGGGAACCTCAGTCTTCTCAGAGTCCCACTTTTATGGGACCTCTTCCTCATGGCCAAGATCCTGATATTTTGCCTGTGCGACATTTCGATGTTGGGCCATCAAATGTGATGCATAGCTTCGGAAGCCATAACCCAGCATCAGAAGGCATGTACCTCAACAAGCACATGCATGCTAGTTTCTCTGTGCTTGGAGCAGGGCCGGTGCAAAGATGAATTTGGAAGCTTTAATGTTCAAGGTCAATCCGAGGAGAAAATTTCATCAAGAAATACGGCAACAACAGTGTTTGGAGATCACAAGATTTATAGTGAGTTGGATGTTTCGATGTTTGAAGATGAAGTTAAGGAGCAAACTTCATTAGATGACACAAGACTACATGGTTGAGGCTGGGCATCTCTAGAAATCTTTGCCTATTTAAACGGACAACACTTGAAAGGACCATCTCTATGAAATTTGGGGTTTCGTAGTCTCGGAAGCAAAACTTTCATGAACTTGGCCTATGTATCTGTCACAATCATTCATGTTCAACTTGTTGAGCTAGAAAATAATTTATAAAAAGGTTTACACTAAAAGAAGAAATTCACACTTGTTTGCAACAACTTTGCTTATATTTTTTAGGAGGATTCTACCTAATCAAACCTCCTCACCGGTTAACCAAACTTGGTTTTGTTTGTGGTTCAAATAACGTGATAAATCCATCAGGATGCACCAAGGTTATTTTAATGATTAAATAAGTAAAAAATACTTTGGGTGTGTTGTGTAGTCGTGCACCCGAATGTATATAACAATATTTGATTAAATAATTAATTAATTAATTGACATGTTTTTACTTTTGGGATAACATACTTATCTTAACACAAATAATTTTAACTGGAAAATTACTTGTTGACAAAATCAATCAGTCCCTACAATTAATTTTTGTCCTAAAATAGAAATTACGGAGTAATTGAATGAGAGTTTTATTAGAAATATGTTTATCACCATTTCATCTACCAGTATCTAATGTATCCAATTTATTGTATCTACAAGCATATGCCCATCTACCACTAACTAATATCTAAAGAATTAACTCATAGCAACCAACCTTTCCTTAATGATAATTAAATGGGTAATTAATATTGTAGATTTGTAGTGTAGTAACTACTCGTAGTAACTTAGTTTGTTCCGTATGATTACATGACCATAAGTCCATGACCATGTCAATGATATAAACAAGATGTTCCTAGACATACCTATTTACTGCAGTGGCTAAATATAACAAACAGGTGTGTCTTTATTTGGTTTAGAATATCTCTAAATTGGGAAAAATGACCAAAGTGAGCTTAATTGAGAAATAATGTTCCATTTTAGACGCGTAGCAAAACCATTTACCAAACTAAACTTTTAGGGTAAAAACGTCATCCAGGCTGGCGTTTTTACCTTGGCCATTTCTTTTTTAAAAAAAAAAATCAGTCAAGGTAAAAACGCCAGCCTGGTTGGCGTTTTACCTTGACTGAAATTTTAAAAAAATTTGACCAAGGTAAAAATGCCAACCAAGCTAGCGTTTTACCGTTTACCAAAAGCGCCAGCCTGGTTGGCGTTTTTGCATCGGGTATTTCAGGCAGTGTGGTTCTATTTTTTTTCATTGTTCTTTAAAAAACAAAAAAACCCCAATTTCCAAACCCAAACCCGTACACATACCTCGCCCAATCCTCCATATTTGCAGCAAATTCATCATTTCCCATTGCTTAGATCTTCATCATACTCATTAAAAATTATTCCTCCTTTGTTTAACACTTTTACGGAGTAAATTGATCGTATTTGAGGTATGTATTTAATTTAACTATTTTATTTGTTTATGATGTTTTTTGGGAATTTATGTTTGTAATTTACAATTTATGTACTATATTGTTGTTCAAGTATGCGAAATAAGTATAACTACATAATACATTGTTGTTTAATTATTGAAATTAAGTATATTTATATATATGTTGTTTAATTTCAAATCAAGTATATGAAGCATACATTATTCTTGCTAAATCATGTATGTAATTTAAGTATATTTACAAACTACATTGTTGAATTAGGTACATTTAAATATATACTACATTGTTGATTAACTAGGTAAATAAGTACATTGTTGAACACTGCGTTGTATATACGCTTAGCTTGAGGATTTAATGAAATCATTGTGGTTTTAGTTGTGTTGTGTATTTGTGTCATCTAATATGTGTTCCGATTGTTATGTAGAACATGGCTTCACAATTGATTGTTTTGTTATGCCGTTGGGGGGTGAAATTTTGTGTGTCGGATCGAACGTCGAGTATAGAGGAGGAAAAATGGAACCATTGGCATTGAAACCTTGTATGACTTACAATGATTTGTTGAAAAAGGTTTATACTTAACTGGTTCAAACCCAACGAATGTTGAACTGAACATTAAAATGAGGTTTGAGAGTGTCAGTGGGATTCAAATCTTACCTGTTTTGAATGATGACCATTTGGAGATTTTGAAGGGTGTCGTTGCAATGAGGTCTCTTCTCACTTATTTGTATGTGGAAATGGTGCCTATATGTACTCAACAGACTATTCGATTCACAGAGCAACAACCTACATATTTTCCCTCATACAATACAAGCTCGTTACAAATGCCCTCATACAACATTCCGTCATTTGAATATGGAATGGGATCTTTCAGTAGAATGTTACACGACGATCAATTTGACATTCCATTCAGTTCACATTTTACTGCACCTGTACATGAAGGGGTGTCGGTGTTAATGTTGCAGCAACCTGGTCCATCTAACTTAAACAATGACATTTCATCACCGATGCAGTTGCACAGTTACTCTCCTACGCAAGAACATGTTCAAGCAACACCATCTCAAACTTTGGTGACTGCTAGCTGAAATTGTTGTAAACAACGAATTGCCTGTTCTTGATATGTATGAGGATACAAATGACGAGGGTGAGGGCGGAGATGAGGAAGATGTTATAAACAACGAATTGTCTGTTGATGCTGTGGCTAGAACTCTATTGCCTTGGTTCACTCAAATAAACGAGAACTATGAGGTGGACATGTATTAGGCTGATTTGGGTAACCAGACTTCGTTTGTTGGCGGGGGAGAATTTGAGAAAGGCATGATTTTTGACAATAAGAAGGTACTCCAAGAAATGGTGAAACTGTATTGCATACAACGGAATCAGTTCTACACCACAGTGACATCGAATGAGAATGTCCTTCATCTTAAATGTAAGAGGAAGTGTGGTTGGTCGCTACGTGGTACAAAAACAAATCTGAATACACATGCCTTTAAGATCGTATCTTACAAGGGCCCACATCGTGAGAACTGCGTGAATGAAGTTTCGCCCAAATATCACCGACACTTGGACTCCTCCATAATCTGTGACTATGTGAAGTCGTTTGTGTAGAAAGATCCATGTTTGAGAGTTGAATAATTCATACAAGATATCATCTCCAACAAATTTCAATTCGATGTTCCCTATCGAAGAGCATGGTCGCCGATATTAGAGGCACAGGGCTGACACACATATGGTTATGAGAGACATTTGGGGTGTTGCCTCCTAATGCTGATGATGGAGTTGTTCAAAGATACGCTCGAGCGTACCTGTTCATGTTAATAGGATCGTTATTTAGTAACAAGAGTGGTAGTCACATACAGTTGATCTACCGACAGCTGTTAGAGAATAGCTGGGAGCGGATACGTGACTACAGCTGGGGTAGTGCGTATCTGGCGACCTTGTATCGCCATCTATGCAGAGCATCCCAGCAAGGTAGATGGGAGATCGGTTGTCCCTTGATTGTACTTCAGGTAGTCCCTTTAATTTTGTACGTTTTTTAATTAAACTATTACGTACTTAAGGTGACTAAACTTAACTTGTGTTTTTTATTACAGTTATGGGCTTGGGAATACATCCACATTGGTAGGCTAGCTAAGGCTGCTAACTATCGACAGCAGGGTGGCCATGAGGAGGAAGACGATTGGGAGCATGCATATGAGGCTCCGCCACTCCCTTCACCAGACGAGGCATGCATACGGTTGCAGGTATGTATGACTTACTGTTAAGTTATCCACTGCACATACCGCTTTATTTTGCTAATAATTTTTCATGAACACTGTTATTATATATAATTAGGTGGTTGGTGCGGAGACTTACTCGTGTGCATGCAGCGAGGAGTCTACCGTATTATAGAGACGCATTCGACAAACTAAGCGAGTCTCAAGTGATCAATTACACTATAAAAACTAATTTAACACCCCGTTCATTGTTTCAATACGTTAATTATGATGTTACTGACGGCGTGTTAATGCAGATGACGTGGGATCCGTACGTCGCTGACTTAGTCGATGCCATGCCCCCATATCTTCGTGATCATCAGATGGAGTGGCGTGCCATGACAGTCCTCATCTGTTTTGAGGTAGTGGAGGCTTACCTCCCCGACAAAGTCATGCGACAGTTCGGCCTTCGTCAGGTTGTCCCCGTCACGTGTGACACGAGTGTCCACTTGCACAAGACAGACCGACGAGGAAAAGGGGACGTGAGTTGGGCAGTTCAGCATGCCCCTTTCATTGACATGTGGGATCAGCAGTTGCAGCACGTCGTGGATGGTGCGCCTTTCCAAGGTCGGATGGAGTATCACGATCCATACATGGTATGGTACAGGAGCATTACCCGATGCTTCATCAACCCTAACTACACCCCACCCTCAACTCATTATCAGCCAGCTTTTGGAGATATCAGTGGATATGTGAGTTTTAGATGGTTTTTTTTTTTTTTTTTTTTTTTTATCAATTTATAATTTCTAATATTATTAAATTGATTGATTGTTGACTTATGCAGGCGTTTGATATGGTGGCTATAAATGATGCACTAGGAATCTTGAGCATATCATATCCCACCATACCGCAGATAGATGAAATTCAAGCGATGACTGTGACTTGCTTACAAAGACATGGTCATGGTCATCTTATCCAAAGGCAGGACCAATCACAGCAACAGTGCGGTGGAGGCTCCTAACAGCATTCACACCGTGAGGTAGGCCATAGTAGTAGGGGACAGACTCACACGTCCCCTACAACGTTCTCGCAGTTTGGTGAAATCCCGGAGGATTTCACCGTACCCATGTCTGCGCTATACTTATCACAAGAGGGACCGTCATCCAGCCAATAGATTCCTCCCCCAGATCCTTTCAGGACTCCTCTCCCATATCCTTTCAGAATTGTAACTCATTACGTTCGTCGTTGGAGACCGCGAGTTGATAGAGAGCAATTACGTCGAATAGATGAATCAGGATCTTTAACGTTTATCCTTGGCAGAATTTTTTTCTAACATTTCAGTTAGAGGTAAAACGCTAACTGGATGGCGTTTTACCCTCAAGCTCAGTTTGATAAATAGTTTTGCCACGCGTCTAATATGAAGTATAATTTCTTAATGAAGCTTCCTTTGGTAATTTTTCCTCTAAATTGCTTCTTTCAATTTTGTTATAATATGGAGCTAACCATTTACTCCATACTTATGCTATGGAGATATAATTATCTATTTTGCGAGAATTAAAAGTCAAATGAAAAGATATTGATGTTTTACACATACTCATTTCTTTGTCCATAATATATTAATATAACAATTTTACAAACGTGTTTCATTTTCAACATCTCTTTAGAAATTTTCAAACTATACAACTTTTTAAGTTTGTTGATAAACTAGAATCAATTTTATATACGTTTACTCTATATTTTAAGAATCCTTAATTGAATATTTGAATGTGCTCCTTTTATTTTATTTTATTTTTAAAAAATATATACTTGTATATATTTCCTAAATATCGAAGCAAATATCTATTTTGATGTGAAGTAAAAGTACTAGTTGCTTTCAAAAAAAAAAAAAAAAAAAAGTACAAGTACTATTTGAGTATTTGTCTTTATTGATGTTGCCATACATGTACATAAAGCATCAATTTTCTACTTATGACAACTTATGTTTTCTTACTTTTCTTTGATAAATAAAGCCTACCTTAACTTGTCCCACGTTCACGAGGATGATTTGGAATTTGTTTACTTGTTGGCTTGTTGCTAGCTCCATATAATTTGGTAAACAGGAAAATAAATCAAACTGATGTTACTGAACCATAAAAATATATTGAACCAAAAGAATATACTGTACAACAAAATTCAATACTTCCCCCTTTTACATCTTTTTTCTTCTTATTCTAGATTCCAAAAAAAAAAAAAAAAAAAAAAAGTGACATTTACTTAATAAAGCATATACAATACTTAAACCAGCTGGAGTCAAAATACTCAAATCAAAACCTGCATTATTCTCAAAATCACATAACTGAATTAACTCTGACATAATCCGACCTGAAAATTAATATGTATAATACTTCGAATATTATTTTACTCCGTATCAAAATACCATGAAAATAACCCGATCTTATCTGACAAAAACAAACACAAATCGACCCGAAAAAACCTAACCCGAAAACGACTAGAACCAAATTGAGATTTGAGAGCGCCACCTCTAAGAAGTTAACCACATAAGACATGAGCTCAATTCCAAAAATGAGACAAGTCTTTATAAATCAGGTGACGCTGACATGGCGGTCTAGCTTTGTCCCCACTCTCTCTAATTTCTGTAAACAAAATAGTCTGCTTTTTAAAACAACTTTTTCCATATTCAAACCTCCCCCTTTTTTCTCTCTCTTTCTCTCTCTTCACTCCTTCAAATCTCCATTTCAATCTCTCTCTTCAACCTTTTTCCCTTCAATTTTTACTAAATCATTTCCATAATCATCCCCTCTTCTATTTATTTTCTTTTAAATATTTCTTTCAATTTATAGTACTGTATTTCCTGTACTTCATCTTCTTTTCTGCTAATTTCATTAAATTCTTACTACAATCACACTTTTAAATTCCTCGATTTCCTTTTCTTTTTTTCTGGGTTTTCTGGGAGTTTTTTTTGAATTTTTAAAAATTTCCCAGAAAATTTTCGTGAATTTTGGGGGTTGAAGAAGAAGATGATGATCAGAGACTTTGATCGAAGAACAAATATCTCAGCCGTTTGATCAACTTGGAACTTTTTAGGGTTTTTCCCTGCTCTTTAGGGTTTTGGGTCATCATTTCAGGTTCGTTTTCTCTCTCTAAAGTAATTGATTAATTGATTTTTTTTGAGGGAAAATTGATTGATTGATTGATGTTGCTTTATTTAATTTTTATTTATTTTTTCTAAATTTCTGGGGTGTATAAGAATTTCCTCTTACTTATCTGGTAGGTGGGAGAGCTGTATTAGTACAACTTTTCATTATTAGGAATTAATTAGTTGCTTTTTTTTTTGTTTTTTGAGGACAATTAATTAGCTGCTTGTTTATGGTATTGTGGTCAATTTTTAATTAATTGTGATTTTTTCTTTTTTTTTTTTGGCTGTTATTATAGTAATTCCTGTTAATTATATGATATGCTTTCTTGAAAGTTCTATTAATGATTGAGAATAGTAATTATATATGCATACGCTTAAAGTTTTCCTTATTTTTCAATTTGGGTATGTAGTAATGATTGAAATGTGATTTTTGATAGAACTTTTGGGATTGTATTATACATTTATACGGAGTAATGGAGTATGTAGTGATTAGGTAATAAGTATATTTATGATGGTTTTAAAGTGGATGCTTGCAAAGCTTTTTTTTCCGTTGATGCCTTGGCAGGTGCTTGGGTATGATCAAATCCTGTATACTTCATTGTTGTTTGTGGCTCCTTATTCGCAGGAAAAAAAAGAGGTTCAATTTGTTGATTGATGATATTATGCTGAATTGGTATGTTAGCCTTTTGTGGGGTTTGTTTCAGAATATGATGCTATTGAGTGATGATTTGGCTGCATATAAGAAGATTAAAAAGGAGAGGTTAAGAATTACTAAGCATCAGTAACACCGATCAACACGTGATGGTTTTCATAAAATACCAAACTTGTACCATTTTAAGAAATGTATAATGCTTATCTGCAGTTCTAAGGGTTGTATGTATCATAATTGTTTATTATGTAGTATAAGAATAAGGAAAACCCTTGGTCACAAATATCAGTACTAGTAAACAATGATGTGATTGTCTGATATATTACTTCAAGGGTTAGATGGCTTTTTGCTTCCTGACCTTCAAATGAAAAGAAAGACTGTTTCAGAATTTTTTCTGTTTCTTTGATTGTATGTTGTTCATTTATGTACATTCATATTAAATAATTGAGCTGGCCTCGATATTTGATATCGATGCAAGAGGTTATTCTCCTGCTCCTCTCTTTCTCTTTTGGCATGGCTTAGAAGTGTAATACTGCTGTTCAGTCATAGCTTATGGGTTTAGTGACCAGAAGATTGGCTCTCCACCATGTACATACAAAAAAGAACATTTTTGAAAAAGGGAGGTAGGGAGTTGGGAGGTAATGAGGAGTGCTATATATTCTCCTCATTTTATGTGGGATGCACTCATGGTTTGAATTTGTCTGCCACTCTGCCAGCCTACCATATCAGCTGTGTTGAATTGTTAAGCCTGTTCGACTTTGCATTTTTTAGCAAAGATTTTCTGTTTAATATTTGCTTTCTATATGTCTTGGATTGCTTGGTCCAGTTATTGAAGATTCTTATAGTCCTTTTTTGCCAGATTTTGTTGGCTTATGACCAATAGTTGATTACGGTCTTTTTTGTGACCAATAGTTGATTACGGTCTTTTTTGAAATATGTGAAATTAATTGATGAAAGAGAAAACAGTAAGAGGGTGGACTACTGATGTGCGGAAGTAAGTTGGTGAAAGCGCAAAATCTGAATAAGAATGACTCAATCTAATCGATAGCCCTATAGGGTATAGTCAGACATATTATGCTGTAGAAATGAAAATTTGAGCAACATGGTGCCGTGATTAATATTACGTTCACCATATGGATCAGAGGATCTAATCAAGGCTAATCTCTGAACTGCTTGCTTTAAGAAAGTATATGGAGTAGACTTATCCTTTCTAGAAGACAGGGGAGATTATTACACAGCTATGAGTAGTTTATGGGAAGAAAGAGATTCTATGAATATGTTGCCTGTTGTGAGTCTTGTGACAACCACTGGGACAGATGTTACAGCCTTGTTTAGGGCAATATTCATATTTTCAAGCAATGTTTTGCCCGCACTTTCTGTTTTGTTTTTTGTGGTGTGTGGGAAAATGTGTTTTTTTTTTTTTTTTCCCCTTCTTTTTTTGGTTTTGTGTTTGTGAACTTTAATCATCTCATCTAGTTTCTCCATATCTGCTTATGAGTTTGTTGTTGATTATTCTTTGCAGGTGGCTTTATAAATTTAAAGAATAAGTCAGGAATATGGTGCACTCTGCTGAACGACCGAAAAATACAGATTCTCCTAAGAGTGGAGTAGGAGAGATAGATACCAGGGCTCCATTTCAGTCTGTCAAAGATGCTGTCAACTTATTTGGTGAGGTTGCCTTTTCCGGAGAAAAACCTGCAATTAAGAAGGCAAAACCACAGTCAGCAGAGGTTTGTTTTGCATGCTTACAAATTTCACTGAGCAAAATACATTTCTTTTGTGAACATTGAGCTTATGTGCTAGAAGAGATGGGTAGGGTGAGCTGAGCAACTAGTGCTCGTTAGGAGATGTTCCTGAAAGTCATTCGATTGTACTATTATTTTTCTGGGGATTATATTCCCTGTTATCCACTTTATTATCCTCTCTTTGTTGCCTCATCTCTGTCTTGGCATTTACTGAGTAGAATGGACTCAGCATTGCTCTGAAAAAAAAATGTAATCATTATTACATTGTAAATTTTAATGGTGTTTGTAATAAGGCATCCACATAGGGTGGGTGGGACATGGGAGTAGGGATGGAGGGCACCGCCACCAGTAGATAGTATTTCCAGCACAATTGCAAAGTGTCTCCGCTAGCTTTGTCCTTGAGATTTTAAACATACTCTTATAGTACTTCCATAGTTCTATTATGAAGTGCTAAAATACTGTTTCATTCAGACCCTTGATCCAGAAGGCAAACTACTACTTCAAGTAAATATAATAAGGACAGGACATCTGAGTGAGACGTATGATTTAGATTTTAGTCCTTTGAAAGCTTAAGTTAAGAATTGACTGTTAGTGAATATTTTATTATTAAATTTGTAGGTTATGTATGGTTGATAACCCCTTTTACTATCTTATGCTTCCTACCCAACACTATTTATACCTTTCACTTAAATTTCACTTATCTTATTAGCCCTAAACTTAACTTATTAGACCTTGTCTTATCTGAAGATTCTGAACCTATCAACCCCATACTTAATTTTTTTCATTTTAGTTGATACATTTCTATACACGTTTGTCAACGTATGATTTTTTTTTGGCCAATGTATGATTTCAAACATCAATATCTTCAATTATTAAGAACATAAAATTATGAAAATGCTACCGTGAAATTTTATTTATTTTTTTGCAATTCCACATGTTGGGATAAGAATATTGATTGACAATGCTTTTTACCAAGCACTTATAATCAGCATATATTGCTTGGGTCAACATGCTGATTGCCCTCAAATGTCCTAAATTCTCCACAATCTGTTTTATAGTCACCAGCATACCACAAAATTTATTAACCTTTCTTATTTTTATTATTGTTAAATATGTGAGCCTTGTTTAAGCCTAAAAATTATTCCCTCCGTCCCATGATACTTGGGACGTTAGGGTGGACACGTAGTTTAAGAAAACTACAAGTGGGTCTATTTAAAACATTTGTTTATCGTAATAAAGGATTCACTTTTGTATTTTTATATTGTAAGAAAACAAAAAGTGGGGGAGGTGGGGGTAGTGAGGAGAGAGAAAATGTAGGATTTAATTGGATTTTGGGGTTTGTGGTCCCAAAGAGAGTATATGAAAATATTTTTTTATTAGTGGTCTCATTCTATATTTAGTAACGTGTCAAGTATTTTAGGACGGACAAAAATGGTAACTGTGTCAAGTATTATGGGACGGAGGGAGTATTATTAAATTTTTGGGGGGAAGGGATGCTTCATCTGTGAAATTCTGCTCTTCACCATTGTTCTAGGTTTATTTAAATTAATCTTTTTTCCGAAACAAAGGTTTATTTAAATTAATTTTATGTTGCAGAGAGCTCTGGTTAAGGAGACAGAACTTCACCTGGCTCAAAAGGAGCTAAACAAGTTAAAGGAACAACTAAGAAATGCCGAAGATACCAAAGCAGAAGCACTTGTAGAACTTGAGAAAGCTAAGAAAACTGTGGAAAGTTTAGCACATAAGCTCAAATATTTAAATGAATCCAAAGAAGCTGCTATTCAAGCTACAGAAACTGCAAAACAACACGCAAAGCAGCTTGAAGATGCGAACAGTGCCAAGCAAGCTGTGACCAATGGTTTCCATAAAGAAGAATCTGGAGATACAAAAGAAAAGTATACGACTGTTATCTCAGAACTTAATGCTGCCAAGCAAGAGTTAGCAAAAGTTCGTCAGGATTATGATACTTCTTTGGAAGCAAAGGCTACTGCCCACAAGCAAGCTGCAGAAGCTGAGCATGCTGCAAAAGCAAACACAGAACGGGCTTCCGAACTTTCGAAAGAAATTTTTTCTCTCAAGGAAACAATTGAGCAAGTAAGGCAGGCTTCAATTTCAGCTCATCAGGAGCAAGCAAGCATCTTCTCTGAGAAAGACCTTGAGAGACGATCTTACAAAGCCAGATTAGAGGAGTCTGTGAAGAAGTTGCAGGAAATGAAGAAAGAGTTTGATCCTGAACTTTCCAAAGACCTGGAGGGAAAACTGGCAGAAGCATTGGGTGAAATTGAGGTTTTAAGAAAGGAAGTGGAAAATGCCAAGGCATCAGATGTAGATTCTGTGAGAACGGTCACTTTGGAGCTGGATGATGCCAAAGAATCCCTGCAAAAGGTGTTGGGAGAGGGAAGTGCCCTTCAGAGCCTGGTGAATTCTCTAAAAGAGGAACTAGAGAATTTGAGAAAGGAGCATGTAGAACTGAAAGAGAAGGAAGCAGAGACGGAATCCATTGCTGGAAATCTGCATGTTAAGCTCCGGAAATGTAAGTCAGAGCTTGAGGCTTCCCTTGAAGGAGAAGCTAAAGCTAGCGGAGCTTCAGACGAAATGATTGCAACATTGAAACAATTAACAGAAGAAGCTGAAAATGCTAGACGTGAAGCAGAAGAGATGAAGACCAAGGCTGAAGAGCTTAAAAAGGAAGCTGCTGCCACCCGGATCTCTCTAGAAGAAGCCGAGGAAAAGTTGAAATTGGCACTTGAAGAAGCAGAGGAAGCAAAAGCTGCTGAAGCAAGTGCCCTTGATCAGATTCAGGCTTTGTCTGAACGAACAGATGCTGCTCGTTCCTCAACCTCCGAATCGGGTGCCAAAATCACGATCTCACGGGATGAGTTCAAGGCTTTGAGCAGGAAGGCAGAGGAATCTGAGAAGCTTGCAGAGATGAAGGTAGAAGCTGCAATGGCACAAGTGGAGGCTGTGAAGGCGAGTGAGAATGAGGCAGTCAAGAGGTTGGAAGCTTCTCGGAAGGAGATAGACAATATGAAGGCTGCAACACAGGAAGCGATAAAGAAGGCTGAGATGGCTGAGGCAGCCAAAAAGGCTGTGGAGAGTGAGCTTCGGAGATGGAGAGAGCGAGAGAAAAAGAAGGCAGCTGAGGCTGCATCCCGCATTTTGGCAGAGACCCAGGCTGTGCAAGCACAGGTTCAGTCACCTATGCAGACACGCACACATATGATGTCAACCAAGTCAGGGCCTGTTGACTACAAGTTTCAAGTACAATATGCTTCAGAACAGGCTAATGGGGGGAAGAATTTGGATAAACCGAAAACTTCAGTGTCAAAGAAAGTACTCTTGCCTAATCTCAGTGGCATATTTCACAAGAAGAAAAGTCAAGCAGAAGGTGGATCGCCATCTTATCTTCCCGATGAGAACTGAATTATTTGACGTTTTGTGATATGGTGAAGGAAACTTCTGCTGCATTTTGGATACGTGTACATTTTGGTAGGAATGTGTTATAATTTGTCATTATGTGGTGAGGACATGAATATGGATGTGAAAGCAGTTAGTCATCCAAAGGTCATTGCTGTATAGAACCAAGGTACTTAATAACTTGCTTGAATTAGTGTAGGTCATTGTATGTTAATCTATGCTTATTGAGTGCATGGAATATGGGGCATGAAATGCCACATCCTTCTCATTACGAAGAGCTTTAGTTTCCGCAATCAAAATGGATGCTGTTCCTAGATAATGTGTAGTGCTGTAGGTTTTTTACCACTGCAGAGGCAAGCTTACATTATCCTGGTTGAGTATCAACTTGTATAGCCCTTTTAATAGGCGGCATATAAGAAGATCTGAACGGCTATACTAACATCATGATTGCCATTTTTGAAAGATTGTTTGTGTCTATATTAATGAAGTTTACCCTTATTACAAATTTAAAATTACGAATATATAATACTTATATTATAGAACTAGCTTATGGTCTCGTGTAATGCATGGATTTTACCAAATTTTATAAAAGTTTGTATTTCAACAATTTTTTATATTTTTTTCTATTATAAATAGTATGACAAAGGTCAATATTCTTTAAAAAAAATGTTTCATAGTAAGCTTTAAGTTGTACATACCCGTATGATATATAAACTCCGTACAAATTTATACTATATTAAAAATTATGCATATCTTTTTAATAATAATATTTTGCTTAAATTTTCGGTAAGTTTTTACAAATTGTTATATTGAATTTGGGAGGGAAAGATTACCTAATATAAAATATATGAAGGGTTTATATATATATATATATATTAGTAAAGTAGGAAAATATTATACAAGAAGTGAATTAAAAATTTCCTAAGATAATTTGACAAAAAAAAGTAAATAAAAAATTAGTGGAAAATTATTTAACCAGATTTTGCCATGTGTCATTTTTTATTCGCCTTTAGTATATAGTTATTATTGATTAAATATATCAAATTAGGCCCGTGTAAGTATAAATATCTTACTCCCTCTGATTTATTACTTGCTCTACTTTCTTTTTGCGGCCGTATTTTATTACTTGCTCACTTTTTTTGGAAACCTTAAACAATATTTTACTAAGTACAATATTTTCCTATCCAGATCACCTTGTATCTTATTATTCACTCTCTTCTCCATTTATACTCACTTTTGCTTTTTTAGATTTTATTTATTCTTCAACTAATCTCACTTTCATCATATTTTATTATTACTTTTTACTATTTTTTTCTTAAATTTCGTGCATGGAGAAATAGAGCAAATAATAAAATACGGAAAGAGTATTTAAATATGTAAAATTGATAAAAATATTCGTAGTCTAAAATTTATGTTATTTTATCGAGACACTCCAACTAGGAACATTATTGATTCAATATAGTACACGTATAATCGACCATATAAGTTGCTGTAATCAGCATCATGTACTCCTTCAGATTGTCCTACATATTTTATTCGACTCCATTATTAAGTATTCTTATATATATAATAATTTCGTTATTATCGGGACTAACCAGTCAACAAAGCTTTCTAACCAACTAAGGTACATTACTTATTACTACTTACTTTAATTAGTGTATTACTCTCTAAAAAAAAAGGTTTATTATGCAAGCAATGAGCGTAGCATTGTAAAATGTATCTAGTCTACACCAATTACAATTGAGTTTACTCTGTTCCCTTTTGCGGTTTAACCACTAGAGTTCGGAGAGATGTTAGCCACATAATAATAATTGTAATAACTTAAATTGTTCTTCATTTGTCTGTCATCAAATTCAATATTCCTTCCATCTTATGATTAATTTAAAGATATATGTAATGATGTTTGTTATATGAACACATGTAATATAAGAAGTTAAAAAAGAAAATAATAAAAATAATTAATTAATTACACTAATCCACACTTGAGTTTATCATAAATTTTCAAATTTATGCCACTTTAAGAAATGTATTGCTTATATGTAGCGTTTAGATTTTCCTAAAAAAAAAAAAAAATACAACAGCGCTTAGATTACATATATCATTAGTCATATATGTATTACGGGGTATTAAACTTTTTGAGTTATTAGGGAGAGGATCTTGCTATAATTAAAAGTAGAAATATTAACTAAAAATAAGTCTTAATTACACCGATCGATGCATAATTTTGGCATGCATTCCCAAATTAATATTATTATATTTAGGAAATATTTTAAAGGGTTATCCAACCCCTTTTAAAATATTTTTACTTTTAATTATCTTATCCAGCGCTCCTACGATGTTTGTTAGCTTTTATAATGCATTTTACAAGTAAGGGGCTGCCTGGAATAGGTGTAATAGGAGGGGGAAAAAATACATGAGTAATAATTCTGAATTTTTTTAAAGTTTGGATCTAGGGTAATTAATCAGTGGGGTAATCTATTTTCCTAAAAGGGGGTTAATAATTACCCACCTCCCCCCTAGCATAACAATTTCCCCCGTAAAAAAAGCACTCTCCTCTACTATACAATATCTTCCTTCTCCCCTGCTATGTACTATCTCCTTCACCTTCACCCACGCAACTGAAGCTGTTGCCGCCATTATAGCCGCCTGATGGAAGCTGCTAGCCGCCACCATAGCTCATCAATTCCATTACGAACAAGTATCTTGAATCGGACCCATTGGTTGAAGAGATAGTTGAACAAAAGATTAGGGCTTTTGATCCTTCAAGTGAGGCGATGCTCGTAGTGGTCTCAAATTTATCAACAACATGATGGCTGCCGCCGATTGCCATGAGTTGGTGGTCTTTACCCCAGGATTGTTGCCAAATCTTAGAAAATGAATTATTACTCTTTAAATCAATGCTCAAGTAGAATCTACCCCATTAGATATTACCCCCTTCATAATTTATGGAATTCCAGGCATGCCCTAAGTGATAACATTTGTCATAGATTGAATGTTTGATAGTACATTTATTAAGAAACAAAATAATATCACACCATTTGCTTTCTGAAAATTTCATCATACACCCGGGTGTATCATGCTCATGGTACACCCGGTCAAAATACAAGAGTTATAAAAACGCAGAATGAACATTGTGTACAAATACAAAGTACACGAGCAAAAAAATAAATCAAAACGATACTCTTCTTGATTTAAGGGATTGAATTGTTATTTATACTCCTTGATTTAAGGAATTAATTTATTATTTACATTTCATATTACTTTTGATAAACAAAATTTTATTTTTTTTAAGAGAGAGAAATTGAGTTTATATAGAGAGAAAAACCATGTTAAATTTTGAATTTCGAAGTGATTTAATGTCATTACGGAGTTGATTTTATCGTTTCGATTAATCTGTTAATCAAAAGATGTACTACCTCTGTTACATATTAGTTGCAATTTTAAGGATTATTTGTGAGAGATAAAATATTCCAAAGTTGCAACTAATATGTGACGGAGGTAGTAATGATGAATTCGTTGTTGAGAGAAAAGTTTTTTTTTCAATTTTTTAATCTATATTTTTTGTTTTGGCATTACTTTCTAAGGTTGAAGACGATATTCTTCATATTTTGATAAATGTTCTTTTATCACTTTTTAATTGGAATAAATATGTTTTTTGAGTCTGTTCAATAAGTTCTTTGAGTAAAAATTATTTGTTCTTTACATTACAAACAATGTTATTTTAAGGTATATAAATTAATCATGTTCATTGGGTATCAATAATACAAATTATGTTCTTTTTACTTGGATAATATGTTCTTAAATTTTGCATTTTGAATTTTTGAAATTTAAAATTATATTTGTTTGAAAATAAATTTAGATAAAGAAATTCTTAATATCTATTTTGAAATGATTTGACATTAAATTTTTGGTAAAACTCAATTAGTAATTATTTTTTACCTTTTTTAAAAACGGTTTCTCTAAAATTACTGTGTTCTTTATATTTCAGATATATACTCTTTTAAAAATTCATGATATTCTTTATAATTATATACTACATTCTTTTCACTTTAATCCGGATGGTACACCCGACCCGGTGTACGAACCACCAATTGAATTTACATTCACAATTCAAACCTCTGAAATCCATTTTTACACTTTCTCTCTCCTCCCTCTTTCTCTTTTTCTCTCTCCTACTTTGCAAAACCCTCTCAAAAATCACAACCCCCTTCTTCTTCTTCTCCAACTCCATTTTCTCTCTCCTCCTCCTCCTCCTCCTCCTCCTTATTCAAATCCTACCATGTCCAGCAACAAAGAAGAACACCCTTTAAGCTTCTCAAACCCAAACCCATCTTCATCTTCTCCAATCACACTCTCTGAAGGTGACAACTCCTCCAGTTATCTCCTCGAACCTCAGATTGGCAGCGCTTCTAACAGCTTCCAAAGCGACAGTATTCTCTACGATTCCGCCGGAACTAGCACTTGTGACCCTGATTTTGGCTTCTTTAGGCCTGATTTCCGCCAAAATACTCTTCTGGGTAGTGTTCAATTCTATGATCGCCATGTTTTTCTTTGCTATAAGAACCCTCGAAATTGGCCCCCTCGTATTGAAGCTGCTGAGTTTGATCGATTGCCTAGGCTTCTTTCTGCTGCTTTGGCTGCTCGTAAATCAGATATGAAGAAAGAGGTTGTCAATTTGTTTTATTTTTTATTTCTTGATTTGGGTTTTTGTTATTTTGAATTGGGTTTGTGTTATTTTTGTTGTTGATTTATCTGTTGTTTTGAAAATATTGCTTAATAATGTGGGGTTTTTGTGAAATTTGATGATTAGTAATAGTATTGTGAGTATGTTTTTTGATATAGTAAATGAAATGGGTTGCTTTGTGAAATATAGAAGGGGGTGAGATTTATGAAGTATCTGATGAATGGTATCGAACTATTGATTTAATAACTGATTGGTGTGCTTTGGCTGGTTGTTTTGAATTCATTTTGATTTGGGTATGCTTTTTTATTTCCTGTTTCACACTCGATTCGGGCTCTTTTGTTTGTTTGTTTCTAATTTTGTCATTGTTCTGCAAAACAGTTGATGAAATCTTTGATCAAAAGTTGTTTTTGTTGTAGTAATTGTGATTTGGCAGTTACTTTTATTCATTTTGCTTTGGGTATGTAATTCATTAGGGCTGTTGAACTTAGTGTTGGGGTTGCATTATTTATTGGTTGTGATTATTGTAGGACAGTTGATTTGGGTTAAATTCTGAGATATTTGGTGAGTATTGAAATACTGAAAGATTTTTTCCTCAGTTCCGAAACTGTTGTCATCTTTGTATTGCTTGGTCTAGTCACTTAGTTGTTCCGAACTCGTTATGATCATTTCTTATTTTGTTGATTGGGTCTATCAGATGGATTGACTACTAAATGCAAGCTTTATTATACTTCCAAGTGGCTGTAATGCAAAATGTAGGTTTCTGGTGTTTTGTGGTCAGGTGTTTCTATTATTATGGGGAATTTTTTTTTTGCCCCTTCCCTCCCTCCTCTTTCAAACTTAGTCTGAATGATTTTGTAAATTGTTATAGATACGTCTTATACATTTGAGGACTACTCCTTATTGACGGATTTTGAAGTAAACTTTAATAAGGCAGCTTTGTAAACATTGTAACCATATCCGTTCAGGTGATGCTATCTTTGTGGCATTTATTTATCTGTTTTCTGGAATTTACTACTTCCTATGCCCTTTTTTGGTCAGGAAGATATATGCATTTATAAACAGACAAAAATATGAGCATGATTGAGTCGTTGTTGCTTTTCAGAGATACATGAAGTATATATTGCTCATGAGTTGATGCTTGCATGTTATATTATTCATCTAGGATCACATCAGAGTGAAATTCAACTTGGTTTTCCATGCCTTCATAATTTTCCCAAACATTGTCATCAACAGCTAGAGTGGAATGTACTTTCTACACTATGCACTTGATTGTTGTCTTAGGTCAGCAGTCAGCACACTTATCAGTGACTCATTGCTGAAGTGAGTACAAGTCTAATTACTTGTATATTATTTATGTCACCTTGTTGTTAGTCAACTTAAAAAGGATGTCATTTGTGCTGTATCATGTAAATGACATGCATAGTCTTGGTTGGCAATATATAGCAGTATGATGGTTTTTGAGACCACCTTTTTAGATTAGTACCACTATGTGCATTTGATATGCTTGTAAACAAAAGGTATTTAGGTATTGTATGGGAAGGAGGTGGCAGGTACTTGAAGCCTGTTAACTAATTGACCCCCAGAATTCAACAATTATGAACTCTACTTTTGTTGCTGTGATCTTTGGTCTATCTGTTGGTCTTTTTTTTTTTTTTTTTTTTTTTTGACAAGACATGGTTGATTATTCTCTCTGTAAGTTAGTGGTAATGTTTATTGAAAATAGCCCCTTAGTCATGCTGCTGCTGAGCATTAGTTTCATGAGCTTGTTTTCTTATCCTATCTATCTTATTTCCTTGCATCCTGAAGACTCGTCTAACAATCTGTGAGGGACGTGATGGAACTGAAACATCTAATGGAGACGTATTAATCTTCCCAGACATGATCAGATACAGGTTCCCAAACATTTTGATGTTTATTTCTTGTATTGTTAATATGTTGCCTCTCTGCATGCTTCTAGTCTTGTGTGGTGGCTTGTTTGCTGTGGCACTCATAACCTTGGGCACAAATGCAGGAGATTGACACATTTTGACGTCGATACTTTTGTCGAAGAAGTTCTAATTAAAGATGGTGAATGGATTCCTGGAAACCCGGAGAAGCTGAAAGGCTTTTACATTTTTGTATGTTGTCATGGGAGCCGAGATCGTCGTTGCGGTGTGTGTGGACCTCCTTTGGTTGCTAGATTCAAGGAAGAGGTAGATTTACATGGTCTTCAAGGAAAAGTCTCCATTGGCCCATGCTCTCATGTTGGTGGTCACAAATATGCTGGAAATGTAATAATCTTTGGATCTGGGATTGATGGGGAAGTCACTGGGCACTGGTAAGGAGTTTATGTTTTCTGGATGCCTCCCTTCCAATATTTTGAGAGTGGTGCTTGACTTAAAGATATTTGAGTTGCTTTAATAGTAATTCTAGCTACTTTCTGCAGGTATGGATATGTTACACCAGACGATGTTCCTAATTTGCTTGAACAGCATGTTTTGAAGGGAGAAATTGTAGAGTGGCTGTGGAGGTGAGTTATCCATTTGTTCACCTCCTTAATACTTTTTATCCTAGAACTTCTAGGTAGTGTGCATTTTAGGTTAGGTTCTGGGATTGTCATTTTTCAAACATGTAGGTGTTCAATTTAACATAAATGCAGTGGGACATGGGGCTTAGGCAATATGAAAAAATATAAAAATGGTGGTATAAGCAGGATTTAAAAAATATAAAAATGGTTGTAATAAGTTTGATGTCTTATCTACTTCAGGGGTCAAATGGGTTTATCTGAGGATGATCAGCAAAAAGCCCAAGAGTTGAGGCTCCAAAACAAAGAAGGAAACCATTCAGGCAATAATAGACAGCTCTCTTCTGAGCTGCCGGAGTCTCCGACAGGTGTATCTCATTCTGGGTCCAACGGATGTTGCCAGGCAAATGGAAATGCTGCATGCTGTCAATATCCCACCTCAGTGGGAAAGGAGGATGATTTTGTTATTCATGACGGAGAAGTAAAAGTAGCCAATGGGAAGAAGGGCAAAAAGCTATTGCGAAATAACAGCTACAATGAGCTTGGAAAGCGGAAGGTATGTGCTATGCCTTCATGGTTTGAGAGCTGGGAGCGTGAAGATACATATGCAGCCCTTGCAGTTGTTTGTGCTGCTGTTTCAGTTGGTATCGCATATAGCTGCTATAAGCAACTGTAAACCTTGTGTGCCTGGCTTTATGTTGTAATGTTAGTAGTGGTCTAATTGATATTTTTAGCAGTTGAATGCATTGTGCATAGAGGAGAATGCAATGTGAATGTGCAGTGGCATTTTTCTCTTCTGCAATCAGATATGAAGATTTGAAATGTAAATGGATTATAATCTGTAAATTTATCAATGGAATGTGATTTTTAGTTCAATTTAGTTTGGAAAACAAAGTTACGAAGATGCTATCTGCACTCATTTAAACCTTCTGTTTTACAGTTTGATAATTGTCTGAACTTGGTGTGTTTAATCAAAATCATATCGGCTTATTGGGATCTTCCTAATCAATACTTAAAGTGCCAAAATCTCTTTGTAAACAGAATATAACATGTATAGTTTGAATTTAAACAGGTAGATATAAAATTTGTTACTAGTTATACTTGTATTCTTTTGAGAGATCTTGGCACTTCTAAGTTATCTTGAAAAAACCAAAAATTCAGGATTGCCTTGTATGATTTTCCAAGGGCAAGAAATCTACCAAAGAAAAGACCAGATTGACGCTTGCTAAATTTTGAATCTTGTCCAATTCTAGCATTGTTTTAAAGTGAAATTACAGAGAAGTGCACATATTCATGGCCAAAAAGTATCAACGAAACATTCAACAGCCATGGTCTTCCATCCCTTGAAAAACTCTTTCTCCAGCCTGTCGTCGAGGCAACTGCCTTATGCACTCAACAAGACTTCTTACACAGTTAACGAGAGGTCTAACTCTTAGTGAAAGACAACCAATCTGCGCAATCACACCTCCTGCAATTGCTACAATAGTTACAGGTTCCATGATATAAAGTTGCTTTGTTAATTTGTAATTTTATGCTGCTAATTTTGTGATTTTATAAAGTTGCATTGCTGTTACGGCAAAGTAGATTTTTAGTGATATAAATGCTTTCTTCAAACACTTACTAACTTAAAAAGGCTTGCAGTTTCATAATAGATGATCAACTTTGGACATTATTTCAAAATTGCAACATGAAATCCTAAATTAGGAGTTATTAGATTACAGGCTACAACAATATACGTTGATAGATAGCAATAACCGGTAGGAACATTCTCGAACATATATAATCATTTATGAGGTGGCTAAAAGAAATTATACAAGATATTATAATATTTAAGAATATGACCTTCAGTCCTGCCTAAGATATATAAGTAGAGGTACAACATCCGCTAAGGTGGTGTTTTCATGCCTCAACCACTTCCAACATGCCTGCATTGAGGTAATCCAAAGCATCGGTAATACATAATCGAAGATGAAAGTATGCTCTTTACGGACTAAAATCTGTCATGAAGTGATTCGTGGCCCCAAGCATTGGTATCTAGCAGATTGCGGACCAAAGGGTGAAAACCCTTTCTGGTTTTTTTCCATATCAGTTAATTTTGATGTCTAGATCACTTATCTGTTTCGAGAGCGATCTTACAAGACCGTTCTGATCCTTCTGGTCTTCCAATCGATGAAATTCTGATTCTATGGTTTTAGCAATTTTGGCATCGTCGGGGTCAGGCTCAGGGAACGCCACATGGAAGGACCCTTGTTGTTTCAAGGGTGCTGTCGGAGCAGCTTGCTCCCTGACATAGTTATATAGTTCTTGATGGAAGGGGTGATCAAAGGAGAAACAATTATCATTCATCCCATTTCTAGAGTGTCGAGAAGACCCAGATCCTTCTCTCTTACAAAAATGTGGGAGGCACGCATAATCCATAATCTGAATCCAGGTAGCATTTCAGAAATTAGTCAGCCCATCATGATGTATTTAGACAACAAAGGTATCCAAATGTTTCACAAATTAGGAAGAAGGAAGGGAAAGGTGTTTTTTTTTTTTTTTTTTTTTTTTTTTTTTTAAACTATAATGGAAAGTAAATCGGATCCTCCATTTCCCTTCCCTTCCCTTCTTTTCCGTCCATTCATATCAAAATAAAGGAAAATGGATCCATTACTTTTCCTTTCCTTCCCCTCTTATAATACTTTCATCCAAACACATTATAAAGGTATCCACATAGAAATACAGAAGGGGGTTTCTGTGCCACAGTTTCGGCAAAAACATGTTGAACATATACAGGGAAAAGAATGTTAAGAATAAAACTAAGTCTTGATAGGTATCTATATCAATAAAAGAACTGAAGAGAAGGGAAATAAATAACTACAAGTTATTTAGTAGTTTACAAAGGAAACAAGTGGCATATTTTTTCTATCCTTCCAAACTGGCGAATTCCTCAATTTTTGAGAGTAAAGGAAAGTGAAGATTTCGAGTAAGTTTCTATTTTCAATTTCCTCTCTTCTTACCAAAACCCATCTATATTTTGTGCCAAAAATGGTAAACTCATTTATTTCATTTCCCTTCCTTTGTTTTGCATCCAAATCCCTATACAAAACAAGACTCTATAATCAAAATTATTATGCATCAATGCTTTGTCATTCAGATCTTTCACTCTAATGCACTAATGTTTAACTCCACTTAAACACTAAATAACCACCTAAGTACAGTAGTCTATTAAAGTATATCAGAATAATCCCAAAAATACCCAGGTCAAATTGTATTGGACAAAAGGGTCTGACAATTATCATTTTATCTACCTGCTAAATACCCATCGAAAGTTAGTAGTTAAGATGGATCACAAAAAAAGAGTAAACAGGCGAAACACTACAGCTAGAAGGAATTCAATCTGCCCACATAATAAACCGTCAGTCTATCCCCTCCCTTCTCATAACTCTTCTCAAATAGGATTTTCCTCGATAATTAGAAACCAAGTTTTTCTGAACCTGACATTTCCAAGAATATGTGAATATAGTATATAGTTAATCATGTGAAGATATCAAGAATATAAATCTATCTGATCAAAGGAATAGTGACATCATACATGTATGCCATTTAACATATTGCAGTACTTAAGGATCTCAATGGCTCAGTAAATCATGCAATTAAATTGATGATCTACGAAGCAATATTACTCCGTACTAAAGTATATAAGTTTACCTTCAGTAACTCATCCCTGCCACATCCTTGAAGAACTTGAATTTTCTTCCGAGTCCTCTCTTGCAGAAGAGGCCTAACAACCTGTTGACATGCCATTAGAGGTGGACCACCTTTGATAGCATCTACTTTAAGTGGAAAGGATTAGATAAGAGGCAAACCTTCCAACATGCTGAGAATATATATGGTGCATTAACGATGTAATAAGTATCAGTCTTCTCTGGATAGTTCAAGTCGTCGATAGTTGTTATTACAGTCAGCAGCTGCAAATGAACAGAAGCGATAAAATGAGTGTTGGTCGCCACATTTAAGGTAAGATAAAATCAGTTCAACATTTTGCATAAAGCAAAGAAGAAGGTAACAAAATGAATAGAGAACCATAAAGAACAGGTTTGAAGAAAGAGAACAGGAAAAGATGGAATGGAACAAAAAGGGTAGGTGTGGGGGACTTGGGAGGGTATATTATTCTTTATACTGAAGATGAGATTCCAAGGATATGTTCCCATCGCCAATTAATGGCATAGAATCTATGTAGCTGTTCCCACCAATTTGGACTAAAGTTGGTAAAGGTATAGTGAAGTATTGAAATGATGAGATTCCGAGTGAATTGAAACAACCTCCAACCAAAACAAAGGACAAGGTCTAGACAATTTTTTGACATCAAATGTGTAGTCCGATATCGTATCAAGGAGCAACATATGCAGGAATGTTTGGAAAGTGTTTAAAGCCCCTATAGCCAACTTATTAGTCTTCTCCAGCTCCGATCATCTTACAATTTTCTCCTCTACATAACTTAAAGGATATCAAATGGACAATGAAAGACTTTAGTAGTGAACCATTAATGGTTTAAAAAGTTACCTTTATTTGATTAAGGGCGGATAATTTTAAGCCAGTCATATCAAGAACCTTGATGCAGCTACTAATCAGTCGTCCACACTTCTGTGATGCCATTGGCTGCAGAACACAAATAAAAAAGTCCTTTAGATATAAAAAAAAAACACGTATATGCTCTACATGCATGCACCCATACTAGCATCATACATTCATACTCAAATACTCACCATCACAACACGGTCTCTGTATTCATTCATTTGGATGTGTGACTGCACGTAGTAGTGGACCTACAGAAAGAAATGTGATGCAAATAAGAAATAACTATAGTATATATATACAACTATACAAGAGTAACAAAGGATAGGAATTAAAAGCAGAGAGATCCTTTTAAGCCAAGCAATATGCTTTGAGTTACAATCACAACACTACACCTTTTTTGGCCAAACAGACAAGATTTTCCCCTACCATTCCAAGCAGCATGCATGGGCAAGAAACAAAGAGCCTATCCGAAGTAATGGAATAACTAATCTTACGATCAATCACCAATAATTTGGAACAGTTTAGTGAAGCTGCAGAGAAGAAAACTGCCGGTGGAACATCTTGTGTTTCTGATCTCAGTGACTAACTCAGTTCAACTATCTCAATGACTCTACCAGGGCAAACAAAGAGTTTATCCAGAATAATGAAATAGCCAAAGTCCCAAATCATGAAGCACTAATCATCCGTGAATTTAGATCAGTCTAGTGAAGCTGCATAAATGACAATAGCCCATGGCACATCTTGATCACAGTTCAATTATTTAATTAAGTGTCGAAATTCAATTCATTTTTTATTTTTTCCTTTGCATTTATTGTAATGCACTAACTAACACTGCAACAGCATAAATACAATTAAAGCAACTTAATCCCCTGATTATCATTCAATACACTTTCTAAATGGTAAAAAGGGCCAACAAGTGAATAACTTACGGATGCTTTGTCATATGTACTATGCCCCACACCAACAGCAATAACAGGCATACCCTGATTAAGACAGAAACCACCTTCAGTTGAAATAATACAATTGTAATTCTGTATTGAGCAGTACCGGAAGCCAAATGCACCCAGAGGAAATAGATGAATGTAATTTTACCTCTTTTGAGTAACCTGAAAGTCCTACAAGCTGAGAGTCACGCACTTTTCGGTAAAGCTCAGCAGGAACAATAGGTTTCTGGGAAAATGAAATTATTGGATTAGAATGTTATATCATACATACAGGCTCCTTATGATATTCCACCCACATAAAGACTCAAACTTCCTAGAAGATGCTAGTGATAACTGATAATATACATCATAACCAGTGAGTTGTATGACATGTCTCCGGACTGTAACTAAGGCAGCGATCATTGGTTGCAGTGTTGCACTTACAGTTAGTATATTGTCAATATCATTTTGCACCCTCCAATTTAAGCTGTCAACCAACTGCAGAAACTCACTAATGTCAGATAAAACTTCAATTTGTGTAGTCTAAAGAAATCAAGAATGTATGGCAGAGGATCAACTGAAATCAATCTTGATTACCATTTTGTGTGCCTTCTCGACATTCCAATCCCTAGCTCTGAGAAACCTCATATATGTATCGGTAGGGTACCCCTGATGCATATTCTGAAATAAAAAACGGAAAATAGGGCCGTCAATTTATAATCAATGATAGTCTAAAAATTCCCGAAGATATAAACTTCAACGCTCTTCATAAAACCAGAACTACGTGCTAGATCAAGTATAAAATCCACAACACCAACTCATGCTAAATGCAAGTAATAACCAATAAACAAATTGAAGATGCATCATAACTCAGTCATCTAATTATTAACAAGCCAAGAATCATCGAAAATTCCGGCAGCAAACTCGATAAAATCATCACCACAACCATCAACAGTAACAAAAAGGCTTGGAATTTACAATCACATCTTGCTTTAGTGGCAGAAAGTTTCATCAAAATCCAAAAGACGGCAGCCTCACAAACGGATCTAGTGGTGTACAAGGAGAAGTGGCCAAAAATGATTCTTTAATCAACCATATAATGATAATAGTTTACCAGATCAAATCTTTTGGATCAAAGAGACATCATTTCACAGTGTCGGTGCTACAACATAATTCAATCACAAAGACAAGATTCTTTTACTCTTATTAGCTACTATTCCACTCAATTAGCAAATTGTAAAGATCAGAATTAGTCAAAATTAGTGACTCATTGACCAAATTGAATCAGACCATTAAACCAAACAATCAGAAAAATAACATTAAATCACAAAATCAGAAGATAAGAAACCCAAATCAGTAACCCATCAAATTTAACTAAGATCAAAATAACCCCAATTACACTCAAAAATAAAAAGTAAAATCTGAGATTGAATAATAAATAACAGAAACAGTTAAACTAACCTGGAAAGTCTTCTTCAGTGATTCATCAACTGCAATAAAAATGCCACACTTGAAGAGATTATACAGTGTAAATCAAAGATCAGAACTTTTTAACTTAACTTTCAAATTTTTATTTATTTATTTTTATTTTTATTTTTATTTTTATTTTTATTTTTTAAAAAAAAAAAATTTAGGGGTGGAAATTAAAATGAAAAATTAAGATTACTAACCTCCTTCCATCAAAGTTTCAAACTTTTTGATAGCATCTTCATTCGCAATACCCATTTCGATTTAACTGGAAAAAATTGTGAAGTGGGTCCTCTTAAAAATGAATTGGGATCCTTAATAAGAAAGAACCCCTTTTTTTTTTAATGTTGTTGAGGAGAGAGGAAAAGAAATGGAGGAATGGAGCTGAGTTATTCACACCCACCCTGACTGGACTGTCCTCTCTGCAATCTGGAATTTGCTCCTCTCCTTTTATGATGATGGAAAGAGTGAAATCACAGCGCTTTCTTTCTCTCTCTATCTATTTCTCTTTCTCTCTCTAAAATTATTTATAATACGAGTATTATTATAATTATTGAATGTTGACAAGATTTTTCACCGTTAAAATCAAAGTTTAAATACTGTATGTAACAGCAATTATACTGCTTAGCAAAAAGAAAGATTACTTTTTATTCCGTTTTTAAAAACTTGTTTCACTTTTTGTTTCCAGCCATTTATAAATACTTGCTTTATTTCCTTTTTTGTAAAGCTTTTACAATATTTATTTATTTCTCTCAACTAGTAGGATCCAATAAAATTATATTTTATTACCTTTAGATTCTCTCTCCTCCAATTTACCTTCCACTAACCCCATTACCTCCATATTTTATTACTTTCTTCAATTTTTTCAAAAACTCTAAATGGAGTAAGTATTTAAAAACAGAGGGAGTAAGAAATAAAAATAATAAATCTGTCTTACAAAAAATAATACATGTATGGAATAGAAAGATTATTTCCTCATGTATTCAATGTAGGGCCTATATCTTGGTCTTTTCTATTCAAACATTTACTTGTTCTTTTTATTTTTTACAATTTTGAAATATCCTTATCTTTATCTCCGTTCCATGAATTTCTTCTCATTTGTCTCGAAAACAATCATTGTTTTGATAGAAACAAAATTTCTGAAAAGTTGATATTAGAAAAAAAAAATTGTGTTAAATCAAATATTTTGTAATAAAGTTGCACTTGATAATGTTTTTTTCTCTTATATTTTGCATTTGTTTATGAAAGTTCTTACTACTTTTCGATTTTTTTTTGTTTAGTAATTATTTTGACACCTCCATCTTATTCCAATTTTCACAAACCCCTTTTTTTCATAACCTAACCCTCCATTACCCCCACATATCATATTACACGTCCTTTTATATTTTTTAAATATTTTATAGGTGATCTGACCAAAAGACACTCTAGCGATCAAAACATCTTATAGGTCAACTTAGTCCGATTTATTACATGTTTTTTCTATATATAAAAAATTAATTAATGACATTAATAAACAAAAATCAATAAAGATTGAGCTGATTCATTAATTTATGCATAGTTATAAACATAGAAGATCTAATAAGGTGATTTCATAAAATATCAATATACAAGAGTATAATACTGTATACAAGTGGTATTTTTTATAAAGATAAGATAAAAAAAGCATTAGAATGCCCTTCTCACGTGGGTAAATTATACAAGTTGTAATTAGGAATAGAAAGCATGGCCTTAATTTCCTTCGTTATCTAAGGACTATTCTACTCCCTCTGTTTCATAACGTTAGTCGCATATGGAATCAATCACATAAAATAAGAAAAGAAGAATATTTGGAATCTAACATTAAAGTACAAAATAATTCATAATTAGTTTACCTTATTTAAGTTTTTTAATTTTTTTTTTGGGAAAGCATAAGTCATAATTGTATAATTCAAGGTAGAAATTTTCTTACTTAGAATCATGTCATCAATCCTTAACCAATTAATTCCAAAAAAATTAAGTTAAAGATGAAACATATTCAATATGGATAGATCTTTATTAAACGCCCAAAATAGTATATGGAATTAACATTATAAAACGGAGGGAGTACTTTATTTTGTCTATTTTTGACTATTGACCATTGCCATAGCTAAAAACGAAGTACTTGGTTTATGAAATCAGCTATAATGTTCTTAGTTTGCACATTCAACCCACATTTTTTTTTTCTTTTTGAGACAAAGGTTTGTTTGGTTTATTTATCATGTATCTTATGTCAAACCACTTCGGATAGGTTTGTAATAGCCGACACATACGTACATGAAATGTCAATGTACTCCAAATTGAATTAGCATTTAGTAGGTAGAGTGCGACAAAATTATCAGAGTTGATTAAAGTATTGAAGGAGGTATTTAAAATCATCAGGATTTAGTTTTTATATACGAATAGTACTTTTATTTTTCTAGCTATATGAAACTCTCTAAATTAAAAATATATGAAAATAAAATAAATTTACTTTTAGCCTTTAGTAGCATAAAAAGCATATGCATGTATTTAAGTTAGCTTTAACACATATAATTGTATTGCAAGATAAAAGAGGGTTTTATTGCAAATTTTGACATCAATTAACAGTCTCCCTTTGTAAATCCATGTCTACTTTTGGATAATCATGATAATGTTGATAATTTTCATTTTGATGTTATCAGGCATAACGAAATTTCCCAAGAGAATTTTCTGTCTTTTAGCTAATAAATAGTAAAGGAAATTTCCACCCAAAAAAAAAAAAAAAAAAAAAAAAAAAAAAAAACAAAAAAATAGTAAAGGAAAGAGCCAAAAGTTAGTTACGTAACTACATATATGTACATAGTACAAACTTCTTGATCTCTCTCTCGAGTCTCTCATAAAAAAGTTTAATTTTCATTTTCTTAAATAACAAATTTGAGTAATAATTAATTATACAACTCCATTCATTTGGAATTGAAAATTTTACAGCATTTGATTTTTATAGGTCAAATATTGTGAACTATATATGATCACATTTTAAAACTAATAATCAGTGTGTAAATAGTTAATTACAAACATTATCAATTTAAATGAAAACTAGTTAGGATAACATAATAAAATTTCAAATTTATTTTATTAATACGTAACGAATTGTTTTAATTGTTAAAGTTACGTCTATCTCATGTACAAACTCAATAATTATGTAAAGTCAAATCACTCAAACGTAGGCGCATAGTGTTTAACTAAAAAGAGATGGATTATAAAAGGTGGGAAAGAAAGGGAAAAATCAAAGATGACTGAGCATGCATTGATTTTTAAGCATGCATTGATTTTTAAAGTTCAATTCATTCTTAAATCCAAGAACTTTCACACGTAGATAAGTAAAAAAGGAGTATCCTATAATAGTATAAAACAGAGGGGTCTCAAAAAAAAAAAAAAAAAAGTTTCAATTATTTGGTGTGTAAACCGTGAAATTTACTTCGTAGAAGTATATACTTGTATTTTATAGTCAATGTTTCAGAATTATGAGGAGTTGTTAAAGTTTGGTAGCAATTTCAAACATGCAAATAGTGCATGCATACAAGTTGGTAGAAGAACTTAATCTTCAACCTACCACATTAACCTCCTTTTTAATTTATTATTAATTAATTATTTGATTTTATGGTAAATCAATTGACGTTTTATGTGAAATATGAAGCTAATTACCACCAACTTTCTTGCATAAAACTATAGATTGTACATCAACTTAATGTGAGATAATTTATTGTACTAGATGGTAAATTTATAAATTAGCTATAATTAACCTTTTACTTGATAGATAGATAAGTCGGGTCAATATTCTACTAAAGAAAGTACTTATTTAATTCGAGTGTTTAAGCATAGCCCACAAATTTCTACATAAAGTCCACAATTATTTTAAGTTTGACAGTTTTGCCCTTTTTTTAATTTTTACCAAAAACGTTATTCTCTCTCTCGAAAAATGTGGAGCCGGACTGGATCGCCGAGGGACGGCGGAGAGCCGTCATCGTCGCCGGAAAGCGAGGTACCTTGGAATTTGTAGTTACAAAATGCTGGCTGACAGATGGCCTGACCGCCGCCACCACCACATTTCGAATTTTTTTTAAAAAAAAAAAAATTTATTGAAAGTTTTTTTTTTTTTTTTATGGTTTTTTAACTTTGATATATTTGAAATTAAATATGTGTTAATAATTTCAAAAAAAAAAACAAACATTAAATTATGATTTAATTTGAAATTATGTTTTAAATATGTGTTAATAAAATTATGTTTTAATTTTGTATGTGTAAATTAAATATGTGCTAATAATTTCAATAAAAAAAATAAAATTATGTTTTAATTTTGTATTTGTATGAATACTTTTATACATAATTATGTGTTAATTTTGTATGTGTATGAATACTTTAATACGTAATTATTTGTTAATTTTGTGTTAATTATGTGTAAACTTAGAAATTAAATGTATTATGCGCTAAATATAGAAATGAAATTTACAAATAAAAAATTTAGAAATTACTTATGTGTTAATTTTGTGTTAAATGTATTAATTTAATCTTTATATAATTCTATGTATTTTAAATTATTTAATTGTTGTAGGATTTTGGTAGAGACGGTGTTGATTACAGTGGGATTTTTGTACATGATGGTCCCTTCGAAGATGCTCAACAAGCGATTGATTGGGAAAAATAGGTTGCAATTAGATCTGATTTTTGTTTAGTAGTCGCATCTCATAAATCTCAGCGGGATGGTGGAATGGATCGCATTTTGAGATGCGACCGTTATCGCAAAAGGGAGGAACGAAATTTCAGTACAGCGATTCGGTTTGATACAAAGCGAAAAGGTTGTGGGTGTGAGTTCAGAGTAAAGGTTCGGCAACACCAAAGTCGTGACGGTTGGGAAGTGAAGGGTTACTCTAAATGGGGGTATCACAACCATGAGATGATAGTATATGAAGTGGGTCATCGACAATTAAGCGGCCTAAGTCCTGCTGCAAAACTAGTTGTCAAAGAAATGAGTGATGCTCAAGTGAAGCCTGCTAAAATATTAACATATGTGTTAGAGAAATTTCCTGAAGACCGACCAAACCGAAGACACATCTACAACGTCAGACAGAAACTGAGGTTTGAACGGTTAGAGGGAAGGAACCCTATTCAGCAGCTTCTACACCAGGCACAAGCACGTGGTTACCTGTTCTGGTTTAATTCTGATGAAGAGACATCGGAGGTGACTCATTTATTCCTTGTGCGTCCTGATTGTGCCGATATGATCAAGTCTTGGCCATCTGTGATTTTGATCGATTCAACATACAAGACAAACAAGTATAAGTTCCCATTGGTTGAGATGATTGGGATGGCTCCAACGAACCAGAACTTTCTGATTGGTTATGCAGTCATCAAGGATGAGACGGCTATGAGTTATTATTAGGTGTTGGAGAAGTTGAGAAACTACATCGACCCTAATGTTCAGCCATCAGCCTCGTCAGTGATTGTGAGGGAGGTCTCTTTGCCCCTATAGCGGAGCTGTTTCCAGAATTAAAGCATTTACTGTGCACATGGCACATCAACAACTGTGTGAAAGTCAAAGCCTACAACCTTTTCAACAAGAACTTAGATTCAGCAGAGAAATCGGTAAATGGTAAGTGGCGGAAGATCCTGCAAGCTACCACAGAGGCAGAGTACGATCGAGCCTTGGATAACTTCAAGGATGTGTACCAATGGTACCTGGAAATGGTAAACTATGTGATGCAGCAGTGAATACCTCAGAGGGAAAAGTTTCTCATATATTGGACAAACCAAGTTCTTCAGTTTGGAAAAACTACAACATGTAGAGTTGAGAACGCTTATAGAGCTATGAAGGACTGGATTGATTCTTCCACATCTGCTCTGGATACACTGTTCGAGAGAATAAACAAGGCTATTGATACTCAAAAGAACAGCATCAAGAACTCTCTTAAGGACTCTAGACGGCGACATGGCATGATGTATTGCCATTTCATATTTAAGATTCTCCATGGTCGTGTGTCACACTACTGCTTGGGGTTGATTCTGAGCGAGCACAACAGGATGAAGGAGTTGGGTGATGAAGTGGCTATTCGGTGCAGATGTGCTATATCAGTGACTCATGGACTATTTTGTGCATGCACCATTCACCGCGTAATTACGCAAGATAGGGCGTCGTTACATGTTGATCAGGTTCATCCATTCTGGCGGACGCTCGTTATTGGAGAGCATGTTGTTCCACAGACGGTCCACCGTGAACAGGAGGAGTTGGAGCAGTTTCGTTCGATGTTTGACCGAGTGTCCTCCAGTCACCCTTAAATCATTCGTGATGTTACCCACGTACTTCATGACATGTTCAACACGTCATGCTTGGATCACGAGGAACCTGAAGGGGTCGAGCGACCTAGAGGTCAAAAACCACGGCGGAATAGGAGTGCGTTTGAGTACATTCGTGGTCGTGGCCGTGGTCGTTCATCGTCATCCAGTCGTAGACAATCTTCTTCGTCGGTGAATATGCCCGCACCGGTACAGTACTTTACTTTAATTTACTTTTTAGAATGTTTGTTTAGTTTACTGCTGACTTTTTAATTATGTTTATTCATATGTGCAATAGGAAGAATGGATATTGATCAGTTTCCATATAAGGACAGGATCCCTAACATCATCATGGCATACTTGGACGGGTGGAATGATGTGGTTGCAGATGGTAACTGCGGATTCTAGGTCGTGGCTAATGTGCTTCAGATGGATGAAGACAACTGCGGTTTAGTGCGTCAGTTGATGTATAGTGAAATCGTCTCAAACCGAGATGTTTATCGTTATGTGTATGATCAAGACTTGGATAGTTCTCTTCAGCGTATCCGGTGGGGAGGAGGACCTTGCGGTCAAAATCATTGGTTCGACGCGCCACTTGATCTGTTTGCCGTTGCAAACATCTACAAGTGTGCAGTCATGCATTTTGGGCTTGGTTTGCATAGTCGAGCTTATTATCCATGTACCACAGTTCTCCCTTGGTGTTCGCGTGCGACCGTTACCACACCGGTAAAAGAGTTAGCTATTGCATTTCTAGGGCACCGTCATACAGACATTTCATCTGATTGGACCTGTCATCCGATTTTCCGGTGCCACTGATCATACCTCAGTGGTGCACCATTCGCACACCAAGCGTAGAGGGTTGGGATGTGTTGTATCATGACCGCATCCACCATTAGAACAACGAACCTAGCTGCCTTTTAGTTTTTCACACATATACCTTTTCTATGTAACCTTGTATTTTTATTGCTATTTTTATTCCATTTTTTATTTTTCGTATTCTAAGTTTGACTAAATTTATATCTTGCATGCACACTAATTAGTATTTGCGCGTTACAAACTAAAAAGATAATCTCAAAATTTAAAAACTTAAAATAATAATGTCAAATGTTACAAACTAAAAAGATAATGCCAAATTGTACAAACTACTATGATAATGTACAAAATGTTCTATAAATAAACTGCCCATAGATCAGTAATCCCTCTGTGAAGCCCACTGCCACTGCTCAAGGGCCCGTTCCAGATCACTAGTAATAGCTCTGCCTGCTGCAGTCGTCATGTTGTTCCTCTCCTGAAAGAGTCTTTGTCCCAGCAGCATCATCTTTCCCATCCACTACACACAACGTCAGACATAAAATTCAACATCGATGTATTATTAAAAAAAAAAAAAAAAAAAAAAAACACACACAACAATAAATATTTTATGAGACATACCGCATCCACGGTAGTGGGCGGTGGCACATCATCATCATCGGCGTCGTCGCCATCGTGGAGGTCTCTGATCAACCTCGGGTGCGAATACCGTCTGTACCATTCCATGTAGTGCTGGTCACACATGCAGTCACCCCAGTTAGCGGCCGCTGCAGCTCCGCAGTCCATAGGCGGGCAACCATCGGAAACTGCTCCCATGTGGCAATCATGCTTTCTGGCCATTGGACGACGTACTCCTTTGACGACGCAGATCGAACCGCCTTACTGGGCCATGCTGGTGGAGGAGGGACAACTTGGACAAATCCAAGCTTGCGAAGACAGCGCTGGGGCATGTACGCCTCTACGATCTCACGATACTGAATCAGTCCTATGTAGAGGGTCATGGTTACCCTATTACTAGGGTTCTAGCCGAAAGGCATCCAGATCACCTGCACATTTTTTCAAATGAGTAAGATTCATATAATAAATGCATTAAAATATAAAATTAGAAATAATTTATACATTTTACCTCTAAGGGGGATATCCTGTGAAGCAATAGTCGTATCGATTGGAGGCGGTCAACAGACTTCTTCTCGAAGTGCGGACTCCACGCAGAGGCACGTGCCATTCCATCTCCAATAGGAACCGAGTCGCGGTGTGATCGAAACGCAGGAAAATACTCGTATATCCCGGTCTGTAATAATGTCAGACATCCAGTGATACCTACTGCGTCAGCCCGACTCGAGAATCCTAACTGGCGATACAGATACGCCAACTAAGCCGACCCCCAAGAATATTGGCCTACTCTGTCAGGCTCACACGCGTCAATTATGTCGCGTGGCCTGAGCTTGTTTCCGCTCTTATCTGGAAACAAGGTACACCCGAGGAGAAGAAAAACATATGCAGCCAGTTGTGTGTCATGCGTCCTACGTGCAGTGGGGTGCAAACATCGCTTCAAAACGGCTGCGATCTTCACACCATCGTGATCCCAAACACCAAGCGTCGCGGTGTACAGCACAGCCCTATCCACCACCAACAGCTCCGCTAGTAAATCTGTCTAATCCGCATCAGTCATAACAGAAAGTTGTTTTCCCTCTGCGGGAATCCCAAGGATGGCCTCGACGTCATGCAACATGATCGTCATCTCACCGAACGGAAGGTGGAAATAGTTCGTATCCGGCTGCCATCGCTCAACGAAAGTCGTGATCAGCGTTGAGTCAATCTTATCGTGCATGGTTGCAGGAAGGTGACTCACTCTAGTGCCCCTCGATCGGCCGACCATCTTGCTCTCCTCCGGCCAAGCCTTAGCCATCTACACAAAAAGTTACAAGTCTTTTCCCGGGTTTGGCATTTCAAAATGCCCGTATCCAAAGCCCTCTCCTGGTCCTCCCAGATACGGGTAGCTATGTGTCCTAGAAAGCTAGGAATCACACTCCCGTCTACAGGTCCCCAAGCCACCTCACCCCTCACCACCCAAGAATCATTAACGACCCTTGACCGTTTTCTGCTTACCACAGACACAGTGGACGTAGATGATGTGCCAGATCTACTAACAAATCTACCATCTCTACCTTTACGCACATATACCCTATGCGTCTCATACATATCATCAAGCCTCTGACTGAATGGACCGTAATCATCATATGGTCCACTCTGATCGTCCACAACTTCATCTGCCTCCTCCTCCTCCTCCTCACCATCATCATCTTTATCCTCCTCTGGATGGTAAACCCGTTCTCTGCGAGCCGAGGCCGAAATACCACGGGATCTAACGTGTCTGGGCCCCAAGCTCTCCATTGAATAGTTTCTACTTCTAATAAATTCCATACTCTTCCCCGCACTAGGTCGATAATGCGATACCTAACTCCATTAAAAAAAATTAAAATATATATAAACATAAAAAATAAAATAAAAAATAACTAACCAAAAAAAATCAAATAAACAAAAAAATACTACCAAATTGACATAAATAAAAAAATAACAGATGACTGAGAAAAAATATAAAAAAAATTACACAAAAAGGAAAAAAAAAACCAAAAACATACAAAATATATATAAACAAAAGAAAAATTTTAAAAAAAAATAACTAACCAAAAAAAATATCAAATAAACAAAAAATACTAACACATTGACATAAAAAAAATAACAAAACACTGCAAAAAAAAATAAAAACCAAAAAAAAACAAAGTAAAAAGAAAAAAAATTACCAAAACATACAAAATAAATATAAACATAAAAAAAATTACAAAAAAAACAAAATAACTTGGAAAAAAAATATAAAAATAAACAAAAAAACCATACAAATAATTGAAAAGGAAATATAAACATAAAAAAAAATACAACAAATTTGAAAAAAAAAATAAAAATATACAAAAAATTGAAAAAAAATAAACATAAAACAAAAATACAATAAACCGACAAAAAAATATACACATAAACAAAAAAAAATAAAAAATAATGGAGGGGCGTCCCAGCCAGACGCCAGCCCACGGCGGCGGCGGCTGGGCAGGACGCCAGAGCCACGGCGGCGGCGCCCTCGCAAGACGCCACCACCGTGGCCTTGGTGTCCCGACCAGACGCCGCTGCCGTGGGACTGGTGTTTGGCTTGGGCGCCGCCATCGTGGCCACGGCGTCCTGGCCTGGCGCCCCACCTTCTTCGCGGTTTTTTTTTTTAATTTTTAAAAAAAATTACCTTGCCATCGTGTGACCGTCTTCTCTCCGCTCTGCCGCCGCCAATTCCTTGCCTTGCCGCCTCGACATTGTCGTAGTTTGAATTTTTTTTTTTAGAGAGGAGAGAGAAAATGATTTTTTTCTTAAAACAAATAAGGGCAAAAGTGTCAATCCACCTAATTTTTACAGGCGATGTTTAGCAGTTGACATTTAATTTAGTTAGAAGGATAAGTTGTCAGATTTTTATAAAAAACTTATTATAGCCTTTATAGGTAATACTACCATTATGTATATTTTATATAGTGCAATACGATCATATATATAATTGACTAATTGTGTTATTTAAAGATTAGAATACAACTTACAAATATATACATGTAATCGATATTTATTTTTTTTTGTTTAGAGAGCCACAAGGGCGAGTAATAAGAATCGATCACAGAATCACCTGGAAACGGGAGGGGAGCTCTTACCACTGAGGTATCCCCCACTCTCGTACATGTCATTGATTATGACTAATAAGTAATCGTAATATTTTAATATGACACGGATGTGTTGCTGATACTATAATCTTTGTTATCATATACTTCGTATGTTGAAATAATGCCAGGAAAGGAGTTGCATGCTTCATACTTAATTTAATTTATGGTTGCATGTAAGTTCGGTTGATAGCAAAACTAATATTCCGATCCTTAATTAGCTTTTATCTTTCACATTATAGTATTATACGATGATTTTAATGTATATGACTTAAATATATACTTGTATATAATTAAGCTACAAGTATTATATTATTTGTTAGTTTAAAAAATAACTTTATAAATACATACGTAAGCTAAAATAATACTTAAAAGTACGTAGTAATTAATATTAATTAGATGGAAGAAGTAGTATTTCTCGTCTATTATTTCAATAATTTAGTCATGTTATTTGTCTTTGGCATATATTACTCAATTCCCCTACCTACCTCACTAGTTTTTGTGATGTCCAATAAACTATGCTTAATTCGGCTTAATTTTAAACTCATTATAAATTAATAATTATCTTAATCAAGCACTATGGAAGTGACCCATATCTAATCTTTCCTTTTCAATATATTAACATCTAAATCAAACTGATGATCGGTATCTAATCATCTTTTTGTAATTAAGAAGAACCACTTCCAATTAATTAGTTGATTAATCTTAACAATGCAATTAATTGGGTGAAGATTAAGATAATACAATATATGAACGTGATAAGAAGAGAATATATATTATGAACTATATGGATGACATTGCATGACATACTATATACACAAATACTGTCCGTTAATAGCCGAAGGTATAGATGCCCATCTTATTTTACGTCTTTTTGTTGACATTGTTAGGAATAATATTCATATCTTTTTTCATAACTAAAATTACACTAGCTCTTTATTTAAGCAATGGCCAACATTTAGTACCTATACCTTTTTTTTTTCTTTTTTTGGGGGGAATGGGATCGGAATAACGAGGATAAATACCCTTTACAATATACCTTAGCAACGACGACGCAGTTACTACCTAATATATTTATGTGAAAGACGAGGTTGTAATATGTAAGGATCTAGCTACAAGGACGACGGATATTGAGTAAATATCTTGTTGATTAATTACTCGTTTTCATTAAAAAGATCCGTGTTAAAATGTGGGATTTTGATATTTAGCTACTCTTGATACATGTTGCTGATAAGATGATAAATATACAAAAATGACTATAATCTTCGTCTTTCTTCAATGATATTAAAAAAATTAAATACTCTATAAATAAATAATGATTGATACAAATCCAATAATTTAATTATAATAGTTGCTTATTAACATGTTTTAAAAATCACTACATACCTTTTATTTGTTTGAAAACAAAAATCACTACTTACCTAGTACTTCGTATATATTTGTGGTCAATTTAAATCAATTTCAAAAACTATGTGCGCAGCATGAGTAATGCGATTAGCTAAACATTTCTCACAAGTTCTGACCAAACAAAAAGCTAGATAATGTACCTCATTGTAACCTAATTAACAAGTATAATATTTCCTTAATGAAGCAAACACTTTTAATTAGTTAGGCAAATTAAAGGAAGGAGACAATTTAAAGGCGTTAGTTTGATTAACCATCTTGTCTCTCTAATCTAATTACTTTAATTATGAACCACATTCAAAGGTACGAGTATTACTAAACCACAGATAATGACAAGAAACACCTATGTCATCCATTCTTCACCAAAAAAAGATGCTCAAATAATTCAACGTACTACAAGTATGTATTCTTTCCCTACTTGTGGAAAGCTTCTAGTTCGAGGCATAAACGAGTATTAGTAGCAAAATGCTTTGCCTTTGCCCATATTCAATTTAGCAAAGCAACTAACCTGCTCACCTCGCCGAGGGCACATGTCCAAGTTGGCTCCCCACTTATTAGGGACTAAGATTTTAATTCGCCAACTAGAGAGACTGAATGATGTAGACGAGATCAATCTTTGACATTGAAAATTAGTAAAAAAAAAAACAAAAAAAAACAAAAAAAATCTAACAAAATTCCTAATGAAAATGCATTGTAATATACTAATTGTCATGATCTGAGTATTTTGAATAGCGGATCATACGACATGCTCTCGCTTGTTTATGGACAAGAAGAGCGCAAGTCTTGATCGAACGGGCTTGTAGTCATGTGGAAGGTGGAATCACGTACAAGTGGGCGTTAGCAACTAAATTGTGAGAATGCATTCAAGCCTGTTGGCGACTAGAGTACGGGCAAAAGGAAGTGTGTAGGGCTTGTGACGGTCGAGAAGGTTAAGGGAGGCATTAACGGGTCCAAAACATCAAGTATCTTAGCGGGCGTTAATGAATTCTCATGTGTTAAAATGCAAAAAATGGCGTAATATGTGTAAAGGCCTAATAATTTAATAACACACAATCATTTAAGCAAAGATAATCGGATAGAAAGCGGTCAAAGCTTATAAACTTTGAGCATTGATTAGTTGATACACTTAATTTGTTCGATTACACTCCGTAATATTTAAATGGGGATGGCCACCTTGGCTTGGTCTAAGCTAAGCCATCACAAAACTCATTTGTGAAGAAATAGGCGACTTAAAAATAATTATACATTGGAGTTTGGACTACATTATTGACCTAAATAATACGTTTGACAATTGACTAGTGATGTTGCATTGTTGCCTAATCCTTTCAATTTATAGGGAGTCGACATTCATTTTTTTCTACAGAGTAATTAATTTATGCAGTCCATCTCAATGACTTATCTAGTACACCGTCATTAAATGAGTTAGTTTTTCCCCCTTATGATTTGGGATGTAAGATTGGTATGTAACAAGAATTGAACCAGTCATTATTAAAAGGTGTACGAAAACTATTAATAAGCTACTTATAGAATTAACTTATATGACCTGGGATGATTGATGCCCACGCATTAAGTTTAATTTGGAAAAATTTCATGAAAAGTCTTTAAATTTGCACAATTTTCGATTAGGGCTCTTCTCATACCCCACAACACCCCGGGAGGTCATATAGATGGCTTGAATTGCCCATATTGTCTTTAAACTGTCAATTTAAACTTTTAGAATAATTTGGACAATTTTTTACTTTTCAAACATTTTTACTTTTCCAAATCAAGAAAAGAAAGAGGTTAGTATATTTTCCATGAACCCCACGAAACCCTAGGAGGCCACTTAAGTGCAGTGGTTGGAAGCTTGGAACCGTCCACTCTATCTATATTTAATTTTTAGTCGTAAACAAACACGACTTAGCTCCCTACATTAACTCAAGCCAAGCACGGACTTCCATGATCGATTGGTGGTAAAGATGGCTTTGGGCCCACATGCTTTGGGTTTAGTTAGGCCCGACCCACGAGTTTTGTGCCGGGCCAAAATTTTCATAAGGTTGGCCCGTGCTCGGCCAGGCACACGTGCCATCGTGTCGGGCTTGCGTGCCTAAGCAAAATTTCATTGATTTTAGCGTGCTTTGTCATGCCGGGTCAGGTCATGTCATGCCTAATCATGCTTCTCCCAAATAAAGGCGGCTTAGGCTTGACCCACGGCTCGGCATGCACAATAACGTGCTCGTGCCATGCCGTGTTTTTTGTGCGCTGGGCCGTGCCGGACCTTGGGCCGGCCCAACCCAGTGCCATCTTCAATTGGTGGTCATATATAGTTCCAAACAACATTATATAATTATGGATAGTATCCCTTACCATTCAAAAGTTTTGGACTGATTTCGACTTTTTTGATCATGGAAAGGAAAGAAGTGGGAGTTCTTCCCATAGACCTCACAATACCCCAAAAACTCATTTGGGTAGTTAAAACTGTCCATTTTGCCTTTAAACGACATCTCCTTTCATTTACTCAAGGCTGTCACAATCCTTTATATATGTGACTGACTAGTGGCTGTATATTGTTCCAAACAATATTATCTGATGTCAGGATGCATACTTTATCATCCAAAACACATTCGACACTCTAGTTTCGAAATCTTTTAAAATTGTTAGATTTCATTTATTGTAGATAAATTGCCCGAAATAATCCAATCTTTGGCTCATCCGCCCAAAATAATCCTAACTTTCGATTATTTTTTAATAATCCGACCTTTATACCCAATCCGCTCCCAATGGTTCCGCGTGACTTGAAACCGGCTAAACAGGATACCATTTGTGATTTGGAATTGTTTGCACACGTGTCGCACGTGGTTGGTAAAAAAAAAAAACCATAGCCACCTTCTCTGGCAGACCCACCACCGAAACCACCTCCCCTACCCAGCCCACCCACCGAAACCACCTCCTTTACTCACTTTAAGCCCACCGAAACCATCCCTCTCCCCTAGGAATGGGCACTCTGATGATTTTGCGATTTTAGGGCTGATTTGTAGGCGTTTGAAGCGGCTGATTTGTGGTGTCTGCCGGCGATTGTTGGTGCAGCTGTGGTGGGTGGCGATTGGTTGTGGTGGTGGGTTCGTTTGGTGTGTTGGTGAAACCATGGCTAGAATTTGTGGGGTGTGCTTGCTACGGTGAGAGTGGTTGGGTTTGTGGGTGGTGCGTTTGCGAAGGAGGAGCAGCGGCAGTAGCTATGCTTTTTTGGTGGTTTGGCGGGCTGGTGCTGGGGTCGAGTTGGCCGAAAACAAGGAGAGTGAGGGACGGGTTGGCCGGAATCGAGAAGGGCAAGGGATGGTGGCCGAAATTGGGTAGGGGCCGGTGGCTGGGGCTGCCGGAATCTGGGTTTGGGGTATTTTAATTTTTTTTTTTTTCTGTTTTTAAATTGTTTTTTTTTTTACCAATCATAGGTTGACACGTGTCTAGTAACTTGTAATAGCAAGTCAGATGACCGATTGAGACCATTTAAAGTGAAAGAGGCATAAAGGTCGGATTATTTAAAAATAATCGAAAGATAGGATTATTTTAGACGGATGAGCAAAAGGTCGAATTATTTTGAGCAATTTTTCCTTTATAATCTGTAATTTTGGATAATTTTCGATTATTATTGAGCCCAAAAAAAAAAGAGGTCGAGGTGCTTTCCAAAAACCTCACAAAACCCCATGAGGCATTTTGGGTGGTTGAATTTGCAATAGATCTCTAAAGATCCAAATATGACATAAAAGATAACAAAGGAAGTAAACAAAATAAATAAAATTTTATTGTTCGAGTTTGTGAGCATAATTGCATAAAAAGTCTCAAGCCAAAATCAAATTCCGGAAAACGCTACAATGGTAATGAAAGCGGAAATTTGCAACATGATAACTTTCTTACAAAAATTACACAAATTCATAGTATACCAAGCGGAATTTTGAAATAATAATGTTATCTGAGGTATATTAGGGTATACATCACGCCTTTCACAAGGCAACCAACTAAACCAAGACACTACGCCTTTCAAAAGGCGACCAACCATAAATTACACAGCAGATGTATTCAGACGACGAAACATGGAAGGCCTTGATAATAGAACAACATAATTTTATACGAAAAGAACCGGAATCCATATCTATTATAATGCTCGGACAACTAAGTGCAGCAAGTTTGTTCAAAATTGGAGGGGGCGGGGGAGGGAGTAAGGATCATACAACTATAGCACCAAAAAGAAAGAAATTTGATTTGAGCACTTCACTTTCACTGAAAATACATTGAACTTCTGCCACTTTAATTATGCAACCCTTCAATGTCAATGTCAAACAAACATATGATCAATATATAAACCACATGAAAAAAAGAAAAAAAAAACCTAAAGTTCATAATCTGTTGATAACATACCTGTAGTGTTTTCTGCCAACTCTACATCTCTCAATTTTTAACATCAAACAGCAATGGGCTAAATAATTTAAAAGAAATCAAATTCCAAATAATTATCGGACCCTTTCTGGTCCGGCATACCGACAGCCATAGCAGCTTTCTCGCTTGATGACGCAGGAGGAACACGAATTCGCTCATACTCCACTGGCCTTGGTATTTCTGGAGGGCTGGCACACCGGATCAAAGCCCAATTTACACCTTCAAAGAAGGGATGTTGCTTAATCTCTGTTGCTCCTCGTTTGTAGGCCAACCTATGCTGCGGTTCCTTCACTAACAAGCCTCTGATTAGATCCCTTGCCTGAAAACTGACAGCAGGTGACTCTGGGAACCGCAAAGGCTGCCCAACAACATTGAACAGGGTTGCTCGATTGCCTGATCCCTTAAATGGTGTCTTTCCAAACAAGAGTTCATACAAAAATATCCCGAAAGTCCACCAATCAACCGCGCTACCATGTCCCTCACCTTTGATGATTTCAGGAGCCAGGTACTCATGGGTCCCGACAAACGACATTGATCGGGCACTTGTGGGTTCTGCAATGAGCTCAGGTAGTGGGCTAACTTGATTGCCTACTTCGTTTTTTGTTTTGGATTTCTTCTCTTTTTTGGATTTGCTTGAAAAGAGTCGGGGAGTAAAACAAGTTGTGGGGGCAACGCAAGATGGCTGAATACAAGAGGGTTCAATGCAGGCAGGCTGTACACAATAACCAGAGCTCTTCTTTAAGCCTTCATTCTCAACGGATGCTGACTTGACAAGTGTGGGGCTGACAGCACACCGAAGTGAAAGATCAAAGTCAGAGAGCATAATATGACCATCTTCCCTCACCAGGACATTTTCCGGTTTGAGGTCACGGTAAATAATCCCAAGCATATGAAGGTATTCCATAGCTAGGAGGACTTCTGCTACATAAAACCTGTAAGTTAACATGATAATGTAGAGAATAAGCATATAGGTTAAATCAATTGTGTAGTTCAATTAGAAATCTTGAATAATTTCATATTCAAACATATACTCAATTCTCAGGCTCTCAGCATATACTCATAATGCCCTAAATTAGGGCTGAATTACTAGGATTATGGTTAAAACATAACTTCACCCATTTTCATTATAAACATGGTGATTAGAAACAGTTAAAGATGTAACAAAAAATGATGAAAATTCCAACATAGACCAGCATAGCTAATGCCTTAATGTTTACACAATCAGATTCGGACAGCAAACTACAAGAGAATGTTCTGACTAAGCATGTTTGAGAGCTGCAAATGCAATTGACATTGTATTCGAAACACAGGCTAAATGGCGTGTCATAAATCCCTACCTTCAAGTAGTAAAGCAAGTGCAATATAACATCTACAAAAATATGGGGATACCCACACTTTTTTGTTCACTAGGAACCATTTTTATTCACCGCTTTGGTACTTCAATATTCAGGAAATCATAATGTTATTATACCATTAAATTTTTTCATGTCCAACCATTCTTGTGAAGTTAGTATATTCAAACAAGAAATACATATCATCAATTCTCATCATCACATCAGAAATCTGACATAGCAGCATGATTAGCCTAATTGAGCAAACTAAACCACATTACTTCTGTAATGACCCTAAGAGCTTCTCCAGCTCAGGCTGGTTAAAGCATCTGTAACCTCAGCGATGTTTGTATGAGTGACTAATAAGCATATTGCCTCTGTTCCCACCTAAGATCAAGAAACTAGTTCATTCCCATAAAAACAAAAAAGAAAAAAAAAATGAATCCTCTAAAAGCAATAAGGAACCTAGTTCATGTTTTATTTGTGAGTACTTAATATAGCACAGCACTTGACCAAATTCAAAAGCTCATTTGTGATGACATTGGCTGATACTTATTCTACTCGGATCAAGCAAATCAAACCAAGAATATTTATATTAGACTCAGGGACCCAGCTTACATAAGGTGCCCACACACCTCACAGGATCTTGAGCTAGGCAGCTAGCTCTGCTCAAGCTCAAGCTCAAGCTTGGAGAAGATAGGGTTGAAGTGCAAAGCTTATGGGCCAAAGATAGGTCATAAAAACCATCAAATCCACAAACCAGTAGTACCCTGGTTATGCAGAATATGGGACAAGAAGTTCATCAAGAGCAAAATATTCAATCACCTATACCCATCTCTATTGATTTCTGGAGAGCTAGATGATTAGGATATCTCAATTAACAAGAAGGTTGGACCAATGTTTCTGAAAAATAAAAGTGGGTCTTGTTCTTCCAATGCCTAGAATTGTCAGTTCCATTCAGCAAACATATATTTGTTCTTGCATCATGAGATGCACCTTTTTCCTCATTGCAGATATGGAATCTATATCCCATAGAACCAACACAATATACAACAGCAAGTCCAAGCATCATTCCAGAGTAAGAACTAAGAAAAGACAAGTTCTTAAGATCCTCTACATCAATGTATTCACCTCTTCCCCACCATTACTCTTGTCATTAACCTTTTCCCAAAGTTGACCATAGGGGTTGTTTGGTTCAACAAAATCAAATGGAGTGGATTGAGAACCCATACTATGGTGGTCTGGATTGAGAACCCCATACTATGTTAAATTGGTTTGGTTTAGCTTGGAAAAAATTTGAATTTAGTTAGGGTTTGTGTCTACGGTGGAATGGATTTAGAATCTGAGGGGGTGAAGTGGGTATGAGATTGTATGAGGTTGGAGTAGAGTTAGATACTAATTGTATGAGGTTCCACAGCATAAAATGACCAACCAAACATTGGAATGGATATAACACCATTCCACCCCAACCAAACACCCCCTTAGTAGCCTGAAAATCATTATACTATCCTAGACGTACATATATGTTACCTGGATTTCTCTATCTTGATATTTAAAAGCATACATTACACCATCAACTGCTTGACTAGCACCAATACAGAATAGGTTGGGTCTTTTTTGATGTAATGAAACAATCCAGTGCAAACTACATAGACTATATGTAAGGAAGCAAACTATAATAATTTTGCATTGAAGCATAAACCCTGAATATCCTTGCATTCTGTCATAAGACGCAGCACTATCTGAAGATTGTATATTCTTCAAAAGTGGATACTAAAAGACTTTAATTTCATATACAAGAACACGTTTTTATATTTTCTAAAAGATAAATATTTATCAAAGGTAAATACTCTAATTTTGACAGCATTTGTTCATTAAGTACGAAGACATGGTATTGAGAAGAAAAAAAAAATGCCACAAATTTTGTAATGAAAGTCAAACACAACCATAGAAGGTACACTGAGAAAAAGATTAGCGTGGATTAGCCAGTTCTGGGTGGTGTAGTTTATTCATCAATGTGATTTTGAAATACTCAAATACACCTTCACCTTCCATTACAGTGAAAAGGTATCTGAATGCCCTTGTCAAAAATTCTAATATACTTGTACTTCATAAGAATTTCAATCACCACAGGATATCAGCAATCAGGAGTCACCAAGCATATAATACAGCAGCTGATCAAATCCATGACTGAACTTATAAGGCTTGGCAACATAACTTAACCCATACCAGTATTCCATGCTATAAAATTTGGGTATAACTTCTATAATTTTAAATGTCACTCTAGATGAACAAAACTTAACTTCATTGCTGCAACAACTCTAGATTCAATCAGACACATAAATTGCACACCTCTAGGTTTCTAACTTCAAAAAGATTGCATTTGATTAGGCCCTCAAGCGTGTAAAAAAGTAGTACATGCAGGGCATATTAAAAATTTAGAACAGCGCCATTGGTAAAAAAAGGAGCAGTTACACTACAGCTGACACCCAAAATCTTCCCAGTTAAAGAGAAGATGCAAATGAAAGTTGAAAAGGATAAACATTCAGCATACATGAACTAAATAAAGCTTTAAGAGATTTTCAGAAAGATAATCCATCATGCAAAAAATGACAAGCAGATAGGCAAAAGGAATAAAAATCTTACTTTACAGCTTGCTCAGTAAAATACTTCCCAGGCTGTCTCTGCCGGAGAGTATGCAAGTCACCTCCTGGGCAGAACTCCATGACTAAGCATGAAAATTTCTCTGTCTCAAAGTGAGTATAAAGAGTTGGCAGGAAGGGGTGGTCCAGGGACTGCAAGATTTCTCTCTCTGTTTGCGCCCTGAGCAACTTCTTACGACTTGCAAGAGATGCCTTGTCCATAACCTTCATTGCAAAGTAACATTTCGTACCAGTTAGCTCTGACAGATAGACACTCCCTATATCACCGCATCCCAACCTCTTCAGAAGCCTGAAGTGGTTTAATCCCAAGGCTCCATCTCGTGCACGGACAGCCTGGATGGCTTCCCACCTCAAGTCTTGTGATTTGTGCGGTTTGTTGACACTACTTAAACTGCTACAAGTACTTTCATCACTCACATCGCTGCTTGTGCTAGCTCTGTACATACTACTCTTTCCACTCTCAACAAATTCAGCCCGGCCACTAGTCTTTGCGCTACCACTTGTCTTCGCAAGACTTCCTGTGCCATCGCTAACTTTGGCAGAAGATGATCCAACTCCTTGCTCTGATGTTTTCTTCTCATCCTCAGAACCAAATTCTACCGACCCTCTAGTCCCGTTACTTTGAACGGAAGCCCCAGGTGGAACTAGCTTGTCAGCAGCCAAAGACAAACTAGAACCAAACTTATCAGCTAAACCATTGCTAGATTCCTTTTGATTAGCATGTAATAACTTCTTCTCAGCTACAACATCACTCACAACTTGCTTTGATGACAAATTTTGCATAGATGGAGGTAACCTATTTGGGGTAGCTGGTTCTGTTCTACTAGGCTTATTCGTTGGTGGCGTAGGTGAAGGCCTACGAGTATTCCCTTCAAGAGACTGAGTACCAGAGGCTTTCCTCAGCCTATCTGGAGAAGTTCTCGCACTCGGTTTTGAAGACATTTAGATAAATATACAGACAAGATAAAAAGACACAATTCTGCATACCCATCACTAAGCCAATCATTTCAATCCATCAAGCCCACCAATTGCAGTTCCATAGCCTCCCACCTCTAACTCCATAAAAATCAAGGCTTATGTCTGAAACAAGTCAACCAAAATTTTTCAGTCCAACCATATAGGTTAACTACAAAATACCTTCAGTATATGGATCAAGAAGCTACTAATTTCACAATTATCCCCTCTAACAACCCTTAAATTAACATGTATTGAATAATGAACATATACTAGTAATCTGCCAATATACTATAAATTTGAAGATCATCCTTCAAATTCTTGGTTTCCAACAGTTTCTTACAAACTAAAAGCACCCTTCACTCCTTCAATGCATACTTAAGCCAGATCAAAAATCTCAACACCCAAATAGCAAACAATAATCAAAATCAAAATTGAAACCAAACCCGAAAAAATAACACAATAATTGCATACACAGTTACCTCAACAACCAAATAAATGAGTTCATTCCCCCCAAAAGAAAGGTACATTAGCAATTGTCCAAGAGCAAGACAAATTGATCAGTCAGTATAAATGCCGGGCCAAGTAATGGCTCAAAGTGATCATAAAAGGACAATTAACAAGCAGATAAGAGCAAATTGATTGAGAAATTAAAAAAGAAAAAAATATATAAAAGTAAAGAGAGTAATCAAAATCATAAGCAAACAAAAGGGTCAATCAAAAAGCATGTATAGATCCCATCAATCACAATAGACCCACTTAAATTGATCAAATCCTTTACTGTAAAATTGGATCCAAGACCTGATAACACCCCAAAAAAATAAAAAATAAAAACCCAAAAAACAAATGACAATTAAAAAAGAAAGAAACCCCAAAAAAACCCAGATACTAAAAAACTTACCAGTGTTGCAAAGATCAAAACTTTAGGGTTTTGGGTGCAGAAAAAGGTGATTGATAAAATTGTAGAGAAAGATAAAAAGAGAATGTGAAGAAGAGGAAAGGGTGTTGTTGATTGTTGTTGGGAGAGAGTTTGGTGTTTGTGGGCAACCATCAACTCTAACTCAAAGAGATGAGAGGGTCAAAGGTAAAGTGAAGAAGGAAAAAAAAAAAAAAGAAAAAGAAAAAAAAAGAAAAAGAAAAAAAAAAAAAAGGGTTTTTTGTATCAATAATTTTCAATGTATTTTGTCCCAAACTTAAGGGTCTGAATCAACATGTGGGCCTCTAAGACCTCCAACCTGTCTCTCATGCTTTTTAGGCTTTGGTTTCCATCCTTTTTACTACCAAAATTGGTATTTGAGCTCGGGCGATTCTCCGAGTTAGCATAAATACGGACTATATTATAAGTACCCCGTAGTTATAAATACAAGTATGTATTAGAATGTTGTATAATCCTATACTTGAAGTTATGATTGAATATATTTGACAAAACATAATTTTCTTTACTATTACTATGGAGTACCTAATAATTTTGCGAAAAACAGGCCTAATATGACACAACTCATTGAATAAGTACCTACTAATGGAGGTTGCCCCAATTCATCATTTTGATCAACTTATTATGCAAATCAAATGACATTTCTGTAAATTATTACCATAGAAAATCATGCCAACATTTTTTTATTATTCACAACCAATGAGCCATGTCAAAGACTTAACATTTGCACGGCGTTAAATAACTATTTGAATCCCTTAGAATATACTTAAATCATTCCAGAAATAATAGGCACATCGACTCTCCAATACAAGTACATAATTAACTTATTCGTGAAAGTGTCTAAATTTATTTTAATCGTAACCAAAAGTTAATTTGATTAAATTGTGTCAAATATTGTTGAATAAAACTGTATGACCTCACAAGACAAAATCAACATGAACGCCTCTCATTTACATGGTTTTCATAAAAATATAGTTCTAACTAACATCAATTTTATATCTTGTCAATTGTCATTGATAGATAGATTTGTATTGGCAAACAAAAGCAGCTCGATCGATTTCATTTATTGCTAAAGTATTCCTTTCTTGTCGATCATTTCGTCATGCAATAGAAAAAAAAAAAAAAATTTATTTTTGATGGATTAATTATATTATAGAGCTTAGCTAGCTAGATAGGTGGACCAATAACCTGCCATTGCACTTTGCAATGAACTGCGAACTTACGTTTTGAGATCACTTAGGCTTATGTAATATTTTCTTTGTTCTACAAATATTATATGATTTTCGCTTTAAAAAAACAGCTTATATGCATCATACATTAATGTATTTAATTTTAATTTTGTTAAAATTATACATTAAAACGAATGGTATAGAATCCTTCATGAATACTCCCTCCGCCGTCCAATCCTATTTTACTTAGTAATTGTAGAAAAGGTTTGCAACTTTGCATTGAGTTTTAGGTAGCAAATTGTTGTTTATTTATCAAAAGTTTAGGTAATAAGTTGTCATTATCAGATTAGTATTGTCGTCCAAAAATGTTCATCTACACAAGAATTGTTTTAATATGCAATTTACATCCCAAAGCATGAATATTGTACACATACATTAAGGAGCTAGCATCGAATATGATGCTCTAGGAAACACATCTATCATCTATCCCTTTTCGCGGCCCTCATACATGTGTATGACTTCATGGCTTACCCTATAATATTTCCTCCGTTCTTGAATAATAATTAAATTGTTAAACTTAATACACATGTCAATACGTACACTAGTTTGACCTCAGCCTCTCAGGTATAGTCGTATATGGTTAAATATCATTAAAGAATATAAAAAATATGATAATATGAAACTTTATATTAGTAATACTTATTTACCAATATATTTCCATGATAAACTTTGTTTTTACAAAAAACAATAGTCAAAATTAATGTAAATAGTAAAAAAATACTTAAATCTGTTAATTATTTAGAAATAAAGGTAATACTCCGTGTTTAAAAGTTATATTGTACAAGTATGTATAATTATAATATTCCCTCAAAAAAATGTATTATTATAATAAATAGAGAATACAAGTATAATTATATGGTCTTTTTCATCATGTATAATTTGATTCATGTACAAATTCCAAAATAGTTTTGTCTCATAATTGGTTGATGGCCCACAATTTGATTTTCCCACAGCACGTGGAAAACTGGAATCCATACACATACGAGAATGTAGGTTTTTATGGTGACTCCAAGTCTCCCACACTCCTTTTTGGCTCTCTCACCCTTCCCATTTGCATGTGCCATATAATAAGAAGTATTATATCAAAGACGTTCATTCTCTTCTGACTCGGTTTTAAAGTTGCGATATCTAACATATCTATCAAGAGGTAAATTGTACATCGAATTAAATTGCTAATGTGGGTCATTTAATTTCTGTTAGTATGGAATTGATGTTTATAATAATTCTAGTTTGGTTTCTATTCTTTCGACTGATACACTAAGAATTGATATATTAGAAATTTCCCTCGTGAGGAGGGCTTCCTAATATTTATTTATCTTACCTTAAAAAAAATGTGCCATATAATACAAAGTACAGATATACTTATATATATACTTCTTTTGTTTCAAATTAGTTATTTTTTGACTTTGACACTTTTATACGAGTAAATGATTATTTTGTTCACAGATTCTAGTTCTGCTATATTTATTTGTGAATTATTGATAAAGAAAAAAAAAATAGTAAAAAAACCTTGTATATAAAAAAAACATTGATACAAAATTACGTTAGATTCCTTTTAATGAGTATATTCAAAATATCAACTTTTATATAATTTTAACTCATTGATGATTATAAGATATTTATAATTAAATTCTTGCGTTAAACATGTATCAACTAATAATTACCCGTATTAACATACTCCATACAAAAGTTTTTTGCATGCGTATTCGTAGACGTTAATCATCAGTGAAACAAAAGTTATAAATGGGAGTTTAGAAATGGGGAAATTTGTCTAGAACTACCCGGAAGATAGGCTCATTTGTGAACAGCTACCCCCTTTTTTTTTATTTGTTTACAACTACCCGCAATTTTGAAAACGTTTGGGTAGCACTACCCATTAACGTTTTCCATCCAAAAAATCGTTAGTGGGCCCACATTGTACACATGTCATTTATTTATTAGATAAAAAAAATGAAAAAAAAAAATTAAATAAAAACCTAGCCACCCTAACCACCGTGAAACCCTAGCCCCTACCCCTAGCCACCACAAAAAATCGGCCAGCCGCCACCCTAAACCTCCGAAACGGTCGGCCGGAACCCCCTGACCACCAATCAGCCACCCACACCACCATCTCCAGACCTACCAGCCACCGCCACCCCCTTTCACTGTAGGCGACCCTAACCCAGGACCCACAAACCCTCCCCAAACACCACCTTTCCTCCCTCCCTATCCCCTGACAACACCAAAACCCACCATCGCACACCATTTTGAACAACGACCCAATTTCGATTGTAGGTGGTGGTTTCGATTTCAGGTAAGGAGGGAATCAGTTTCGGGTCTGGGTTTGGGGGAGGGTGGTTCGAATCCGGGTGGCTCGTCAAAGGAGAGAGAGGGCGGTGCGGCGGGTGACCCTAGTGTGGGTCGTGGGTCGAAGGAGATAGAGGGAGGGTCGTGGGACTGGTAGGGGTGTCAGGTTGGGGTGAAGGGTTGGTGGTCAGCCGTTTTCGGAGGTTCAGGAGGGCGGCCTGCCGGTTTTTGGTGGTGGTTAGGGGTAGGGGCTAGGGTTTCACGGTGGTTGGGGTGGCAAGTTGGTGGCTGGTTTTTTTTTTCTTTTTAATTTTTTTTTATCCAATAAATAAATGACACGTGTATAATGTGGGGCCCACTAACGGTTTTTTGGATGGAAAACGTTAATAGGTAGTGTTACCCAAACTTTTTCAAAGTTGCGGGTAGTTATAAACAAATAAAAAAAATGGGTAATTGTTCACAAATGACCCTATATTGCGGGTAGTTCTAGACAAAATTCCCGTTAGAAATGATATACAACAGACAAGTAATTGTTAAAAAATAATTGAGACAAATTCAAAGTGATGATATAAAAAGAAAATTAAGACAAACTTAAGATCAAATATTGTCTAAATGAGTATATATACATAACACTAGTATATCTTTGTTGATTTGTACCAAAATAATGTTAAGATTGGAGTAGTCAGTATCTATTGTTTTGTTTTCCGTAAACAATTCTTTTTAAGGTCATACAATAGAATCCTATGCCCTTCGTTTTTTAACATACGAGGCACCACCACATGCAATGCATGTGCATACACTTATATACAACTCCAAAAATTTAAAATAAAATAAATGAATATAGGGGTTTTTTTTTTTTTTTTTTTTTTGGGCACTTATGTAATCCAGGTAAATGAAGGATTAGTCTTTCTTTTACCAAAAAAAAAAAAAAAAAAATTGGCTAAATGTTTAGATTAGGGTAATAATGTCTTTAAATAATACTTGTAATAGCTTAACTTGGAGTTTCGAGTTTTGACTCATTGGTTATTATAGCCATGCTTTGACCCTTGTGTGCTTGAAACTTTATATTTCGTACGCCTTTATTTTTGTTAATTTTTCATAATCAAAATTTTTCTTAAGTGTCATCTATTTTCATCATCCCTATTTTTTATAATAAATATTACGATCACAATTGATAATATGATGTGCACAAGTAAAAAAAAACCTTTTATAATAGTGTTATTTTTATTTCATAAACAAGTAATAAGATAAGTAAAAGTCAGGAGAATTGAAAACCGAAAATTATATAAATCACATAATCGGAGACATAATGTGGCAAATTGACAACAACATATGAAGATGAAGTGATATTTATCAGGATTGGGTGGAGGGGGCTGCGTTGGAAATTGCCACAACCACAAAGACCCCATTAATCCTTAACCTTAAGTTCTTATCAGCAACAAAGTAGCTCAAAGTAGCTGTACTATACTTTAATTTTGTATAACAATTTAGTGATTTACAATACACAATAATTCTAAGGAAAAGGCTGTTAATTAAGTTGGGTGACACTTTCACAATAAGGTGTTTTTTTTCTTTGTTTGGGACCACTCTTTTTAATACACAAACTAATTAATTAAGGGTAAGCCCTCTTTATTAATTAGGGTTTAGACAAGACATTTTCATAGGAAAACACATAGGTTACAAGTTACATAGCCTTTACAACTATAATCCCAATATGTTTGTCATCACATGGCCAACTAGCCATAACAATCAATAATCTCCTCTTCCTTTAAGGGCTAAATCAAGAACACTTGCCTATTATGGCTCCGTTGAAGAGATGCGAAGATATCGATTAGGGGCATAGCACCATCCTTACACATTCGAGTACGTCTGTACGTGTGTTAAGTATGGATAGTTTGTTTGTTGTTTTTTTTTTTTTTTTTGACAAAGAGAAATTACAACCAATAAAAGCTAAACAAAACTAAAACAATAACCAAATACATCAAACCACACAAACAAACACCAAAGGAAAAACTTTAGAACAATAGTTGAGGCAAAACACTTAAACCATTCCACAGATGGGGCTTGCCATGAGTCTATGACCACCATTGGAGGGCAAAGGAAGTGAATGAGAGCTCCAATGTGTCAAGTATGGATAGATATTGAAATGTCCAAGTCAAAAACCATTCTGATTATGGCTCCGTTGAAGAGATATGGGATGTCGAGGGGTGGGAGGGCGGAGACATTGTTCCCAAGTTAGGTTATAACTTATAAGTGCAAGAGCGTGTGACATTTCAAAAAAAAATGTACGAAATTACTTTTTGTAGGATGGGCTGTAATTTTCTCACATAATTAGATCTGAATCTCTCCAAATGTGAGGCTAAAAGTATGCATTATTGAGGTTTTGCCAATCAGTGTTCAAGAATCTAGCCCCTAAGGCCCTGTTCACTTCACCTTAAAAAAATAATATTCAGTAAAAATAAGTTCAGTTCAGTAAAATAATTTCAGTTTAGTAAAAATCAATAAACTTAAAGAAGAAATATAATAGAAAATCAGTAAAAATAATTTCAGTTCAGCAAAAATAATTTCAGTTCAGTAAAATTAATTTCAGTTCAGTAAAAATAATTTAAGCTAAGAAAAAATAATTTCAGTTCAGTAAAAATAATTTTAGTTCAGCAAAAATAAAGTAAAGTAAATAGGGCCTAATTGTCATGTATAACTGAGATTTCACGTGACAGACTAAGAAACCCTAACAACCTACTAGTCTACTACTACAATTTCTTTTTATTTTTTTAGTACACACAAACAACTACAAGTCTACAATATTTTTTTTTGTTGTTGTTGTTGTTTAGAGATCCACAAGGACGAAGGTCAAAATCGATCCCAAGATCTCCTGGAACCGAGAGAGAAGCTCTAACCAATTGAGCTATTCCTCACTCTCACTACAAGTCTACAATATGACATTAGAGTATGCACAACGGATAACCATTGTGCATGGTTATTAAAAGAGAGAAAATAGGAAAGTAATTAAATATTTAGGAGAGAGAAAATTTTGGAACAAAATTCTTTTAACCTGGTTATTGTTGTAACCGGTTGTGAAGGAAGGTTATAGAATAAAAAAATACCCACTTTTTGGGTTTAAGGTTTGTCCTTGATGACACGGCATAAGGAGATTGAGACACCCATTTATTTTATCAACGAATGAGATTTACTCTGAATTTATAACCGTTGTAATTTTTGTAACGACCATCATTTTTAATATACAACTCTGGAAAAAAAAAAAAAGTACCAACGGCTATTTTATTTTGCTCTATAAAGTGAGCCCAATATTGAGGTATTTTGAAACAATTTTTTATGAAAGTGAATATTACTCTCTTGTAAATCAAATTGTGTAGAGATGAATAATCCAAAATCCAATAGAAAAAAAAAATCCCACAAAATCTCAAAACTCATCACAACCCCAAAATAATCCAAATCTTCAATTTTACCTATTCTAACCTTCAATTGGTCTCAATTCAGATTTAGATACAAATTTTCAACCGTTATTGTTTATTTCTTAAATAACGACTAATTACTTACTAATTAATTCTCAAAATGCATTAATTTTAAACATGTCATTTTATCTAATTAATGTATGCAAATAAATAATTATTAGTTTTGATTGATTATTATCAAGTGCGTTAGTTATATATGATAGGATTTAAGAGAGAGATTGTGTGGTGGGGTTGGGTAAAAGTAGGAGAGAGAAAATGTATAACCAAAAAGTTGTGGTTAACTATTGGGATACATTGGTTATTAAATGGGGATAAGAGTGGTTACAGGTGAGGTGGAAGACGAAGAAATTAATAAAATAACCTATAACCACAGTGGTTGTGGGCAACCATTTCGTTTACTTGTTTACTCTTGCACAATACTTTGTTCTCAAAATATAATTTGCTAAAATAACAATAAACGTGTGAAATTTACATGTGCAGCAGCCAGCACTCAGCAAGACAAACAAATATTTCAATAACTACATAAAATAATCATTCAATGTAAATGGTCTTGGGAGCAAAGCACCTAGCCAAAAATGAAATGGCTCTATATGAAAAGAAATATGCGAGGAAGAACCAATCTTTTAAAAGTAGTTTAGGAAACAGCGGACTTCAAAATAAGGCAACATTTCGAGTTTTTGACGCAGCTTAACTGAGATATGCAGGTGAAATAACAATGGCTAAATGAAGCAAGCATTATCCATAACAGGTTTCACATCAATAATCTTGCCATTTTACATGTAAGGTACAGGTTCTTGTTTTGACCAGAATATAGCCACAAAATTGATTCAAAACATTGGCTATTAAAACTCCTAATTGTCTTGCTGTTTAATGATTGAAACGAATTTGGCAGAGATATCTATACAACCACCAAAACCCCTTTTACACAGCTAATTTCCGGTTTTCTGAAGCACCCCGGAGAGGTTATAGGGTTGGAATTGTCCTCCAAAACTCCTTGATGGGGTAGAATAATGATTTGGCTGGATAAGCATAAGTTTTGCAACCAATTTTCTCATTCACAGATACAAGTGAAATTATGACAGTTCGGTAATGATACGTTCACACTTGTCTTCCAAGATCTTCACAGCTTCGGTAAATAGCACCTCAGGAGACAACGCTCCAGTTGATTCAACAGTGACTGGGAGCAAAACAAATATAGTTAACTCCAAACCATAATTCTAATATACAAATTTCTAAAATATTCTTGCTATAATGCAGGACTGGAAGAAAGATTAATACGGAGTATATCAATGCCACACCTAATACTAGACTGCAATTGCCTGGCCACCAAGAATTTACCACTCAATAGACCAAAATTCAAATCGCGAACAATTTAAGAATGTCATTAAGAAGGATAAACAACTTATCCTGCACGCCAAGAGGCAAGTGGTGGTTCAAAAGTAAGAGAGTTTGGTTTCCTCTTCACAAGAGATATGACAACATTAAATGTAAAGAGCACCACAGTCCACTATGACTTGTTAACAGAAAACATAGTTGTCCCAGGAATGTGAACTCTCAGCTCATAATGCATCTTCTCGAACTTGAAACTATAACAGAACCCAAAAGGATAAAAAAATTCTCAATGAAAAACTTCCCTGAGAATTTAAACACACAAAGATGAAACCTTAGGCTCCAGTTCTCCATCTATACATGGAGTACACAATTTTCCTGCAGCTGAATGAAGTAGTATTCCACAAGAAATCTATAGCTTATACAATAATCATCCTAGTAAGGGTAATTCCAGCAAGAAAATAACAGGAGGCAACATTTTTTAAGCATAAAATAGTTCATATTTGGATGAGCATAACTTACATATAAAATGATCTTTCTTACGCCGCAAAGCGACATATTTGTCCCATCCTTCCGCTCTAATGCATTCTCTGCAAAGGGTACAGGATCTTGGTCGTGGGGCTGTTGCTTTCTTACCTGTTAAGGCGCAAGTTTTGATAAGGAAGCAAAAAGAAAGGGGGGGGGGGCATATATTTCCAAGAAAAAGCACAAAATCATTGTGCAGTGGTAATATGAAGAGCACAATACCAGTAGGAGTGTCTTCAATGTCAAAAACATTAGCTGGACATTTTTGTACCAGCTTTTCTGCCTCTTCATCTTTAATATCTTGCAAAAGAACAACCTATACCATCAAAGTTGATATCAGTATAGTCACACAAAAAGAGAGAGGGGGGGGGGGGGGGTGGGAGTGTGATCAGATAGCATTGTAGGCATTTTACCTCAGGAAGCATCCTGTACCAAGCAGTCGCAACTGGGGACCACTTTGCATGCTCTTTACCAACACCTTTAACAGCATGTGCTTCAAGTTCAATTTCCTGGACAAATGACAAAGTTGACATTTGATAAAATTAAACATCAAGACTTCACAAAGGAGTTTGTGAACAAGCATCAGCAATTGATAAAGGAAAAACAGAAGCCCACAAGGGGACAAGAATCACTCAATCGACAAACTGCCATCTTTAATTTAACTACCTAAGTTTTGTAACAAGCTGCTACACTCAATAGATTAAATTAACAGCAGATACAGAAAGCAAGAGATATGAAAGCTACCTGTCCTGGCCCAATCCTAGCTAAAGTGATATCAGGATACTTAGGATGAATTGGATTTTCTGATAATTCAGGTAGCCCATCCTGGCTTGACTTGAAATTAGTATAAGTTTTGGGTGCTGTGGTTGAACTTGATGCTTTATTTTCTATCTCCAATAAGAACATACTCCCTTTTGGCAACCAATTCAGTTCTTCTGACTTGACTGCAGCAAAATGATAGCAATTATTATTCAAACGCATCACAAGCAAATGAATCAATGAAGGTGAACAGGTAGTACAAATTACAAACTAATTGCACACCCCTAACATACCCTAAGGATAAAGTTATACCTGACCGCCGTGGTTCTTTTTGTTCACAACGGGAATGAAGTCCAAAAACAATGGTGTTTTTCTCATTTGGTTCATCCTTTTCTATAAAAAATATATAATTAAATCGTTGAAGGGAAATAAATTTGGTAAGTTCATAAACTTATTGCTATCAGCGTCAAACACATAGAGCTTATACCTGACTTATAAGAAAATAACCTCGGGTCAACTTTTAAGGGAACGAGCCCCAATCTGTGCGCAAGAACCTCATCCTGAACCACTGACGTGTTTTTTGCTATAAAAACCTTCTCAATGGCCATTGTGGGAACCTAAAATAACACTTCAAAATTAAATTTTATTTTCACACAGAAATCACCAAGTCATTAAGTTTCCAGCTTGGACCATGCATAACAATGCATAAGCCACATTCAAAGACAAGAAACAATCTAGCTTACATAAAATATAATACATTCATCACCCATCCTCAACTCTGAAATAAATAACAGAAGAATCCCGAAACTCATACAATGCTGCTAGTATAGCTACCATCAATACCATGATAGTCTGTATAATTCATTGGGTATAGAGAAGGGGGTAATATTATGGTAGTGCATGATAAGTTGGTTAGGATTAGCTTGGAGAGGAGAGTCAATAAGAGAAAATGGGGGAACTGCCATACATAGAGGAGATTAGAGAGAGAAGGAAATCGAATAGTATTGAGTGAATTTTACATTGTTTTAGCTTGTATCTGGGAGCATCCACTATCCAACCACTAAAAGGTATGGGGTGTATGCTGATAATTTAATCCAACTTACAATCAACTATCATTTTCCCCCAAATTCTTTTCATCTTCCTTGTTTCTACACCATGATTCAAGTCAATTTCATCAAGTAATCAACTAATCATAGAAAGGGTATATTCAAAATTTCATCTTTCTGACGTTTTCTGGTGTAATTAACAACTAGTACACGCAACTTCAACCTCTTCAGTTCATTCCTTGAGAGGGCAAGTCATATAATAACTTCTTGGCCACCTAGCACTAGAACTTATAAAAACTTCTTGTCCGGTTAAATTTTCAGTCTTTTCATTGTCTAAATTTTTTTTATACAGAGGGCACAAGGATTTATTTTTTCCTCAATGATTTGGAAAATCTCTTCAAATTCTCAAGACAGAGAACTTATTCTCTGGTACAGCAACCTTTCACTTACAACATCTTCTAGGAAATTAAATTTGTATTTTATGCCAGGGGTATCAGGAAAGCCTATAAACTTGTATTGTGGACCTCAAACAAGGAGACAAAGTTTCGGTATTTTTTCTTATATCCTCACTTTGTCATCTACACTCTCATCAAAACTCGTTCCTCTGATGTTAATAACCCTGCTAAGCAACCTCTTTACTTGTTGCAAAACCACAGTAACTTCAGTCTTCAACTAATTTGAATTAGTAAATCACGAGGAACTCTTCCAAATTTCTCAAGACTATGCACTATAATGTCTAGTATCTGACTAAATTGTGCTACACTCTTACTCCCACAATTGGGGTAAACTTGATACATCACAACACAAATCTTACTTAAAAGAAAAATGGTCATAATAATCAGCTCATTCCTAACCTATTCCCCATTTATCGGTATCTCCGAATCCAAACATAAGTTACTACTCTAATACGAGTATTATATTTTATCAAAGATGAAAACTTTTTCCTGTGTCTCTTCAGTAGTACATGTGACTATTATTTCCAAAAATACGAAGTACATATTTCTATATCCAAAGACTCAATCCTCATAAGTTCCAATAAAATTATAATCCACACATAAAATTCAAAATGGATCAAACAAAAATAGAATCAAAATCCCAAAAATTCACAAAATAGATGACATACATAATAAATTAATAACCATCAAATTAAACGACATATAAAGTTATAATCCAATCCAAAAATAAATAATTCACCTCGGAAATGAGAATTCGTCGAAAAGCATTAGCCAAAGCAGCATCAATACCAATCATATCAAACTCAATTTCATCCTCAGTAAGACGATTGACAACGACTTTAAAGTCCTTAAAGAAACTTTCTAAGCTCGAATTATCAACGTCCATTGAAGCATATGCTCCAGAATATAAAATTGATTCAGTCTGTTCACAAAAAACGCCATTAATAATGGAGAAAATAGAATCAAAGATAAAAATTACAAGAAATTGAAGAAAGGAAGAGAGAGAACGTCATTAGGAGCATCGAGTTTGCAGGAGACGCGAGTGCGCTTGAGCTCGAGGTGGTCAGGGAGTTTTGGCATCGTCGTTGATTCAGTGTGTTTTGAGAATTTTAGGGTTTAGGGTTTTAGGAACCCCAAAATCGTTTGTCTATTTAAACTTAGGGGAGGAAAAGGAAATGATGAGCTTGCCTCTAAATTGTTCGTGTCTTTTACTCTTTTGGTGTTGGCCACGTTACTCGGAACTTCTATAGCATCGGGCTACTCAGGTATTACATAGTGTCGTAGAGTTGTTAATTGGGGTTGTTAGGTCAAGTTCAAGTCGTATCCAATTGAGTTAGGTTTGATTTGGGCTTGAATCATGTTGTTTGTAAGTCATTGTGCCCACATAGATGAGTTTCTGGATCAAGTCTAGCCAAATCTGATCAATTTTTTACGCCAGTATTAATAAATATATATGGTTTTAATCAGTATTAAAATTATTAAGATTTTCATTTTAACACTAGTAGTAAAATTTGGTCAATAAACACAATATTATTAGTAAAAACCAATCTTCACTAGAGACAATTTGAGGGTGAGAATTCGCTTACCCTCCTTCAACTTCCAAAGGGCCTTACCTACTAACCCATGCCAGATTACCTGTGCAAGGTTCCAGTTTGATAGGGCGCCTTTTATTCACATACCAAAACAAAAATTAAATGTGACACTGCCAACCTTAATGGCCTAGTATCTTCTTTTAGAATTATGCTAAGTTTCGAGAATTACCCTTAGGGAATAACCATGTCAATAAATTAAACATGCTCACTCTTGTCGACTTAATTTATGAACCCCGCAGTGCTTGGAAGGCTGGAAAGGATTTAGCGACAACAAAATCTTAGGATTACTTTGCGCCAAGTTAGTAGATTTGTATCAAAACATTCAAGGAGGCTAGGCCAGCAGCTCCAACTTCTCAAAGACAAGTTCATTGTGACGCTACACTCAAAGAACAAGTACTCCGTACAATAAACATTACTCACTTGCCTCATAGACAGGCCAACAATGTCATTTATAATATGAAGTTTTTGTACCGAAAATCTTTCCAATTAATATACATTTCTTGTTGCGAAAAATGCTGGGTGTTTTAATTAGAAATTGTGGCTTCTCTCATCTGTCTGACTTTCATTAGAAAAGCCAACTGCCTTTTGTTATTCTGTGTAACAATGCCTGTAGTCTTTAGACCTCATTCACCTGATATATTTAGATTCGCTCAATCAGTTCAACATAAACTAGTCTCCCCATGTACTTTCGTATTCCTGCAGGATTCTACAATCATAGGATTACTTTTCCTCTAGATCTTTACAAACGGTATAAACTGAACAGGTTCATGTTTGCCAAAAATAAATACATTTTGAAATTTCAGAGTGATAGTATTAAATAAAAAAAATTACTTGTACAAAACTTTAGAGTAATACAATGTAGGATTATAGGTGCTCTAAGCGGAATTTCATGAATCATATTCATACGCACCTAAAACAGGATCACATGCATAACACACAAGAATCACATAATTATAACTTTGAAGTGTGATCTCCACGTAGGATGTTGATTGACAAATCAAGGAGAGAATAGAGCCCCAAGTGTTGCTCTTTTACTTAGTCCACAGGATTCGAACGAACCATCCACCAAGACTAGATTGGCTGAGTGAAGGGGAAAACCACAATCACCATCTTTATGGATAACTGGCCACCACCACAAACACCACTACCACCGTGCACACACACCGGCGCTGAGGAGGGAGAGAGCCATGAGAGAGAGAGGGAGTTTGTAAGGGTTAGGTCTCGTGTTTGCTAGCTCGGGTTTGATTAACAGTAAAATTGTTCTACCAAAAACCTAGACACCTAGTTTATTTATAATCATAAATTAAACTAGGTTAGGAAGCCCAAAACCCTTCAAACCTTACCTCTTAGCCGGCCACCTAGAGTGATAAGGCCCATCATGGGCCTCTTCCTCTTATGCTCGATCTAGGCCCTCTGTGTGACCTTATAGGATTCTTCAACTGGGCTTTGGCCTATTTTACTAACCCGAAGATCGTTAGTACCTCGAGTTATGATATAACGACGAAACAAAAGAACGAACTTACTTATCTTCATAATTGATCCATTATATATCTAGTAATTGCACTTTACGAAGACATAAATCCTTTATTCTCCCACTTGTCTGAGACAAGTGTGCAATATTCAAATTCCTTAAGTCAATATGTGTCAATTGATAATATGATTGCATCTCATGTCGAGATCATATTAATCTACAAACCTTTTCTTGAAATCTCAGTTAGAATTACAAAAACAAATGATTATCGAGTAATACATTTGAGTGCGGTCACAAATTTTCTGAATTCTCCCTCTTCAAGAGGCCATGACACATTTCCTAATTAATTAGGTAGACTCAATCCAATCTTGTGGCAACCAAAACTCCCACTCAACTTTTGAAGCAACCACCTTTTACGGAACGACGTTTGGATGTACCACAGTTAAATCAATCATTGAATGAAATCAGTGTTCCACTCATGTCAAAGGAATCCACTAATATATCCGGAAGCTCTATACTTGAACTTTATAGTAGGTCAATAATTCGATCATGCATCATTCATGCATATCCATGTGATTAACCGAGCATCTCTATGCCCCTATAGCCCATGAAACTGCGCTATCTAATCAATCTTATATGTCAGTCCATTTATTGAAATCATTTATGTCCAATTAAATGATTTCGAACTAGGAACTTAAATAATTTATGAATTTAGTTCACCTGTGGGGTTTCATTCGTCAAATCACGTATTTGATGATCCCATCAATTCATAATTGTTTTAGACATTTTATTTAACATCAGAACCATAATTAAATAAGAGAAATAATAAATTCATGATTAAACATACATAATTGTGCAAGTTGATGTATTACTTATGTGATAAGTTTTCTCAAAACATATACAACTTAAATTACATAACTTGCTTCAATCCAAGAACCTTGGTATGACTCTCATACTTTTCCCGTGGAATGGGTTTAGTAAGTAGATAAGTGATGTTCTCACTCATTTGTAATGTGACCTCGACTTCTTTGATTGGGCAAAGGCGCCATTTTTGTCACAAAATAACTTGATCCAAACTTTCTCCTTAGCCACTTCTACTGCAGTCAATGCAAATACTCATATTCTATCATGAAGTCTGCGATAGTGCTCTGCTTTGAACTATTCAAGCTCACTGTTCCTCTATTCAGACAGAAATTGTACCCAGATCGAAATCTAAAGTCATCTTTGTCTGTTTGAAAATTCGCATCTGTATATCTCTTGACAACCAATTCTTTTTGCCACCATGAACTAGAAACATTCCTTTAGTTCTTCTCAAGTACTTAAGGATTTGTTCTTAGTAGCTTTCTAGTGCACTTCTTCTGAATTTGCTTGAAAACTGCTATACATGCTCAAGGCATATGTAACACCCGACTTTGTACATATCATGCGCATAAGGTATATTATCCATACGCTTCAACTCTTCTGGCTTTTGAGGACACTGAGTTTTAATCTACTGAGCGTAATACCATGAGACATGGGAAGAAATCCTCTCTTAGAGTCTTGCATCTCGACCCTGTCAAGAATCTTATCAACATAAATCTCTTGACTTAGTCCAATCATCCTTCGAGACCTTTCTCGATGGATCTTAATTCCCAATATGTACTCGGCATCTCCCAAGTCTTTCATATAGAAACAACTCTTAAACCATTACTTTGACTAACTTAAGCATTGGTATGTCGTTTCCTATAAGTAGTATGTCATCTACATACAAGACTAAGAAAACTAGATCGCTCCCACTAAACTTCTTGTATACACAAGATTCTTTTCGCTATCAAGGAATCAAACTGTTTGATTACCTTGTCGAAACGAAAGTTCCAACTTCATGATGCTTGCTTCAATATATAAATGGAATTCTAAAGTTTGTAAGCCCTTCTAGGATTTTTTGGATCTTTAAAACTCTCGGGTTGTGTAATATACACATCCTCCATCAAGAACCCATTCAAGAAGGCGGTTTTGATATCCAACTACCAAATTTCATAATCGAAAAATTTTAGCAATCGCTAGAAGAATCCAAATAGACTTAAGCAACCAATGGGTTTGACCCCATTTGCAAATCTACCAAGGACTAACACATCATTTTTCTGACATGGAGTCCATTCTGGATTTTATATGGCCTCAAGCCATTTAGCTGAGTTGGTGCTCTCCAAAACTTGCTTGTAGGTTGTACACATTCCAATAGGAAAACTTTGGAATCCTCAGTTTATCAGAATTTCAACAAACTGTTTGTTTTTTATTCTGAGTAACCTACGACGGGTAGGAGCAACAATAGAATTATTCTCTTCAACTCTTTGAATTTTTTCATTCAAGTGGGACGATAGGAGTCTCGCTAGTCGAATTATCTTGCTCCGACACATGATTTGTCAAATTAGCTGACTCATGCGCCCTCGCCTATGATGTGGTGTTATCCACATCCATTTGTTCGTCTCGAATTTCTTCGAGAGCCACTTTACTCCCACTTGGCTTATTTGAATCAATCAAGCCGTCGGTTTGATTTTCCTTTCCTCTTGTCTTGATACCTAGGTCTTTTTGGTGACAGGTGGCAGCCCTTTATATTGCGGGCCTATTGGAAATATGGGCCTAACAGATATGTTCTTGATGGTAGGATCATTAAGATAGGACTTTAATGATCCGGTTAGATTGTTAGATCAATATATATGTAATATTATTCATTGGATGAATATTATTGGTTCTCATTCTCTAAGTTACATATATAGATGATGCATATGGAGATAAGTTCATTGAACGGACCAAACCGAGAATTCCCAATGGTTAATACTACCTATGAACTGTCAAGTGGGATATTCTCATAAGGATTTAAATGAATATATTTCCTTTGACATGAGATCATCATAGTAATCAATAGGTCACTTATTATGTTTTGATGCCGGACAGCTAGTGTGTAAAAATTCTAGTTGAATGGTCATTGGATGTAACTAAGTGTCTATGTGAGTAGTGATGAGTTACGTTAAGGATGAATCCATTGACTCTAGGTAATGAGTTTGAGCTCTATGTTGTCATAAATCTTAATGGTTGTATCAAGACCTTAATTGGCCAGGTCAGATTAATGAATGAAGAAAGGAGTTTCTTAAGGTGCATTCTATTCATCTGATTTTTACTTATCTGAACTTATTAACTTATTTTAGTTATAAATTAAACTTGGGTAGCCCTGATTAACCCTTATCACAACTTATCTATTGAACTTTTTTTTTCCTAAACTTATCTTTTCTGAACTTATTAACCCTGAAATAAGTTGAAATAAGGTAAACAGAACAATGCCTAAGTCATTTACCGGTCATTAATGATCTACGTGTAACATAGTTGGTTATCTAGTAGGGTTTGGCAGTCATACCATACCCTAGGATAATCCGGAGCTGTAGTGATGGAAGGAAATATTGCATTGTCCTTAACTAGGTTCTGTGTGTGTAAGGTAATTACTTCATACTATCTGGTCGTTAAGGAGTGTTTTTAGACGCCAACCTTGATTAGTAATTTATTTGATTAATTACTCCCGGCTTAGTAATTAAGCTATGTGATCACACACTTACGAGTGTAATATTTCCTATTTAGTATTATTTAATTTATTATATGATAATATCTTTAATAATCTAGATGGTGTATTATTATATTTTTTGCTAACACGAAAAATATAAATAATATTGGATATTCTCTTTTGCGAAATAATTTTAATAAATAAAATAAAATAGTTTTATTTTATTTACTTATAATCTTATATATAATAAGAGTCATTTTTTTCTCAAGCTTGTGAAGGAATTTCTCAAATTTTCCATATCCATACTCAAGGGTTGAAGACATGATTATTTCTCGCTGTGGAATTCATAGAGAATTCGTACTTTTGAAGTTTATTGTCAATTGATTCTCACCAATATCAGGTACTTCTTATTATTTTACTATTAGAATAAAGTTAACACGCAATAACTCCTTTAAGGTTGCAAAATTTTAATTTCCGCTGCGATTCTTGGTGTATTGCAATTCTTCCCAACAATGTCAGATCTCATCCACAACGATCGAGGTTTTCGGTTTTCCCCAATTAGAATATTATTTGATTCAATTTATTTTGTATTTGCTAGTTTTGATTTTTATTGTAGCTGTCATACGACTCTTCTATCAATGAATTACTACAAGTAGTTATTACACGTAGGTAAGAAGCATATAGTGTAAGCTTTTTGTCTAGGCTAAAAATTAATTAGCAATGATGAAAATATCTATCATTTATCTATATCAGTTACAAAAAGCTCCAATAAATTAAAATGAAAGCTCTATTTAAAGAAAAAAACGAATAAGATAACCTTGACTCAAAACTTGTACATGCATCCCTCTAAAATCCTAATATATTTTGTAGAATCCAATAAAAAAGAGTGATAAAATTGGAAATGGCACGTAATTATAGTTAGCTTTTTAGGGCCTTGACCATAATAGGGCTTCTAACAACATGTTTAGCATCAGACCACACCAAACTTCCAAAAATGTAATCAATGGGAAGATGATTGACATCAGCTGTGAAGATAAGTTTAAACATAATGGTTTGATCCTTTTCGGAGAACACCAAAGTCTTAGGCTCCACCACGTACAATTGAAACTCCGGGTGGCGGTTCGATGCGTGCAACATAGGTTCCTGGTAGTCCAACATTTTTCAACTTGTGGGTAACTATCGCATTGCCGGTAAAGTCATTGACAGAGATGGATGGATAATTTAAATCCAAGATGTTAAAGGAGAACATCTACCCCAGGAGCTGTAATATCAGGCTGCATGTATATATAGCATGCACATTAACATATACCAAGCACAAGTTACTATTGCTTAAAACAATTTATTCAACCACTAATATTTACCAAGTATAACTAGTGAGTGACATGTCTCCCGGGTTTTAAATTTATTTTTTTTAAGAAAAATGTTTCTACATATTGGATAGAAGAATTCATCTTGAGTTTTATAAACAAATTATTAATAATTATCTTGAAATTCTTTATTTGTTAGAACTTGATTTGTGAGTTATTTATTATCATTTTTGTGTTGATAAAGACCTATACCCTCTATCTTTTAAATTATTGACTAGCTAATTTAAATACTACTCCGTAGTAGTTTTTTTATGGCATGGCAAAACAAAGACTTAGTTGATGGAAACAATATACTTTTAAAGTTATCATCCGAAGAAACTTAGATATATTTGAGTGAAGAAAGTGAGCATATAACTTATATATATCTAATTTAAGATGGATTCTTCTATCCAATATATGACTTTTGGCACAAATGTGAAAATTCAAATGGGAATTTAATTTAGCATTACAATATACAGAAGAAAATAAGTCATGATGTAGGAATTAAACCTTTAAAATGCCAGGGGTAATCTGGTTTGGACCCCTGGACGAGAAAGAACCCATGATTGGAGAAGGCTTTGTTTCCAATGAAGACGTTAGTTTAGTAATTGACGCAGTGGGAGTCCTGCTACATAACTGTAACAATTAATTCTTGGATTTTCATGTACTTTTGCAAAAATTAATGCAAAAAGTTACACTATTAAAAAAAAAGAAAAAAAAAAAAAAAGTAATGTTATATGAAGCACTAACATTAAATACATTTTCTAAAAATGTGTAAATTTGAAAATGTAAGATAAAGTAGGATAAGCTAAGGTAAGGTAATTTGAAAATGTAAGATAAAGTAGGATAAGCTAAGGTAAGAAAGAGTATAAATTAAAAACGTCTGTGAGTGTAAAAAAAAGGTGAATTAATTAAGAGAGTGTGTAAAGACGTGTAATTATTGTGGGATAAGAGGGGTAATATGGTAAATGAACTAAAATTTAAAATGTTTTTTTTGTAAAAAAGGACAATATCAATCAGATCGCTATCTAATACTCCCTTCGTTCTATTGTGTTCTACTCACTTTTCATTTGAGCCCATTTTTTCAGCTCTACTCACTTTTCATTATTCTATTTTAACTCAACTTTATTTACTATCTTACCCTTCTTACCCTATAATAATTACACATTTCCACATTCTCTTAATTTTTTCTTACACCCACCCACATTTTTACCTTCTCTCTTACTTTATCCTGCACACACTCACACTTTTCACTATTTTTTTAAGTGACACGCATATAAAATAATTGAGTAGAACATAAAAAAACGAAAGAAGTACTTGTTAATTATAAAGTACTCCGTAAAAGACCGGTGAAGTAAACATCTAATTTTAAAGATTCAAGAATAAGAATATACTAGTATATACCATAAGCTAGAAGTTATTAATTAATCTTGCCTCGTAGAGTTGATATAAGCGAAAAGAGTTTCTCCATCTTTGTAGCTAGCGACTACAGTGGGAATCGCATGCATTTGGCCAAGGGTAATTCCATCTCCTATCATCTCTTCATTTACAAAGACCATACCAACAGCACCAGCTTCTCGAGCTACTGAACTTGTAAACATTTCCGATCCAGCACTGAGCGTGTTACGACATACCAAAATCTTTCCCGTCACCTTCGCGGAATCAAGTGTTCCATTTTGACACAACAAACTACATCCGATCCATCCATCATCCATATCATACAATGTTGAGCCGTATGTAATGTATAGTTTACGGGCCCATATGTAAAGCCCTATTCCTAATCTCTTAGGTTGTATATATACTCTTGTGCATACTCTAATGAAGAACACAACACTATTCACTATTCTCTATATTCTCTCTATTATTGACATGGTATCGGAGCCACGATAACTCTAAACCCTAAAGACTCTAAATTTTTTTTCTCCTCTTCTCTTCTTCTCTATTCGTTGCTCTTCTCTGTTCTCTAGCAATGGTGGATGCCGCCAGAATTGATCCTTCATCTCCTTTCTATCTAGGTTCCGGTGATCAACCCGGTAAAAAAAGTATTAATTAAGGGCGTATGTACGTTTTAAAATGATTTATCATATCATCGTTGACATTAGTAATTCAGTAAAAAAATAATAAAGGAAGCTAATTAATAATTGAACTCACGCATTGTTGATATTAGCGTCGGAAATGCGAGCATCTGCACCGGTGATTAGTGGGTAGAATTTTGTACTAAGATCTTCTTGAAGTGTTGGTTCATAATATCGTATACCCTGTTCAATTTACATTCAGATTGGGTTACGCTTGTTATGATTAGAAGACGTGTACATAATATATAATCAATAACGAACACATACGACTTGTCAAAAAAAAAAAAAAAATAACGAACACATACGGCTTGTCAAAAAAAAAAAAAATAACGAACACATACGGGGTACGTACCCCGACCTCTTGTACATAGAAAACATCAAGCTAAGCTAAACCGAGCAATATATATATATATATATTAAACTTGTTCGAACAAAAAATTCAAATCCTTTCTCAAAGGCATACTTATAGCAAAACCTAGTAAAATCTTCACCGCTAGCAAAATACATACCCCTTCTCTGTTTGACCAATTTGAATAATCATCTTCATTTATATAACCCATATTGTTATTAATCTAAACCTCAACCTCTTCATTAAGATCAAATGGCATAGCTGCTTCTTCTTCTTCTATTTCATCGTTTGATTCTGCATCTCCGATTGAATTAATGACGTTGTTTACCACGTCATTCAGATCAATGTTCAAACGAGTTGGTTTTCACTTTTCATTTCACTGCCACAATGTCAAACACACTACTGTATTTTATTTAAGATGCTACAAAATAACAAAAGATACTATAAAATAAGATTTTAATATAATATTGACAAAATGATCCATCATTTAACAAAAAAAATCCTATAAAATAGTATATTATTGACACTAAATAAACTCCGATTCCATTTAACAATTGATTCCATTAGAATGGAACCCAGAAACACTCCTTCAATTAAATAACATTTACATGAGAAAATTATAAAATACACAAATTCAAATCAACATACAAAGCAATATATTAATCTAAACGGTTTACCCTTTCAAATCAATCTTTACAAAACTTCTAATTTTTACCCGAGTTCAATTTTTTTAAAATCAAACAAAGAAAACCCTAAATTATTAAAAACATCAAATTAGGAAATTTAAATGAAATAATTCAACAACAAACAAGATTACCTGCGAATACTTGTAACTGATTGACGAAATTGATATCCACACTAGAATAATTTCTTCACACTTCAATCCCTTATTCAAATTGGTATGTTCGTCGCCAAGAAATTTTGGGGGTAAAGATGAAAAATTTTGACGCTTAATTGGAAACTTAATTGTGTATTATCCATTAAATGATGCATTAATGGTTGGCGCCCAATGAAAATTATCCCGCTTAGCTTCCTACCAATGGCGCCCAAAGTGAAATTTTTGCCGCCCTACTTCACTCTTCTTTTTTTAGTTTCCCTAACTTCAAGGCTGAGTTGACGATTACTGATTAGTGGTGTACAATATTCTTTTGTACACTATGTGTACCTCTAGCCTTTCTCTCTCTTCGGTAGTACATGTGACTATTATTTCCGAACATACAAATTACATTTTTCTATATCCAAAGACTTAATCCTCATAAGTTCCAATAAAATTATAATCCACACATAAAAATTCAAAAAGGATCAATCAATAATAGAATCAAAACCCCAAAAATTCACAAAATAGATGACACATACATAATATTATAATAACAATAAAATCAAACAAATATAAAGTTATAATCCAACCCAAAAATGAATAATTTACCTCGGAAATGAGAATTCGTCAAAAAGCATTAGCCAAAGCAGCATCAATACCAATCATATCAAACTCAATTTCATCCTCAGTAAGACGATTGACAACGACTTTAAAGTCCTTAAAAGAAAATTTCTAAGCTCGAATTATCAACGTCCATTGAAGCATATGCTCCAGAATATAAAATTGATTCAGTCTGTTCACAAAAAACGCCATAAATAATGGAGAAAATAGAATCAAAGATAATTACAAGAAATTGAAGGACGGAAGAGAGAGAACGTGTTGAATTATTTAGAGGATTGTAGACTAATATCATGTTATTTAATTGATTTACTTAGGTTAAGGTGTTGTATTATTGATTAAATAAGTAAGTAAAGCAAATAATCATAATTGACTGTTGTCTTTGGTTTTAATCGTATGGTTTGGCTGTACAATAATGCTTTGTGTGGCCAAACAATACTAAGTGACGGTTGTGGCCAAATAATACTAAGTGATGGTTGTGCATGTTAGTTACTTCATCATGTTTGGTATGCATGGTTTGACTTCATGATGTTTTGATATGCATGGTATTTTGACGGTTGTGTGGACTTGTGTCAGTTAGTTTCTTTGTGATGTTTGGCTTGAATTATTGTTTCATGCATATTGCTTAAAATGCTTACTGACGTTTGGCTTGCATTTCTAAGTGACGGATAACGTCAGTTTGTCTTGCGTTGTTTGGCCTTGGTTATTGCTTCATATATACTATATCTTTTATTAACATATGATGATTAGTACATCAAGATATCTGTTTTTTAGACTTCTCTTGTGAAACCTTTTGCAAGTCCCAAATTATCATCATCATAATTCCAAAAAGTTGTTTTACATTAGATCACAAATATACTAAACACTATTGTTATTGTTTTCGTTATATCTCCTATTAATTTCGTGATACCCGGTGTGTTTGATTAGGGTCGAAATATTACTTTGGAAACTGATTTCGTTCAAGCCTCGAAGTGTTAATTTGTCTATTTTTTGTTGCAATTTTGTGACCCGGTAACCAATTTCCCCAACAGAACGTCATTAGGAGCATTGAGTTTGCAAGAGACACGAGTGCGGCGCTTGAGCTCGAGGTGGTCAGGGAGTTTTGACATCATCGTTGATTCTGTGTGTTTTGAGAATTTTAGGGTTTAGGGTTTTAGTAACCCCAAAATCGTTTGTCTATTATTTAAACTTAGGGGAGGAAAAGGAAATGATGAGCTTACCTCTAAATTGTTCGTGTCTTTTGGTGTTGGCAACTTTACTTGGAGCCTTATATAGCGTCGGGCTATTGAGGTATTGCGTTTTGCGTAATATTGTAGAGGTGTTAATTGGGGTTACTAGGTTGGGTTTGAGTCACGTCCACTTGAGTTGGATTTGATTCGGGCATGGATCATGTTGCTCGTAAGTCATTGTGGCCATCTAGATGAGATTTATGATCGAGTATAGCCAATCAAATCAGTTTTTGACACCATTTTTAATAAGTACGAGTATATACATTTTTTATTATTAGTAAAACTATTAAGATTTTCATTTTAACATTGTAGTAAAATTTAGTCAATAAAATACAATGTTAGTAAAAATCAATCTTCACTAGAGATAATTTAAGGGTAAGAATTCTCTTACCTTCCCTCAACTTCTAAAGGATCTTACCTACTAACTCTAGCGCACTTTTTATTCACGTATCAAAACAAAAAAATAAATGTGACATTGCCAACCTTAATGGCCTAGTATCGTCTTTTAGAATTATGCTAAGTTTTGAGAATCACCCTTAGGGAATAACCATGTCAATAAACATGCTCACTCTTGTCTGACTTTATTTATGAACCCCGCAGTGCTTGGAAGGCCGGAAAGGATATAGCGACAACAAAATTTGTTAGTTACTTAGATAAATGTAAAGGATTTCTTTGCGCCAAGTTAGTAGATTTGTATCAAAACATTCAAGGAGGTTGGCAGTTCCTACTTCTCAAAGCCAAGTTCATTGTGACGCTACGCCTCATAGACAGGCCAACAAGTGTCGTTTATAATATGAAGTTTTTGTACCGAAGACCTTTGCAATTGGTATAAAAATCTTGTAGCAAAAAATGCTGGGTGTTTTAATTAGAAATTGTGGCTTCTCTCACCTGTCTGCCTTTCATTAGAAAAGCCAACTACTTTCTGTTGTTGTGCAACAATGCCTGAAGTCTATCCATGCACTTTCTTAATCCTGCAGGATTCTACATTCACAGGATCATATTTCCTCTAGTTTTTTCCAAATGGTATAAACTGAACAGGTTCATGCTTTGCCTAAAAAAATCTCTTGAAATTTCAGAGTAATTGGCCTATCAAATAAAAATTACTGGTACAGAACTTCAGAATAATACAATACACCATAATGTCATAAGCATAATTCTTTCAAAGATCTATCCTTCCAGTTGTTTTGACCAAAATTTTCTATAACATGTGCTCTGATTCTAACATTAACCTCTAAAGGGCACACATAATTTACTCCTAAAATTTTACACAAACGGAAACAAAAATTAAATGGATACAAAACCTTTTTCTTTTGTGGTTTTAAAAAGCTGGATACGAAACTGGGAACTAATAAGAGAATTTGTTCATCATGTTAGTAAACAATATTCTGGACAGAATGGTTTGAGAGGTATGCTCAAATGATCATTTACCGCCTTTGTTCTTGCCTTCTACCTTCTTTTTTCTCAACTCTTCTCTCTTTTCTTCCCTGCACATGTTTTAACGCACCATTGTCAAATGCAAAAGAAGCATATACTAGTGTAATTAGACACACGGCAACAAGGCTTTAAAAGCAATATCTATGCAGATGAGAATAAACTGTCTACATTATATATGGGGGGAAACAATCAAAGATCTATCTTAAAAGTTGAAACCATAAATTTACGTTTTTTGAATAATGAACAGGGCAAGAATCCAGAACTTTTCAAACTTCCAAGTAAAAAATACGATTCGTCACATCATGGATAATCTAACAGATCATGAAACCACAATTCTTCAAATTTCCAGTAAGAGATCTGTTGATAGCTTTAAATTTTATGAATGATTTAACAGGATATGATGTTCAAACTTCCATTAAGAGATCAGTTGCTCACCTTGCTTTTGAAACTTCTTCACGAGATGGAAAGACCCTTTTCTTCCTCTCTTTTGGAGGTGATACTTCGTTTTCGTTATCCTTAACATTTGTCTTTGAGGTCTTTTTCTTCTCTGTGAGTTTAGAAGAAGGTTTCTTCTTACCATTATCCAAGGGAGTTTCATTCAAATCCTCAGTCTCTTGTGGCTCATCATCATCTCTTTGTCGCTTATTAGACTTCTGTCCATCAGCATCAGTGTCATTGAGATCCTGCTCTACTGTTTCTGATGGAACATCAGAGCGTGGAATGGGATTTGTGTTGCTTACTTTTTTTAACTGCAAAATGAATTAATGAAATAACAGAAAGATCAACTTACAATGCAATACACACATCACAGCATTTAATCAAGATCATGCTGACAACTTAATTACATACTCATCAGAGAATACCTTAGAAAACAAATCCTACTTAGGTGATTTATGGAAAGTAGTTAAACAACCTTGATTAACCCATACCCCAAAACCGAAAAAGGTGAACAAGTAGAGTACACAAGGGCGCTTGAGAGATCCATGTTGGAGGAACTCAGCAAAATGACCCCGTAACTTTGGGAGCGCTTACATTGACATATTCATAGTTCTTCTCTAATAAAATGTGGACCAAAACAAATGAAGTGTTGCAATGAAAATCCAAGTGTTGGGTACAGGTTCCATAACCATGTCAGAGTGCACCTGACACGCATACTGAAGGTAAATAAAAGAGTCAAAGTATCATTGCCCCTGAGAAAAGAGAGTAACTAATTCTCAATCCAAATTTTTCTAATGGCCCAACTAGGCAGATTCCATACCACCATAACAGCATAACACTTCTAGCAGTTGTGTATGTAAAAGGTTCCATAATCGTATCAGAGTGCACCTGACACGCGTACTGAAGGTAAATAGAAGAGTCAAAGTATCATTGCCCCTAAGAAAAGAGAGTAACTAATTCTCAGTCCAAATTTTTCTAATGACCCAACTAGGCAGATTCTATAACACACATAACAGCATAACGCTTTGTAGCAGTTGTTGTATGTATTAAGAAAAAGGACACATAGCAGAATCCCCCATAACTTTACAAGACTTAGAAGCAAGGTGTCAGTCAACCTGTCAGAGTCTGCATAACTATAGTAAATGCATACATACATGTCATACATTCAGGTTGCCACTTTTATGTTAATGGGACAGTAAAGATTTACCTTGGCCACAAAAAAACCATCCATATTGAGCTTATGGGGGTAGATCCGCCTCGTCTTGTCTAATGATGGATGAAATCGATATTGCCTAAAGTTGACAAATCTGAGAAAAAAGGTAGATATCATCAGATATCTTAGATAATCAGAATAAGCGGTTAAGATCAACAGAACTCATAAATTAGGATTACCCTTTCTCTCCAAAGTCCAGCCCACATGGGACTAGTTTTACATTCCGTTTCTTCAAGGCATAGTCTACTACTGCTTCATTCTGCAAGACTTCAAATTAAGAGGGAACATTGAACAGTAAATGATATTAAACATAGACAAGTATCCATTTCACAAACCTCCATAACCATGATAGAGCAAGTTGAATACACAACATATCCTCCAGTTTTTGAGTTTGCATCCACCAAATCAATCGCAGCTAGAAGAAGTTGCTGGAGATATGGGTCAATATTCATATATGTAAGCAAAAAAATAAGGAATAATCCTACGGTGGCGATAAAGCTACAAGCCTAGTGCCAAATTCTTAACACCACCATCAATTAAAGTAGCTGCAATGGTTGCTTCAGAAAATTTCCTTGACAATAGGACCAAATTTTTTTTTTCATAGCACACATTCAAATGTGCCTTAATAATATGGCAAAAAAATTTATAAAAAGCATATTAATGCCTCCAAAATCACGATGGGGGTAATAATCAGAAAAAATAAATACCTGTTGCAAGTGAGCACATTTCTGTATCTCTTCAATGCTTTTAGAGGATTTCACAGATTCATCCTTTGATATTACCTACAAAAATATAACAAAGCACAATCAATACAGCCTCCTTGCATGCTGCTAAATCTCAACTCAATGAATGCTCAAACTAGACCTGTAAACCTCACAAGCAAGTAGCATATCATGTAAAATTTTATTTTTACACATATAAAAATATTCCAAATCATTTTGCAAAGGGGGAAAAAATATCACATACTCCTGAGTAGGCTGACTTAATGAATAGGACATAGCCCACAAAATACAATGTCTATTTAACAGCGTTTACTATTATATGAAGTGTGTGCGCATGCATATATGTTTTCTCTACTCGATCGATCTATCAGCAAAAAAAAAAGTTTGAATCCTGTAACCAACAAAATATAAAAAAATTATAGTGCTTACCCCTGTTCCGCTGCAAGGGGCATCCAATAGCACTCTATCACATGAATTGACTCCCAATACCTTTGTAAGCTACATGTAAAAGAAAAATAATCAAGATCAGCATGTACAACTATTAAACATCCATCTACCTAGCCATACTTGAATTTTAGCATATCAGTAAAAAGAATCAAACCTCTGCCTTTTCATCTCATTTGCAAACACAAAGAATGAAAGGGTATAGAGAAAGGATTACAAACTTCTAACAAGAACCACATCATATCAGTAAAAAAAAATCAAACCTCTCTTCCATCATAGTTTATAACTATTGTGTTCGTCACCCCCATGCGGCTAATATTTGCAGACAAAGAATGAAGCCTCTGCTTTTTCATCTCATTTGCAAACACTAATCCTACAAATAGATGATTTGAAATGAGAACTTCTGTAAGATAAATTTATGACAGTTTAATCAAGCATTTATGCTCTTGACTTGAGATTAAATATCATGCCATACGGCCCACACTGCAAAAAATAGTCATAGAGATTTAAGATTGAAACAATAATCTTTAACAAGTGCAGATCATAACCAACACCTATAAAATCGGAATATACAGTAATGATTTCAGTCTCAAATATCAATGGAAATATCTTTAGTGAAATAAATGTAGGGTAATAGGAAACAGAATTCTAAGGATCCACTTACAAGCAAGTGAGCAACAACATTTCTTAAAATGTGGATGATCAACTTAGTTTTTTAGAATGATGTTGACCTGCTGGATTTTAAAAGGGAGGTTTTATAAAGATTGGCTCAACAATTTTAAGCCTTTAAAGGCATATTGCATATTTGCATATTGTTCATTATTATTACTTCCCGAATTTTTGAAGTTGACTCAGAACTCAAATATCTGCACAGCTGAACTCACCTTTTCACTCTATAAATAAAATTAGTCATAAAAAAAAAAAAAAAAAAAAAAAAACCCTAAATTCAAGTAAAATAGAAAAAGCCTTCAAAATAAAAAGAAAGAACCTACTTCCCTCCACTATTAGCATTAGAACAGCTAAATTCTATAACTAACTAACAAGTTTTGAAAGCTGTAACAAAAATTTATAGTCTTGCACATATGAAAATCCTAATAAGAATATGTTACAGGAGGGAAAATATATAGATATATACCTGTGTTCTTCATATGAGCAGCAATATATGTAGTTTTCCCACCAGGAGCCGCCCTGCAAGTACCATAGAAACACAGCACATCACAACCATCGGCACGAATCAATTTCACTATCTTACTATTCAACAAAGATTTATACTAGAATGGATACCAACGGGCATGAGACAGCCAACACACGAGAAATCCAAACTATTATGAGTGTGCAGCCTCATCTTTCTTCCCTCTTTCTTGAAAAGAAGTGGTGGGGGGGGGAGTAGGTGACCTTGAGGACAGGAAACATAAAATGTCTTTCTTCAAAAAATAAAATTCAAGCAAAGTAGCAACATAGATTACTTACGCCATGTCAACAATTTTCTCTTTTTCTTGAGGAGCTAAAGCCATCACTGGCAAGAAAGAACTTGCACTTTGCAACTGCGGCATATTAGAAGAAACACATAAATGTCAAGTGAACTAAGATGGAATCAGTATGAATAAACCAGTGTACTTTATATAAATAATAAGATACCATGTAGTGACCGGCCATATATTCAGGAGTGGCACCAATCGGCACTTGCGATTCATATATTATTAATCCAACCTACACAAAGCATTCAAAGTGTAGTGTTAGAAGCAGCTTTTGACCAGAAAACAGAATTTTCCCACCATGCATGCGCACATATACTTACCTTTGACCACTTGCCCAAAGGGTCCAAGTTCACTCCTCTGTTCAAGAGAACATCGGCAAGGTCCCGTCTACGTGTCTACATCAAAAAGACATGATAAATGAATGCTCAATAGATAAAGTACAATTGAAACTAATTGTGACATGTAATTGTGTAAGACATAATATGCATAGAAACATAAGTCACAATAGCACCTTCAATGTATTAGTTCTTATACACATTGGACGAGGATTTTCAAAAGCTTCAATGAGTTCCAATAACTCAACAGGTCGGAACATCTGTAGAAGTTAGTCATAAAGTTAGCGTATAGCTAATAAAAAAATTGCAAAATTGAGATGGAGAGACAAAGAATGATTGCAGAAACAGATTAAGAGCACTATACCTCTGACAACATCCCAATCAGGAAGTCATTGTAACCATAATATGTAGACAAGTCGGTTTTAAGCAGGTCAGTATAATCTTTCCTCGACGCCCCTTCTTGTTTCAAAGTCCTAAACGTTGAAAGAATCCGAATATCTAACATGAATAAGGGAGGCATTAGGTTTCACGAACTTGAAAACTCAAAAACTAAACTTATACTGTGAAACAGTCTCAGGCTTTCAGCTATGCTTAACATTCAACAAAACACATTGCATTCGTAATAAAATAATTAATAAATGGATCTTATATGACAGGTACTTGAGGAGTTGAGGTAAAATGAAGAGTTTGAGTAACATTGAGATAATGCAAGTATTATTGAGACAAGATAATCTGTTATCTATCTAAGAAAATAAAAAATAAACATACTTTCTTTGATTCTTCTCTGGAGACTAGGAAGATCAGGAGGTCCAAGTGCCTCTAGTTCAAGCTCCTACAATTCATTCCCAACGAAATGAAAAAACAAAGTTAATTTCTATCTTACGAAATTGAAGTTTCGACATAAATACAAAATGGAATACTGTTAACTAATTCAAGTTATAAAAACTTTATAATATACCTCCTTGGTTGGCAGTCTAAACTCAGTTTCTTCCTGTATATTGAGCTTCAATTCATCATCTGCTTCCTTCTGTTGCCTTGCTCGTTTGTCATCAATGGCTTTCGACGACAACTCAATGTTTTTTTCATCAGAATCATCCGAATCAGACCCCGAACCCGACTCAAACTCGTTACCTGTGCAATAGAGTTTACATTTAGTCCAATAATCATTATAGTTACTACAATTAAATAACACCCAAAAAAACCCAAATTAATCAACTAATCAATAACAAATTCAAAACGAAAAGGGTTCTTTTTTCCTAAAATCAACAAGAAAAATATTAAAAATTATCAAATTAACAAGAACAATAGTAAAAATTCAACCTCCTTCTTCCTCTTCCTCATCATCGTCGTCCTCATTATCATTTCCACTTCCTGCAAGGAAATCATCCTTAAGTAGGTTATCATCTTCTGAATCATCAGATGAACTTCCACTTTCAGTTTCAAACTCATCAATTTGTTCAGAATCATCTCCAGATAATATATCATCAATTTTGTTCTTCTTCGTGTTCTTCACTACCGGAGCTTCATCTTTTTTAGTCTTTTTGGCAATGAAATTCTCGACATTCTTCTTCTTCGCTGCTATTGCAACCATTTCTGCTACTTTTCTGAGGAGAGAGAAAGAGACTACAAATTGAAAGAGGGGTTTAGGGTTTTTCTCCTCCTTCCTCAATAATGGCTAGGGTTTATTAGAGAAAGCTGATTTTTTTTTTTCCCTTTTTTTAATTTTTTTTTTCTTTTTTTTTGGCAATAGTTTTACTTTGTGGATGGCTATGGCTTGCCTATGAGGCTTGGCTTTGAGCCTCTTTTGCAAACTTGGACTCAAGGCCCTTTCAACTAAAAAGTTGAAAAATAAGGTAATCAGTTTTTTTACTTGACCTACTTAATTTATCACGTTGTCGATGCATAAATTTATTATGATAGGATTCATTGAGACAATTTAAACAAAATTCTATATGACTATGTTTTACCTTAGATATAAATCACATAAAAAAATAAAAAAAATAAAAAGTCCAAAATGCGTGTGTGAATGAATAGTGCAAAAGCCAAAGTAGGTGAAGTAAACAAGAATAGAGGAAGTTTACTCTGTCAAACAATTCATATTTAGCATGTGTTGTGGGCAGCTGCCTACACTATGTGGTCACTTAATAAAGTAACTCGTATAACACTGATCAAGTATCCCCTATAATACTGATCGAGTAACCCTTAAAACAATGATCAAATAAACTCTGACGAAGTAATCCTTGTTACATTGATCGAGTAACCCCTGTAGCATTAAAGAATTAACCCTTATGATGGCCGTGTGGCCAACCACATTTAAGAATTTGTGATTCATTTTGTGATAATGAATGTTGTATTACGATGGTTGCATTGTTGCATAGAAATTCATTGTGATTATAAGCTCAATTTATACTAGTATAATACAATACAGAGGCGGATCTAGAGCCAAGACAAGTTTCGGACTTTAAACCTCTAATTAAAATTATAGATATCTTTGCTATCGATAATTCATACAATCATACATCATATTCTCTATGTCTACTAGCTAAAAAAATTAGAGGGGGTTATGTGCCTATACGAAGATCTTGCCTTGAATACAATATCATGGAGTAGGGCTTACGTACCTTCACAAAGATCTTGCCTTTATTACAATAAAATAGAGTGATACAATTAGAAATGGTACATAATTATAGCTTAGCTCTTTCTGGCCTTGACCATAATAGGACTTTTAACATGTTTAGCATCCGACCATACCAAACTTCCAAAAATGTACCAATGGGGAGATGATTAGCATCAATTGTGAAATTAAGTTGATAGATTTGGTTTGATCTTTTCTGGAGAACACCAAAGTCTATAGGTTTCTGGTTGTCCAACATTTTTCAACATTCTTGTAATTATCACATTATCAGCGAAGTCAGTAATAGAAATGGAGGGATAAGATGTTAAAGGAGAGCGGGCATTCGTAAGGATGTTGTTGGCTAAATTTTTCAAAAGTTGTACTATTATGAGGTACACCACAAAAGGAAATTAAGGTAATCATAGAAGTCCATATCATAAACCAGCCGAGGATCCATTGCTATGTTTGGTCTCACGTGACCTGACCCGTTATCTAAAGGCGTGGCATACTGGCATCCCTCTTCTTATCGCTATCACGTATTGAAATACCATTATTGTCAAAAGGACTTGCTGCATCAATACAATGTAGAAGGTTAGGTCTCATCATACACACAACTATTAAACTGTACATTTCACACGTGTGGTACGTGTAATGCATGTAGCATACCGGTAGTCATGATTGCGGATTTGATTGTTGCATTACTCCAATTAGGGTGTAGCTTCTTAATAAGAGTCACAATACTAGCAATACGAGAGTGAGGGATAGCTCAAGTGCTTAGAGCTTTTCTCCCGGTTTCAGGAGATTTGGGATCGATTCTCACTCCCGCTCTTGTGGCTCTCTAAACAACAAAAGTTCAACTCATTTACTATTCATATGGTCAAAATAAATTACCATATTCTATGATTTATACAGTAGAACTAAATTAGCATGTGAGATCTTAATAGATACCCCTTATTAAAAAGAATTTCAAATATCACAACATTTTACAATTTTCACTAATACTAGCCGAAGATATTCATAGTCAAAGATGTTTGTTGGAGATCGCGCAAATACAAAGTGAGTCAAACTTTTAGGAACTGAGAAAGTACAAGTTAAAATTGCTTAAGAGTAAAATAATTATATCGTGCAAGACATCCATGTGAATAAACGGAGTATAAGACCAACAATTTAATTAGTAAACCTTTGAAATATCGGGGCTAATCTGGTTTGTAGTTTAGACACCAGCATGAGAAAAAACCCAAAATTAAAATAGGTTTAATTCCCAATGAAGTAGTTTTTCCAGTGAATCACTGATTCATAGAGTGGTAAATTTTTGAATCATAGTCATGAGGCACATTATTTGATCCGTATCAAAGTGTAATCCTACAATATCTACTTTTCATGATTTTTATTAGTTACTATCCCATATATTGATTAGATCTCTAGTATAGCTTTGTCTTAACAAATCATATCCGTTCCCGTCACCAAAAAAAAAAAAAAAAAAAAAAAAAAAAAAAAAACCCCAAATCGATCATATTCATGCACAAAAACAAGGAATGAGATGGGAGTTTTGAATTGATCTCACCTTGTTGAGTTGGTACAAGAAAAAAAACACTAATATTCAATTTCTAATCAAACTTCAACCCTCCCGATTTTTTTTCTCGCATTGAGATCACTATCTAGACGAATTTCTACTTATGCATTAGCTTTGGTTTAGTCTAATTATGCGTTTATTGCGAGAATTTTACAGTATTAAATCCACAACCATAGATTAGTTAGCTCTGAAAATAATAAAATCAATTATGCAAATTCAATTTCTAAGTATAAGATCAATTAAGAGACATTAATCTTATCGCGATGGATATTTTCCTCCCATTCGTGAGAGACCGTATTGTTGCTATTCCTCTAAGCCGCCTTGAGCAAAGTGATAGCATTTGTTGGGATCCAGATAAGAGAGGGTTGTATACTGTTCGGTCTGCTTACAAGCTGATCTTTGGTAATTTGGATGAGGAGTGCAGTGCTTCTAGTGAGGGCGAAATGAAACGTGTCTGGAATCTTGTTTGGAGTGAACCGGTGCTTCCCCATATAAAGGTATTCTTTTGGAGGGCATGTCATGAAGCTTTACATACGAGTAAGGGACTGCATACTCGTATTCCTGATGTTCCTGCAGTGTGTAGTGTGTGTGGTGAGGAAGAGGAGAGTGTTGGTCATGCTATTTTATGGTGTTCTCGGGCTAGCAACTTCTGGTGTGCAAGTGGATTTGGTGGGGTGGTGGATAAGAGGTGGCGAAACTTACTGGATTGGGTCTTAAATGTTTTTAAGAACCTGGATAAAGATGAAAGAAGATGGGTAATGGTTCTATGCTGGGTTTTTTGGGGAGCTAGGAATCGTGGTTTGTTTGAAAATGAGTGGAAGGGTCCTAATGAAGTGCTAGAATACGTGGGAAAGCTCATGATTGAGATGGAGGGTGTGGGTTCTGATCGTGCTCAGCAGCATGTTGTGAAGCCTGCTGCTGTGTGGAAGGTGCCCCCTGCTGGAAGAATTAAAATTAATGTTGATGTAGGCTGCTTGGGTATGCTGGGAAGTAGTGTTGGTGCCGTTGCTCGTGATGCAGAGGGAGCTGTTTTGTGTTGTGCTAGAGAGAGGTTGGGTGATGAATGGGAGCCGAGATGTGCTGAAGCGAGAGCTGTGCTGATGGGTATGGAAGTAGCTAAGGAGATGGATCACACTATTGTGATAATTCAAGGTGACTGTGAACCAGTCATTAATGCTATAAATAGCAGGGAGGAGGGGCGTAGCTCTCTGCACTTAATTTTGGAAGATATTCACCAGTTAGCTTGTAATTTTTCTAGTATTTCTTGGGGTTGGGTTGGGCGCATGGGTAACCAGGTGGCCCATTGCTTAGTTCATGAGCCTTTGAGTGAGTTGGGTAGGAAGTATTGGTTTAATAACTTTCCTGTTGCTATTTCTTCTGCTTTGTCTTCTGATTTGCAAGTTATAAATGAAAGCTAGTGCTCCTTTGGGGCTTTTATTCAAAAAAAAAAAAAAAAAAAAAAGAATTTTATAGTACTTTTAATCAATTAGAAAAAACAAAAGATTAAAAATAATAATAATAATAATAATAATAATAATAATAATAAATAAAAAAAAAACAATTAAGAGTTAATAGTAGAGGATAGTAGCCATTAGTGGGAGACATGGGGTAAATTTTGAATTAAGGTGCAACTTTTAGGTAAACACGATGTGATGTCAACGCAAGGTAATTCGGAGGTGGAACTTTAATTTGCATGAGATCGCGGATATTATAAATGGCCCAACTGAAACAAAGCATCCTTGTTTTTACATGATGATTCATGTAGTAATTATTTTAAACAAAAAAATTAATCTACTTTACCTAAATAGTATGATGGGAAGAGGGTCAAGAAGAATATTTTATGTAAAATCACAATATAAGAGAGGAAATTAATCATCCTTCAATTTAATATTCAATAATGAGATTTTTTTTTTTTAAAAAAAAAAAAAAGTAAAATTAGCAAAATACAATTAATCTAACAAACAAATGAATAATGTAGATTCGTCAAACAAATAATTTATACAAAGCATAGTTGAAAATTTTCCTATTAACAAGCTAGACAATCAAATAATCATACCAAAAACTGAAAGCTGTTTCTTTTGGGTGATTGAAGGCTCCAATCATCTCCACATTAGTAATCAAAAATCCAAACTATGAAGTGCAAAAAAAATCCAGATACGAGACACTGAATAGATAGGTATTAGTTCTGTACATAAAAATAGAAATGATGAAGAAATTGACTTGCATAAAGTTAGATTATTATGCTACTACCCCATTGCACAAAAAGGGCAAAGCTACAATCATACCGTAAGTTCTCATAACCATAATGTCATGTCTCAGGTAAATCTGAGCTGCATGGCAAGACAACTCCATAACTTCAACCCCAATATGAGCTAAAAGCCTCTATTACTCAGCATTAAACATTCATAGACCGGGACAAGCAGTTTGATATTAGATAAATCCAATATCAAGCAAAAACAATATCCCAGAAATGTATTATAACAGAAGCAACTAGAGTATATAGCCAGGCTACAAAATATTAAAGCAAATAGAACAACACAACATGCATTCAGAGTCTAGGCCAACTCATGAACAAAGAAGCTGCACATTAAATCTGACAATAATACTAGTATTACAAAGGATTTACGAGCACATGTACAAAACGAAAACAATAATAATGAAAAATATAATCTCTATAAAAAATCAGGTGACAGTAGAAAACACTGGCAGATACCCATTGGCAAATACTTAAGCCCCTCTAAATCATTCCAATCAAGGATTGCATTCAAAAGCTATGTATCAAAATAATTGCACCAATATCTATCTAAATTAAGATAAACTTCATCTAGCATCAAAAATCCACATAAGATACTGATACTAGAACAAGGTTAACACCAAATTCTTCAATTCATACTACATAGTTGTCTAAACCACAATAATAAAGACGTTAATAAAAGCAGATCTTCTAATGCCTTAAGCACTTGAGGAAGCATCTCTAATTCTCGTCGGGGTAGTACCTATCAGGCCAGGCATAATAGGAAGGACAGCTCCTATCTCGAACTTAAGAACACTGATTTTCTACCGTGAATAAGGATGATACCGACTACTTCCACTATAGCCTCCCTTACCATAGAACCCACTAGCACCACCATAACCAGCACTAGCGCCGGAATCATAACTGCCGCCATAGCCTGAAGCTCCATAGCTACCATAACCTTCACTTCCACCATATCCACTTAAGCTGCCACCAGAGTAAGCACCACTAAATCCTGCACCATAGGGACCAAATCTGCTAGAGTACCCAAGGGATGACTCTCCTCCATAAGCCCCTAAACTACCACCGCCAAAAGAACCATATCCTCTACCATATTCCCCTCCACTACCATAGCCTCCATACCCAAGCCTACCAGCAACACCTCCAGACATCCTATAGTTATTACCTGCACCATACCCACCATCAAAAGCCCCATAAGAGGCTCCATAACCAGCATAACCATCCCCATAAGAACGGTTCCTAGTGTTGCTACCATAAGTAGGAGCTACAGGATGGTTTGTGGGTTTCTTTGGTTCGGCCTTCTTGATCTCCACCTACAACAAAGCAACTCAGTTAACCTAAAGCCTGCTCCATCAAACTAAGATGAGAGTCCTCTTATGGCGCAATCTATATCTGTATAGAACTATAGACGATATCCATGACTACAAACTAAATAACCTTAAAAAGAAGATTAAAAATTGAGCATTCAGCAATGAAAATTGATTCTCAGCTCAAAACAGGTTCGTAAAGTTCACGGATGAAAATAGAATGCAGACAAACCCACAAGCACAATAAATAAAAACATTTCCTATTAACATGGGTTTTCCAAACAGAAAAGTACGTTGAGCTCACCTGAGTACCCTCCATGTCAATCATATTACCCTTGGAGAGTATTTCATCAACCACATCTTCGTTGTCAAATACAATGAATCCAAACCCGCGAGAACGATTAGTCTCATGGTCACGTATAATTTGGTGTTCAGTCACCGCCCCGAACTCGGAGAAAAAGTTTCTGAATTCATCTGAGCAATCCAAAATTATTCAGATTTTCAAGTCAGGTCTTAACTTTGAGTAGCATTTAAATATGAACATGAAAAAGATGGATACCACATGCATGCTTTTATCTAATACTCAATGTACAAATATCGATCAGGATAAAAACAAATAAAACAGCATACCTTCTGAGACGCTCGAAGGAATGCCTCCAACAAAAATCTTTTTTGTCTTGAAATCCTTTGACTGAGCAGCACCTTTGGGTATAGTACGCTTAATCTCAACCTTGTAACAAAGAACACAAGTAAACTAACAGCAGACACAAATCAACAATAAATTGGCAAAGTATTAAACCTTTTACAAAATTCAACACATGATGAAGAGAATAGTACTTTGAACTACAAAAACACCACTAATCCACAGAACTACACCACAATACCTGTTTCCCATTAATGATTTGAGTATCCTCGATAACTTTGTCGACAACCGATGGATCAGCATAAGTGATGAATCCAAATCCCCTTGGCTGCCCACTGTAACGGTCTTTCATAATAACCGAGTCTGTTATCTCACCATACTTCCCAAAGTGCTTGATAAATGTAGCTATTTCACACCAAAACAAATAGAAACATAAGACTTGTAAGAATTACTAACAATAAATATAAAATTTCACAATAAATCAGCCAGACAAACACATGAATACACAATTAACAAGGCAAAAATCTAAAACTTTTAACCCAAACAAAAAAAGGTCACTGCATCCTTGGTTCAGAAAATTAGAAACGAACATATAAAATCATAACTTAATTTAGAAAAGGGTCTTTTTACTCTTACATTTAAACATTTCCATGCCCTGAACAGTTTCACCAGTTCGAAATTCGGACAACGAACATAGCGAGTATCCAAATCAATAAATTCACCACAAAACATAACAAATTTGGAAAATTGGAAATTCTTCCTACAGAAATATATAATTTTTCTACCGCCATGGCTACAATTAAATTACAAGCTCAAATCCCACCAAAAAAACACTAATTCATGAATAGACGAATAGTTAAATTGCATGTATTTAATTATTACAGAGTATATTAATATCAAATCATATTAAAAAAAGCAAATAATTTGAGAACCAAGATACAAAAATCGAAAAAGGGAAAATAAGTAAGAATTCAACAATTAAAAAAAAAATAACAAAAATAAAGTAATTAACAGTAGAGAAATACGAACTCACTGTTAGTTGTATCTTTGGGAAGCCCGCCAATGAATATCTTCCTGCAAACAAAAATCAAAATTAAAAAATAAAAAAGAAGAAGAATTTAAGCAAAAAAATATGAAAATTATTGCAAAAAGGGGGGAAAATTCGAACCCAGGGCTAGCGCCATCGCCGTGAGGACCATCCGCCTTGAATTTGGAAGCCATTTTGCCGGAAAATCGAAACTCCGATTGAAATTTGTGTGGGTTCGGAAGATTTTAGGGTTTATAAGGAGAAAAGGGGGAAAGAGAAGAAGGATGGACTACAACGTCTACAAGTATATAAATAAAACCTTGAAAAAATAAAATATATAGGGGTTTATTTACCAGTGTACTGAAGTACAGATTAATCTGATGGGCTTTGTTCAGAACGTACTCGGTTTTTTTTTTTTTTTTTTTGGCGTGTGGTCAGGATGAGAAAAAAGTGCATTGTAGAGCGAACACAAATTACGACTTTAAGTGCGGAGGGGGATTTGAACTTGTAACTTGTACATATTTTGTCAATAACAAAAAAAAAATTGTATACATGCTACGGTTTTAAAATTTCATTGGCATTTTTATTTCCGTAATGTTGTTCAAATTTCAATGGATTAAACATTAAGATGATATTTGAAGAGAAAATACAAGTTTATATTTGATAAACAAGAATTGTCAAGGGGTGTATATATAAATTATATCTAACTTTGGTTAATTGTTGTTTTCTCTCTCCTCTTTCAACCTTTTGGTATTTTCTGGTTTTCTTTCTCCTCCTTCAACCTTTTGTTGTTTTATCTCTCCTCTTTCAACCTTTAATTTCGATGGTGGAAAGTACACCTTTTCACTATATGACGTCGAAATTAATGGAGGGAGAAAAGCTTATCTACCCTTTAGGGTTAACCATGCCCGTTATTCTCACTTTATTATTTGGGTTCTCGTTTAATTTCGACGACGAGACCACCGAAAATGGTGGTGCAAAGTCTAATTTAATGGAGGAAGGAAAACTCAATTACCCATTAAGGTTAACCATGCCATTAATTTCTCCTTTAGTTATTAGGGTTTTCGTTTAATTTCGCCGACGAAGCCGGCGGAAATGGAGTCAAACGGACTTGAAAAAGAAGGTGAAAGTGGGCAGAGATTGGAGGGAGAAGATTAAGGTGGTGGGAAGAAAAAATATGAATAAGAGGAAGAAGATGAACATAAAGAAGATGAACATGAAGAAGAAGAAGATGGGAGGAAGAAGATGATGAATAGTAGCAAACGGAGAGTCAACGGTGTTAACTTTGAAAATCTGTCCAATTTGTTATAGTGGCCCACAAACAGTAAAAATATATATTTTTCAATCCAAAAACACAACTTTCTATGCAACTTATTTACGAAAATGCCATTTGAAAAACATAATTTGTTTATTTATGTTATAAAGTGGGGCTTGCTCATATTTGAATGAGAAATACCTCTAATGTTATTATTCTTATCAACATTTTTGTAAAGAACATTCGAACTACATATTGCTACTTTTGATATCACCACACTATGACATCACTATCACTATTGAATATTCGAACTATATCGAGAAACATTTTTGTAAAGAACATTCGAACTACATATTCCACACCACCGTCACACCATTATTGCGCCACCACCACCATAAGTTATCATCCTATCCTCACCACCATCGACCCCTAACAACAAATAAGAATGCAAAAAAAATCATGCTCAAATGTTCAATCAACACTTACAACATGTACATACATACTCCAATATTTTTAATACCTACATGTCCATATGCCCTTTACAACACGCACACATGAAAGGAGTCTAATGTAAAGTTCTCACATCTCTTAACTAGGCAAAAGTCACCCTCATACATATAGTGGATTACTTGTAGTTTGTGATAAAATTGAGCAATGTAGCCCATGTCTTAGACCTTCTTAATAGTGTAATTTTCCCTCTTATACTTTAGTTGACTTAAATTAGTAGTTGACAGATAAAATCAAACCAAAATCATTGAAATAAACTAGCTTGTTTAAATAATAATGTTTGGTGGATGATCCAATGCCTTTTATGGGTTCACCTTTTTCTTACCCTTGCTACTAGCTAGTTAGTGAGATCGAGATAGGTTATTTTTTGATAAGTTGGCGACACTCTATCAACGAGGTGGTGGTGGTTTCAAGTGGGTTGTGGTGGTTTTGGTGAGGTGTGAAGGTGGTTTGAGGTAGGTTAGGCCGTTAAGGTGCTACGACGGTGAGGAAGGTGTGGGGTGTTAGGTGTTGGTGGCATAGGAATAACAGAGAGAACAAATACCATGGAGGGTGAAAGGGAAGGGGATTGGCAGTAGAGGATCTTAGGGTAATTAAGTGGGGAAAAGGAATGATTAAATTACCCTAACAAACAACAACTAAGGTAATCATCCCTGTTGATTCCATTTCCCTTTCCTAAATACTGCCCAACCAACGCACTCTTGGTATAACTAAACCCTCATCTTATCCAGGTTAGTTATATTTATGTGTTGATCCGAGTTAGAAAACACATTAAATATGTGGCTAAAATGGTAAGACTTCTACTCTAATACATGTCGATCTTAAATTTCAAGCCTCACTTTTTGGTTATCATGCCTAATATGTGTTAGTAGAGGTGGACATGGGTCGTGCTGGCCCACGGGCGGCACGAGCACTGCACGGTAATTTAGCCCGCCGACACGGCCCTCCAGCACGGCACGTGGCACGCCAGGCACGGCCCATGAAAAACAGCTATATTTCGCTGCTTCCAACAGCCATAAAACGACTATAAAATGGCTATAATAATGAATTAATAATAAAATTAACATAAATAATAATAAAGAGTAAAAGAGCTATATAATAATAAAAATAAGAATAGTAAAAAGAACAATAATACAAAAACATAAACATAAATTAATAAAATTATTTAAATATACTCATTTTAAAAGTTGTTCAAAAAAAAATATATGTCGATTTTAAAAAAAGAAAAAAAAAATAAAAAATTCTGGGCGGCCCATTGCTCGACCCAGCACGCCAGGCACGTGGGTCGTGCCGTGGGCTGGGGTGTGCCAAATGGTGACCGGGCTTGGCACGGCACGACCCGCCAAGTTGCAGGCACGACACGGCCTGTCACGAGCCATCACTAGGCACGGCGAGGCACGACCCACAGTGGCTCGACACGGCACGCTGCCCACCTCTATGTGTTAGATTAAAGAAGAGACACATGTCATGCTTAATGGAAACACCTGCTAGCACTCCATTCATACTTAAGTAAGTATTGGGTTGTCATATATAACAGGTTAACTAGATAACACTCCATTCATACTTAAGTAAGTTTTAGGCTGTCATATATAGCTGTATAATACGTGCTAGAACGAATACAAAGGTGACACGTGACATGTCATGGTTAATGGAAAACACATGTTAGCACTCCATTCATGCTTAAGAAAGTATTAGGCTGTCATATATAACTGTATAACTTGTTAACACTCCATTAATGCTTAAGCATGTGATAGGCTGGAAGTAAAAAAAGTAAGTATTAGGCTGGAAGTAAAAAAAGTAAGTATTAGGCTGTCATATATAACTGTATAATACGTGTTAGAACGAATACAAAAGTGACACGTGTCATGTCATATGTTCAGTGCTTAAATGACATCAGATGACAAGTGAAATGTCACATATATTTAATTAGAGACACTTGTCATCTCACTTAATAGCCCCTCTGTGCTTGATGAGATGACACATATACTTAATTAGGAACACTTATTTGTATTTTATTCGATTCTATTTGTTCTTCTCATTTAAAATTAATGACTAAATAAAAAAAAATGATTTTAAAAAGAGAGAAACAATTCCGAGTAATATAATTGATATATTGCTTTTAACATTGAATAATCCTATGTTTTCAAAAAAAGAAATCAAGATAATTAATGTGGTGATTGGAAAGAGTGAATCATAATTAAAAATTGAAATCGTGTATGGAGAAATTCAATGTGTGAAGAATTGCTTATAAAATTGTATTAAAATGAGAAATCTGCTTATAAGATGTTAATCAAATAATAATTCTCCAATAATTGAGCTTTAAATTTAGAATCTCGTTTACATCATTTACCATTTACATATTTCTAACAGAAGAAAAAAAAAAAAAATAGTCCGATTAACATTTAATTTTGCTCAAAATTTTTCCTTATATAATGTAATAAAATAATTAAAACAAAAATCTCCCTCTTCAAATCTCCCATTTCTACTTTCTCTCTCTCTCTCTTTCTCTTTCTTTCTCTGTCTCTCCTGTCTGAGCTTCAACCAACTCCAAACAATGAGCAACAACAGCGGCGCCTCCTCCTCTTCTTCGTCTTCTTCTTCATCTTCTTCTTCTAGGGTTTCGATCCCTAACAATGTCCGCAAAACCATTCAGCATATCAAAGAGATCACCAGTAATCACAGCGAAGAAGACATCTATTCTATGCTTAAAGACTGTTCTATGGATCCTAATGAAACCACTCAGAGACTCCTTCATCTTGGTTTACTTCCTTTTTCTCTCTCTCTCTTTTTTTCCCCTATTTTTCCCCTGTTTTTTTTTGCATTTTTTGTACTTTAATTGAGATTATGCCTTTTTTATTTTCTGGGGTTTTTATGGGTTGATGCATTTTTGATGATTTATGTAATGGGTTTTTGGTTTTATGCTGTTTTTTGTACCTTATGTTTGATTTCCCCCTTTTTATTTGCTTTTGTGGGTGATTGGTAGGGTTTGAGTTTTAGCTTCATTGCCCTATTTTGTGGGTTTGCTGGATATGTGTTATATAGGTGTTGATTTTTAACTCCATGGTGTTGATTTTTTAACTCCGTTGATTAATTGAGAGAAAAAATGTTTAATTATTGGGAATGGTATGTTGCTTGACTTAAATCCGACCAATAGCTTTGGTTGTGGTGGCGAAAATACTTGAAGCAAGGATAAGGTAATTCAGTCCACGGGCTGGCTTTGAATCGAATTCAGGAAGCTTGTTTGTTGGGGATGGGGGGTTATGTCATAGGTGGGATGATTGCTTTTTATTTATTTAATTTTATTTAATTTTATTTTTTAAGTCGAAGTGGAAATTGCTGTAATGGTTTGCTTGAGGTGGTGGTGATGGTAATGGGGTGTGTGTGTGATGTGCCTAGTTCAGGAATTTATCCTTATTATTATTTTGTTTTACAAATTTCTGAGGTATGTACAAAGTTATTAACTAGTGATCGTAACAATCTATTGGTTCTGCAGATACGTTTCATGAGGTGAAAAGGAAGCGAGATAAGAGAAAGGAGGTACTCACTATTCATCCATCTGTGACATGTAGTTTAGCGCGTACAATCTTTATTCGAGTTGCTTACTGTATTGCTACCTATAAAGAGGCAAATGTTCTGAATTTCTGTCATAATTTCAAAATCGATTTTTGCTCAATGTATAGCGGTGTTTTAGATCTTAGATTTGGTCATGATTTTGAAACCACTTCTGTGGGCAGTGCAGATAGTTTGCAGTTTTGGTGGCCTAATGTTAAGATCACAATAAGCTTAAAAACAAAACCTTTACTATATTGCTGTGCTATGCTGTTTTGGCTGAGATTTACTAAGTACTACCTTGATCGGTCTGATGCATTGGTTCATTGATTGCTTTGTTATGCCAAGTTTTGTTTATTTTCCACCATGCTTAAATGTGGGCAAGATTTAGCTGTTTACTATTCTGCAACACTTGAGGACTAATGAGAGTATACCAATCAATATGTAGGGAAATGTACTTCACTAAATAATCGGTGTCTGTTTGATGACATTAAATCATTTAAATACATCGGAGTTCAACACAGATCAGACGGACCTAAGTTTTAGTGAAATTGATTCACTGTGGTTACTTAGAAAATAAAGTCTTCCTCTCTCCTTCTAAATGGAGAAAATATCAACTGTGTAATTGAATTTTCTAGTAGATTAATGCATATGATGGAACACAATGTATGAGATTATTGCTGATGCTTTATACATGTTTTTACTGTTTTTTTAGTAAATCTTGAATTTTTTTTCAAATTTACAGTTGCAGACTGTGAAGAGCAGACCGGGTGAAGATTCTAGGTGGAAACCTGGTCATCAAGGGCGAGGGGCTAGGAATGCTCGAGGGAACTCTTTTTCTCAGTATACTTCTAATGGTACTTCTTTTTTTAATTTCCTCCTCTACTTAATATTCTGATTCTGCTCCAATCTAAAACAGCATCTGATCAGTGATTACGCACACACTAGTAGATGTGCAGTAGGTGCACTTCTCTCACAGTCTCACATGCATTATGACATTGTGTAGACTTCAAAACTGTCCTCAAGCCAACTCAGTTAATGGTGGTTTGCTGAAATGCAGGGTTTTTGGTAGTCTGACATCCGATATCTAGTTTCTGGCATTATTGCTGTTCCTAGTCCTTGTGGTTTCCTTTTTTTATTTTTATTTATTTTTTGTTTAATTTTTTTTGTTCATTTCAGTGTCCGCCTTTTCTGTGATTGTCTTGTAACTCCATTGAGAGAAGTTCAAGTTTCGTGAGAGATGTAGGTGCTTGGATTTGCATTTCTTATTGCATATGAAGTTTGGAGTGTAGTTCTTATGAAAATACATAGTGAATACTGACACTTGTATCTTTGCTGTATGCGCAAGTTCGAACAGAAGAATATTGCTCCTGATAGTATGTAATCTGTGTATCTTGTAAAATTCTTTTGGTGTCGTAGGGAAGTCAAGACTTAGTATGGAGTACTATCTTAAGGAATCTAGAAAATAGAATTTTCTGTCCACTTATTCTTCTGCTTTTTTATGTGGCTGCTTATTTCCACTCTTCTGGTGGGGTTGGAGAGGAGGTGATTAATATATTTTGAAAATAAGAAGCGATATTTAGACAATTACTGAATTATTAAACTAAGTTACTCTAGTAGTGAATCTAATTGCGTTAATTATCTTGTTGAAAATGGTTTTACATTTTTCAAATCGATGAATTTTGTGGAATACCCTATCTCTTCGTAACCTTATGATCTCTGCTTGGATGCTAATGTCTCCTTGTTTCTTTCCTGTTGATGCTAGATGCTGTGGGTCAGAGGACAGCTGCCATATGCAAGGAGAATGGAGGTGATTAATATATTTTGAAAATAAGAAGCGATATTAAGAGAATAACTGAATGATTAAACTAAGATACTCTAGTAGAGAAGCTAAATGCGTTTTTTAATCTTGTTGAAAATGCTTATACATCTTCAAATTCATGAATATTGTGGAATACCCTATTTCTTCTTAACCTTATGATCTCTGCTTGGATGCTAATGTCTCCTTGTTTCTTTCCTATTGATGCTAGATGCTGGGGGTCAGAGGACACCTGCCATACGCAAGGAGAATGGAGGTGATTAATAATTTAATATATTTTGAAAATAAGAAGCGATATTTAGAGAATAGCTGAATGATTAAACTAAGATACTCTAGTAGAGAAGCTAAATGCGTTTTTTAATCTTGTTGAAAATGCTTATACATTTTCAAATTGATGAATTTTGTGGAACATCCTATCTCTTCTTAACCTTAAGATCTCTGCTTGGATGCTAATGTCTCCTTGTTTCTTTCCTGTTGATGCTAGATGCTGGGGGTCAGAGGACGGCTTCCATACGCAAGGAGAATGGAGTAGAAGAGAGTAGAGGGAGAGGTTTCAGGCATCCTCCTCCGCTTATTTCCAAGGGAGCAAACTCTATTCAATTACGCAATCTAGAGAAGTAAATGACTTTTAGACTTACCAGACTACCTTGGGGCCACCACTTAAGCTATTTTTTCTATCATGTCAGGAATGCATTTAGAAAATTTTCCCATTTTTAATTTGTAGCTATCCGTGCAGGTCGTCTTCCATTGTGAATGGGCCTCTAGAGCTGCCTAATGGTACCCTCAGTGGGAGCCATGGTGGCCAGTCAACCTACCCATCCGACAAAAAAATTGATGCTAGTGCAGACAATGCAGGTAGTGTAATGCCCAGGGCTAATGCTGAAAATGCACCCTCAGCTTCAGATCCTGTGCTGGTGCCCCCATGTGATTTGCCAGTTACTACAGATGGTTCAATTAAACGGGAAGTGCGAATTCAACATATGCCTGCTGACACATGTACTCCTGATCTTGCTGATAGAGGAAATCATCTGAACCAACATGAACCCCAAAATGTTGACAGTTCTCAGGCATCTTCAAAGCAGCTGTTTGAAGTTGTAGAAGTTGCACATCCAAAAATATTGGGTGTATGCCCTTCAGCTGATAAGGGTCATGTTTCTGACAGTGTTACTGTTGTCAAGCCTTCCTCACGACAAAATATTGACCCATTGGGAGGTATTTACTGCTCATCCAACTGTTACAATTTATATTTTTGACTTTGTAGTCTATATGTATATGAAAATAAAATAATTTGTTGCTCTTTCTCTCTCTCCCCTATCATATATCACCACTTCTCCCATATAGTATTACTTCAATCTTTATTTATGTGATTTCTATGACAATTGTTAAGTACTTCAACAATCGAAAATTCTAGCCAGTGTTTCAATGCAGTTATGTTTTCTTGATGTGGCAAAGACACTGTAACATATCTCATGCTTTCTCACCGCTTGATGGCCATCCATGTCTGAGTGGCTTTGGTATGTAGACCTTGAAAAACTTTGACTTTGGCCTCTGGGCACATTATTATGCCCTACTTGAGTGTGTGCAGGTCTGCTCAGTCTGGACGTAATGCTGTTCTGCTTGAGTTTGTGCATGTCCTTTTCGGAGGCAATTGTTAAGGCTCAAAGACTTTCATTTTTTGTATTTGAAAATAATGTTTTTCTAATGCTTGGCCGACTTTATGTTTCTTCATATATTAAATGTTTGCTTCAAAGCCACCTTTGGCCTGTTTTGGATGCTTGCATATTCTTGTATGATGATTTTAATCCTTGCTGATTATGTGATAATACATTTGGTTCACATATTTGCTCATACGGCAATAAGAGTAGCAAATGGATAATTTTCATCTATATTTTCCCCCAAACCTCCATTAACATGTTTTGTCCTGATCTGGTATATATATTATGTTTTGACTGATTTTACTGTATGATGTTAGAGCCGAAATGCTTTAAGGGAAACATTTCCAAGTTATAGACCTTGCTTGGCCCATAAACTGATCTTATGAAAAACATGGTTGATCAATGACACTGTAGTAGTTTTTGTTTATGGGGTTTCTCAATAAGTGATTCTAAATATTTCAGGTGTGAAGGGTGCAACCACAAAGTTAGAGAAGTTAAAATTCTCTGATGGTGAACATGTCATCATACCGCAGCATATCCAAGTTCCTGATGCAGTGAAAAATGTACTGAGTTTTGGAAGCCTTGATGCATGTTTTGAGGTCAGGGAAAACTGTGTAGTAGCCAGTGAAAGCAATGGGAACTTTGACCTTGGTACTGATTCAGCTCAGGAGGAAACTGTCAGCAAACTTTCTTCATGGTCTGTTTAGTATGCTTATCCTCCCTCACTCCTCATTAATCTATGTCTCCTTTTATTAGGTGTCCTCTTTGGCTACGAGTTAGCTGATGATTGTTTCTATTTTGGCTGATAAAAATTCCTGATTTTAAGTTTGCTTTCTTTCTTTACTCCGCTGAAGTGCTCACTGCTCAGTTATTCTTTATTGCTCAAAAGAATGCAGATTAATTGCCATTCCAACTTTGTAAGTTGATTTATTTGGTTTAAATACATCTTAAGGTGATAAAAGTTAAGTTACAACTTAAGTGATATGTGTACTCAAGGGATGTCAAACAGTTCCATTTCAACATGGAAAGCTTAATCTTGATGTTGTAGATTTGCTGGTCTCTGCATGTTTACTATGTATTTTTTTTTTTGGAGCCTCGTTACCATATTTGTGAGTCATGTGTGCTGTGGAGTTCCCTTTGTCTTTCTAACTGTGGATGTGTGTTTTTTGTATCTTGTAAAAAGGATGACTGGTGGAGCTTATTGAGTTAAAAACCCTATGGCTCTAAATTTATTTTTTTATCTCAAACTATGTGCAGTGATCAAGATGGAATTTCAACTTTACCCCAGGCAATCCATGCAGATCATTTACAACCAGCTTCTCATTTACCTGGCAATAATTCACCCATTGATACAGAAGTTTCTTCATCTGCTACAGTTTCAAAAGCTGATCAGCCAAAGCAAGAGACTTTGCCAGCTGTAGGCCCCCCGTTTCCTGTTGTTCAAACTGCTCCAAGCTACGCCTTTGGTTTCATGCCTCCAATGGTGGCAAATGTGCTTGCCCAACCTGAAGGATTTGAGTCCCAAACTCATATTTCAAACTCTCTGGTATGTTTTATTGGGGCCTTTGTCAAGTATTTTCTCTCAAAAGGTTGCTAATTGATCCGTTTATTGCCTATGTCCCTTGTAGGCATTCTAGCACCCATCCTCATTGAAAATGCTAGATTCATTATAGCGTTTTCTATTAGGTTCTTTTGGCTAAGGGAAAACTCAAGTCCAATCATATTGGAGGCATTTTAGCACAGTAGCACCCATTCTCGTTGCATGTTCATTAGAAGCATTAGAAGTGATTGAAATGCAAACAGAACCTTGGTTGACGAATTTGTTCTTTTTATTTGAATTCACACAAAGTCAGGGTTTTCCAACTTTTGGAAATTAGATTGGACTGCAATAGAAATTTCAGGGGCTGTTTGGTGGTCATTGTGATCTAAGGAGATATGAATTTTAGGTATGGTGACGACTTTATTTGGACCATAATTTCTTTCAAATACCTTGATTGTGATTTAGACCTTTCCATAAGCATGCAACATTCTTTGAGCAAGAATTATACAATAAAATCATGTAAAACTGTTTATGCAGTCTTGTACTCCATGATTATGTGATTAGCTTAGGACTCCTTTTTACATCTTGCCTGTTTTTGCTCTGTTGAGCTCACCTGAATACTCACCTAACTGTTTTTTAATGATTGAAACTGATTTTTACTGATTAAAACTGGTTGTACTGATTCAAAGTGTCTTGTTACATGTGGTTAGTGATTTTTCCTGATTGCAATGGATTTTTCCTGAATGCTACTGATTTTGTCTTGATTAGAGCTGATTGCTGCTTATTAAAAATGGTTTTTTTACAGATCTACACTGATTACTGTATTTTTTTTGGGTGGAACTGAATAGGGCCTTTGTGCTTAACTGCTAACTATGATGTTCTGACTCCTATATGTGATTAGTTTAAAGGTTCTGACTATTGTATGGCTCTTAATTGCAGAGTGGGAGTTCTACAGCTGTGTCTACTTCTGCATCCACCCCTCCTCCAACGCAGTCTGATGCTGGGCAAAGCTCCGTAGCAGTATCTCCCCAGCCAATTCCTCTATTCCGTCATCCTTATCCTCCTAACTATATACCTTATAGCCATTACTTCTCTCCATTTTATGTACCTCCTACAATGCATCAGTATTATGGTCATACTGCATTCCCCCAACCACTTCCTACTGGCAATATGTATCTACCCCCTCCTACTGCTGCAGCAGGAATGAAACTTTCTCCTCATTTTAAGCCAGGTACCAATACAGGAAACCAAGTGCCTGTAGGGGTGCCATCTGGCTATGGGGCTTACAGTACTGCTCAGGTTGCCTACAGTCAAAATGCTGCTGCTGCTGTGACTTCGGGAAATTCCAGTAATGGTGAAGATCTTGGTACACCTGCCCTAAAAGAGAATAATATATTCCCTGGACAGCAGGTTGGTTTATGCTCTGTTTAGCTTCGTATTTGTTCATTAATGCATATTTTTGTTTTAGTTTTGAAATTGAGTATATATGGTAAATATGACAATATTCTTACTATTGTTGGTCTTTGGGGAAATCTAAAAGCTCGGTTTTCAGTAAAATCTCAAATAGCCCTTGTTTCTTTCGTATTTCCTTTAGTCATGTAATTTAGTTTGATAATTTGGTTATGGTGCTGCTGTATTGAAACATGTGCCAATATTCCTATGCGCCAATTCTGATACCTGTATGGCTGGCTCCTTGTGCTAGTATTTTATTCTGGTATATATATGTTATTCCTCTCAACATAAAATCTGAGATCATCCTCTCTTCACTATTTTTTTTTTTTTCCATATATTTGTGCGATCCAATCCATGTTATTTTAAATCAATTAGAACTTAGGCTCACTGTCCTGAACACTTCTTATGCTGATTCTTGATGTTTGAGTCAAAACTTGATTGATTACTAAGCTATTTCCTGCATAAATAAATCAGAACTCGTTGCATTTTTCAACGTAGGCTCACTGTCTTGAACACTTCTTATACTGATTCTTGATGTTTGAGTCAAAACTTGAATGGTTACTAAGCTATTTTCTGAACAGAGTGAAGGTTCAGCTGCCTGGCTTCATCCAGCAGCAGGTCGAGATACACCAAGCTTCTCGTTGAACCCTTTCTTAAATCTTCCTCAACAAGGACAGCACATACTCAATCCTCAATCTGGACACGGTGGCTTTGCTCTCTATCATGCTCTGCAACCCATGGGAAGTCCAGCACCGGGTCTTCCCCTGTTGCAGCAGTCTCAACCTGTGGTAGGATCAGTGGAATCAGTTGGCCCACCTTCAAATTCCTATCAACAGCCGCAACGACAACAGCAGGTTAACTGGAACATGTAGTTTCACAGCAATATTTGGTACATGACTAGAATGGTCTTTTTGAAGCCTTGTGGAGGGGAGGAGATAGTATAAATCGGCCTGCTCATAGTGTAAATATAGAACAATTTGTGGCCATGAATTTGAAAAACTGAAAGGAAAAAAAAAGAAAAGAAAAGAAAAGTGAGTAGATTTCTGTTTTGATCCCCATTGATATGCAACGCTTTCGGAATAGGTTACTAGGAGTTGTTAATGGCTTCCAATTTTAACATTTTCATTCTTTTTGTATTGGAGGCTGATAGGAATTTGGAGAAGTATGAGCAAATGAAATCCTTTTTTGTTATCAGAAAATCATTTCTCCTGTATATTGGATTTTGGTGAAACATGGTGGATTATAGAGTTTGTAATTGGTAGGAAAAAAAAAAAAATCAGTGTTAACTTATTCTATTAGTCATCCAATTGTATCTCTTTTTGTTATTCTTCCTCCAATCCTCCCCTCTCCCCATTCTTTTTACTTCTATTTAATTACAGAGTATATCATACTGTATACAATTGAAAAATGGATTAGCCTGTAAACCCGTGTGATGCACAAGTTATGTATTACTACAAATTACTCCGTATGATAATACTTCAAAATTGTGAGTTATATTACATGGTTTCTAGATACACAACCCTTATACCACCCGGAAAATTCACCTCATCTCTCACTTTTCTTACACTCCGTCGTTTACTCTAATTGCAAATGAAATAAATTGCGTGAAATCCCATACTCATCTTGTTTAATTCATTCAAAACCTTTAATACTTCTTACTTGTATTTTGTTTAATGCTAACATAGGAAATATATTCGATGCTTATACGTAGACTTTAGGTGGCATAAATAATACGAGTATCATTATTAGCCTTATTTTTCCCTCTAATTAACTTGTCCTGTATATGAATATGTATGCAGGTAAAATATGATCCGTGATGCCCTCAACAAAATGCAGACCAAGTCACTGTGGTTTTGTTAACCTAGTATCCTGGTAAAATTTGGCATTTTCTTCCATATTTTCTGGGGTAAATAATAATAAAATAAAAAATAAAATAAAAAAAAAGCTACTCGTATTATCAACCTTTTACTTCAATCTCACATTCACCCAAAGCAATTTCCATTTTAATTAACTATAATTTTCTTCTCTATTTTTTTGTTTTAAGTGGCTCATTAATCATAAATTAGTACACTCATGAATTGATCAAATTTTCTTATATTTTTGCTCATAAAATTATATGCACTAATTAACTTATTACTAAATAAACATTACAAATTAAGAGTTTGTTAAAATAATCTTTTCAGTTTTTTGATCTTTCACTAAGAAATTTTACAAGCATTTCTTTCTTCTAAATTAGCAATGCTGTTTAAGTTAATGATTTTGATACATCAACAAATTTCTTAAAATCAATAAATTTGATTCTATACTTTTATCTTTAGAGGACATTCCAATCAAGGAAACATCTTTAATTCTTTTTTCATCCTTTTATTTAAATATCTATTTACCAATAAAACCTCATTCTATATTGTGGGCATAATTTATTTTAATTATTATTAACATTATTACTGTTATATTGTCGGAGAGTTTTTCATGTCTGGAAAATCAAGGCAAATAGTAGTAGTCCTACATGGGACTGTGGAGGGATGCTACAAGGTTTCTTAAAAGAAAAGAAAGTGATGCAGGAGAATCAGGTTTATTTTCTTCTTCTCTTCAATTTTCCCTTTTTAATGCAGCGATAATAGATTTTAATGCCAACGAGTTGTTGCTCCCGGGTGCACAATATGATTACAACAATGGACTCGATCTTTTACGTGGTAACATATGTCCTTAAAAAGTTTTATCTCATAAAACAATGACACTTTAAAAATGGTTTATATGTAATGTTCAAATCTCCATAAATCAACACAATCAAAATAGAACATACTTTTTCTAGAAAAAAATGGGCATAATTTTAAAACATCTACCATAGATTATACTTTGAGTATTTGAGTGTGACTAAATCATGTCCCTTTGTATATAAGCAATCTACACTATTAGTTACGTGTGTCACATTCAATCTTTGCATTATTTAATGTTTGTTATATAGTTAAGATCATAAGTGGTCCATATAATTGATTCAAAACTTGCTGGTTATTTTTCTTAGCATCTAAGTGAATTGAATTTCAGTTTTATTCCACTCTATTAACGAAGTTGACAAACTTTCTCCTTTACCTGTATTTGTTGCATTCATTTTTTTTTTTGTTTTACCAGGTAGAGCTCTGGAGGAACTAAGAGGTTCTCTGTACAATGATCTACGTACGTCTTCAGAAACCGCCAAGCGGCAACAGCAGCGGTTCTGTGGTCCTGCCGTGGCCATGTCTTTCAATTTCATGGTTGCCGTTGGGATTATACTCACCAACAAATTGGTACATTTTTTTTGATCTTATTGTTACTTTTATAAAAATCTGATTAGATAGGATTTATTAAGTTTAACGGATGTCTGTGTCATCCTTTTCTATTTTTACTACTTTGTTACGTATGTTAGTTTGTGTGTTGCACATTTGTACTCGATCTATCTGTAGAGGTGACAAATGAGTTGTTCGCTTTGATTCTTATGCATAAGTAGCTTTGTTGTAACTTAAGCGAACACGGTTTATTTGTTTGGCTTTGTTGGTTACAGGTGATGGGAAAAGTGGGATTCAATTACCCAATATTCCTAACACTAATCCACTACACAGTAGCATGGATTATGATGGCCTTGTTCAAAGCATTATCTTGGCTCCCAGCCTCACCGCCTTCGAAATCAACACCTTTTTCTTCTCTGTTTTCTCTGGGAATTGTCATGGCTCTTTCCAATGGCCTTGCCAACACTAGCCTCCAGCATAACAGGTTCATCAGATCACCTCCAGCCTCTTCCAAACCCGAAGATGTAAACATAACTTAATCAGGAGTATGCTGTATTGTTTATGTTGTTTTTCATTTTGCAGTGTTGGATTTTATCAGATGGCAAAGATTGCTGTAACTCCAACAATTGTTCTCATAGAATTTGTCTTTTTCCGGAAGACCATATCTTATAACAAGGTCTGCTTTCTGTAATGTTATATACTTATATACTAAGGTGTGTTTTAGAGCTAATTTAAGTGTTATACTTCTTCTTTTCAGGTCATGGCTTTGGCTATAGTTTCATTAGGTATATCTGTTGCAACAGTGACAGATCTTGAGTTCAATGTATTTGGTGCTTGTGTCGCGGTTGCTTGGATACTTCCCAGTGCAGTGAACAAGATTCTGTGGTCTAATCTGCAACAGCAGAGCAACTGGACTGCTCTAGCGTAAGAAACTTCATTTATCGATTCAGAGTTGCTTCTTCGAAATTAGTCTTGTAAGTTTTTTTTTAACTAGGACACTTAATAAAAACAGTCTAACCAATGCAGATTGATGTGGAAGACAACTCCTGTCACAATATTCTTCTTAGTAGCTTTGATGCCATGGCTTGATCCTCCTGGAGTTTTGTCCTTCGATTGGAATGTCAGTAACTCATCAGCAGTTGTGTTGTCTGCTGTTCTTGGCTTTCTGCTACAATGGTCTGGAGCTTTAGCACTCGGGTACACATTTAGCACTTCATTCTATGATTTATTTTATCTCAAGTACCCGTGTCTAATCTGATACTCTACATTGTCACATTGGTATAGACGTACTCTTCACTTTGCACTCCAAACATGCCAAAACATTACTATAAATTGGCTAAAGTTACATTCATGTAACAAAGGTCTTAAGAAAAAGTAACAAAATACTGGCTAAGAATTTGAACAGAATCTTACTAGTTTTATGGAAATGCAGGGCAACATCAGCAACATCTCATGTAGTTTTGGGACAATTCAAGACCTGTGTCATCCTACTAGGAGGCTATCTATTGTTCAATTCAGATCCAGGACCTACGAGTCTTTGTGGAGCAGTGGCAGCGTTGGGTGGCATGTCAGTTTATACATCACTTAGCCTTAATGAATCCGTTGAAAGTGTTGTGAAGCAGATTCCGAGCTTGAATCAACTTGCAAAACCTAAATCAGACATTGAAGAAGATGAGGAGAAAGCAAGTGTGATAAGCGTCTCAAGTACCGAGTGATTAAGTAGTAGTGACAGTTTACAAAGAATGTAATGTAGGTGAGTGTCTAAGGGGCAAAGGAGGAGAAAGTAAGAGAGTGGCTTATTTTAGCTTTGATAATGCATGTTGTACAGAAGAAATGAATATAGGATTATTATGAGTTCAAACAGTAGTCAACTTTTTCATTTCTACTGATCATGCTTTAACAATACAAAACATGGGTTAATAACAAGAATACTTGCAGTCCATTTTCTGGCAGCAGCTTTCAAGATTGAACAACCTACCTTTGGTTTTTTTTTTTTTTTTTTTTTTTTTTTTTTTTTTTTTTTTTTTTTTTGGTAAAAAGGGAACATAGATTAATTATTTAAATGGTTTTGAACAAGGCAACTAGAGCAATTATAAGTTATATTAAAGTAATCCAAAGTAGTAGTTAAATTCAAAAAGCGATTACGAGCAAAGTTAATATCTTCCAAAATAAAGCTTAAGCAGCATGCATGGAGGAGTGTTGTTGTGTACAACCATATTATCAGTTGGTCTGTTCTTCTGCCTTGCTTGCTTCTTTTGCCGGGGCATCTGTCGCCTTGTTCTTCCTCTTTCTTCAAACTCCAAATCCGTCAGAAGTACTTACTTTGGCTTAGGAGTTGCCTGCATTTTTCCACAGTAAAGGTTAGCCTATTAATTTCCTCTTAGATTGGGTTTAATAGAGCAAAACAGGGAGCTAAACTAAACTTAACATTACGCAACACTCTAATTAGAATATGGGGTGTTACAATAATAACATAACTTACACTATCCAACTCTGTTGCCTTTTTTTTTATTCACCTGCAAATATTTTAGACATGTTTCGGTTAGAGGTTAAAACATGTAAATTAGATAAAATATATAAGAATTTATATTAAAAAAAATTAAATTAAATAAATATACTTGACAATGAAAAAAAAAATGTTGGTTTCTTCGATTTTTTGAGATGGGTTTTTGATCCAATTTCCCAAATTTGTAATGAACTGGGTTGAAATCCTTGTAGAGAATATACGATACATCTTGAAGAAAATGATTTCCTTCTACCGATGCACATGAGAATACAAGCGACATCTTCATTTTTAATGTTCGAAACAATTATTAAATTCAAATCAATAATTCTAAAACACAAACATCATAATAATCATAAAACAAAAATAGAATGAATAAAAAAAATTATCAGTTGATTTGATAGCTTTCTGAAGCCTTTTCAAACGGGCTAATTCCAGAGTTTTTTGGTAATACGTCAAAACTGACATGCCCGTTTGTTTTCCGTGCTTATAGTAATTTGATTTTCACTCCGCACCAGCATCATTATAATCACGAAAATTAAGCCACTTTGAAATCAAAGTGTCTCTAATAGGCTCCAACTAAGCAAAAAAAAAAAAAAAAAAAACTAAATTATCCAATGCGCGAAAATTAGATCATTTGAATATCAAAAAAGATTCTTCAAAGTTTAATGTAATATGTTAATTACGTAATTATTTCATGTAATTTGTTACACCTAAATGGTTTCGTGTAATTGATTTATTTAAAAAATTATTACTTATCTGTTTCAAAATGATATTCTCACTGTTCATTTTGTTATTTAATTACTTAAATTGTTTTGAACAAGGCAACTAGAGCAATTAGAAGTTATAATACAATCATCCAAAATAATAGTTAAGTTCAAAAGACGATCACGAGCAAAGTTAATATCTTCCAAAATAAAGTTTAAGCAGCATGGAGGAGTGTTGTTGTGTACAACCATGGTATCAGTTGGTCTGTTCTTCTGCTGTTAAGCCTTATATTAGTGTATAGTTATTGGGCCAATGTATTGAGCCCTAATCTCTTTAAGGTTGTATATATATACTTGTTCATACTCTAATACAAAAACACACTACACTATTCTCTCTATTTTTGACATGGTATCGGAGGCTTAATATTCCAAAACCCTAAAATTCTAAAAATTCTGAATTTTTTTCTTTCCACCGCACTGCTTGATTCACTACAATGGGCAACGATGGAAAACTCGATCTCTCATCCCCTTTTACCTTGGCGCCGGTGATCAACCGGGGAATTTGATCACTCACGTGGTCTTGAAAGGAGATAACTACCTTGCTTGGTCTAGGGCAATTACCTTATCCTTGAAATCTAGGCGAAAATATGGTTTCATTGATGGAACTATCTCAAAACCCTCTGAGAAGAAGAAATTACTTGATTGGGATACGGTGAATTCCATAATAGTTTCATGGATTTTACGAGCTATTGACCCTAAGGTTGCAGCATCCATACCTTACTTTGAGGAAGCCAAGGAACTTTAGGATTATTTGGAGAAGCGGTTTTACGAGGCTAGTGGTCCTCGTCTCCAACAATTGCGGACTGCTATTACCAATTGCAAATAATCGAAGGCTATGACTGTTGAAGACTATTATACTACTTTGATGGGGTATTTTGATGATCTTCTTCGTCTCAAGCCCCCTCATGGATGTGAATGTGGCCATTGCACGTGTAACGTTGCTGCGAAGTATGAATTGAATAGAGAAGAGGAGAAATGCATCAATACTTGATCGGCATTGATGTTGACATGTACGCTGTGGTGCGCACGAACCTTCTCTCGCAACAGCCCTCGACTACTCTTGACCATGCGTACCAAGCATTCCTTCAAGAGGAGCGTTCTCGTGGCATTGCTCAAGGGCATGCTCAATCAGAGAAGGCAGAGGCTCATGTTTTTGCTTTATCCTTAGATCGACGGCCTTCTCAATCTAACACTCGCGTTGATATTGCTCCCATCGCAAACGCTCGGGACACGACAATTCAGGTTGTTTTATACTCCATGGTTACCCCCCTTGGTGGCTCGAGAAGTATGGTAAAAAAGGGGGGGCATCGTCCTCGGGGCAGCAAGGTACTTCAGCTGTGCCCAGCAGGTTTGCTGCTGCTTCTTGTTCGCCTGCTGTTGCTGCTACGACTGTGTCTGATCACAGCAAGCCCACGGCTCGTGCCAATGCCGTGGGCACCTTTCTTGCTGTTGCTACATCTCTGCCCTCGCAGGAAACCCTCCAGGCTTTGTCGGAGCTTCAACCCGAGCATGTTCGTCTTCTTTTGACTATGGTTAATAATTGTCAACAAGACAAGATGACGGGTGAGTATTTTTCTTTGTCATGGATCATCGACACCGGCGCTTCTCATCATGTTACTGCTGATGAATCATGTTTAATGGATGTGCAATTCATTTCTCCTTGCCCTGTCGGTCTTCCGGATGGTGATCAGGCCATGGCTACGAAGGAAGGGCGAGTGTATTTAGCTGACGGAATAATTCTTGAGAACGTTTTATTCGTTCCCGAATAAAATTGCAATTTAATTTCCGTGTCTAAAATGATCGATGATTCACATTGTACTGTACAATTCACTGACTCTTTATGTGCTATACAGGACCAACACTTGGGGAGCCTGATTGGAGGCAGTGAACGGATAGATGGACTACTATTTCCGGTGAATTCCTAATAAAGTATGTGCGGTGACAAATTCGAAGGTCTCTGTATTCGAGTTATGGCATCGACGTATGGGTCATCCGTTGGATAAAATTTTCAAGTTAGTGCCGGATATTAGTACTAGTTCTGGTAGCAAATCTTTGAATAAAGCATGTGAAATTTGTCCACAAGCTAAACAATCACGGGATAGTTTTCCTAATAGTGATAGTAGGGCTAGTCGTATTTTTGAAATGATACATTGTGATTTATGGGGGTCGTATAAGACGCCTTCTACTTGTGGTGCTCATTATTTTTTGACTATTGTTGATGATTTTTCGAGAGGTGTTTGGGTTTGTTTATTGAATGACAAAACTGAAGTTTAATCTTCCTTTTGTTCTTTCTTTGCTATGGTTAAATGTCAATTTGATGCTCATGTAAAATGTGTACGGAGTGATAATGGTACGGAGTTCAAACATATGCTTCCGTATTTTAATAAAAATGACATTATTTTCCAAACCTCTTGTGTTGGCACACCACAACAAAATGGTCGGGTAGAGCGTAAGCTTCAACATATTTTAAATGTGAGTCGGGCATTGATGTTTCAAGGCAATTTGCCGATTGATTTTTGGGGTGAATGTGTCCTTGGAGCGGTTTATTTGATTAATCGCACTCCGTCTCATTTACTAGCCAATAAAACTCCATATGAAATTCTCTTTGGCAAAGAACCTAATTTTGATGAGTTGCGTGTTTTTGGGTGTCTTTGTTTTGCTCATAACCAAAAAGCAAAGGGCGACAAATTTGCTTCTAGGAGTAGGAAGTGTGTGTTTGTGGGTTATCCTCATGGCAAGAAGGGTTGGAAGTTGTATGATTTAGAAACCGGTGATATATTTAATTTGTCTCACGTGATGTTAAATTCTTTGAAAATGAATTCCATATGTGCATAAGAGTGATTCAATTTTTGCTAATGTGAGTACCGAAGGCATGGCAAACGACAATGTTGGGGATGAGGAAGGGGATGAGGAAATGAAGAAAACCATTGCTAAAGCTTGGACTGATGCAAGATCCGGGAAGACTGTCGATTCTCTGAAGGGATACCATTGATGATCTGTAGGCTATCAGAAAGTGCATATGCATCAGTTAGGGGATTCTGATCCATTTTTATGATGAAAATAAAATCGAGTTATAGAATACTGTATTTATTAAAAGTTATGATTAATTTTGTATATATGAAATATTAGAATTATAGTGATAATAAAACTCCATACAACATTTTTATTTTAAAAAATATATCCAAAAATCGCTTACTTAGCATCATATGTGTCACAATGATACCTATTTGTCGCCTACATGGTGCAACACTTGGTGAAAAATTGGAATGTCAAGTGTCACTCTCCGTGGTCTGACTGCGAGGCCGACTTTATTTATTAAAATGATATAATATTAGATTTTTTAGTCGCTTTTTTTTTTTTAAATTTTTTTTTGACAAGGATAGAAGGCGAAAGTAGATTGGTGGACCGAACTACTTCCCAAATTTCCCATGTTTTTTTTGTTTCAATCAGATTGTCATGATTTAGGAGTAGCTCCAGTGGATTTGGCTTCTCCTCGCCCATCATTAAACTAATACCTTGTCGTATTGTATCATTATAATGTTAAGTATTGTAAGATTTGTTACCATCGTCCAAAGGTATATATAGCAATGGCACTAGGTGAGGCAACCCGAGGTATTGCATGGCTCATGGCTCAGCGCATAGGCGCTAAACTTCATTGCGTGATAGGGTTCTGGCTCAGGCTATGCTTGGCTGCCCTTCTGAAAATTGCAACAAGTATCATTACTAGTGGGCTAAATTAGTGTCAAGCTTAGACAACTCTGGTGCACATGGACATATATAAGTCACAACACGAAACAGAGCAATCTTTGCATCTATCTAGTTGAATTAAAAGTGAAGTGAAACGGCCAAAGAAATGAGAACTTTACCTGAATCTATAATCTCAAATACACCAAGTAAAAATCACCAAATCAAAATCATGCATAGCCTCAGTTAACATGAATGATTTCATTTTTAAAAACAGTTAACAAATAAATATTCCAACACCATAAAATCATCTCTACTGTAGTGAAGAATACTTATAATCAAGTTAAACAACATAACATAACAAGGCTTTGAGCGGTAAGATTATCATCATAATACAATCCTCATAATGCTGTAGTTCGCCTCCCCTTCCAAAGGTTGGACAGGAGACAAGCTCACGCTCCAAAACAAAAATGCAGCCTATCCTTGCAAAAATTGATGCATGAAAGCTCAAAATCTCTCTGCCAGTCGTGCAGTGACTGCTCTAAGCTTCGAATAAACCTTTCCAGCAGGTGAACCTAATATTAGGCTGCAGAGTGAGCTCCTCGCTACCTTAATGTTTGTACAAGACCCCAAAATGTGAATCTTTGAGTCTGCAATTACAATGCGAGTCCTTGTTGAATTTTCAATGGCAAACTTTGTTTTACCACCTTTACCAGAAAGCCTTCCAATAGCACGAGATTTGTGGTCACCTTTAAGTGTTTTAACATCCTTGATCTCGAATGATTCAACATAAAGTTCATCTACCCTCAAAAGGGCAATTGCATCCGTAACATCAAACCCAAGCATGAAGGCATGGACAAAATCAGCACACTTCTGCAAGTTACTTACATCAGGGGTGTCAGCCCTTGTCTTCAGCTCAACCTTGCGATCTTTAAGATTCATCCTTACGTCAATTTTCATCTGTTCGTAAATTGGGTTGTAGATTTCCAGCCACGCTTTTTTCAAGGGCGTGTAACGATGAGGAGGAACACTCACCTTTCTGAATTGTACTTGACCATCAGACATCTCATGAACCCTCAAAGCCCCAAATTTGGGCCGTGATGGAAGAGAAGCAGATGCTGAGTTTGATGTCTCAACTTCCATGGCATTCATGTTTGTTTTTCGTTCTATTTCCACTGCTCCAGAGAAAAACTAGCAAAAAAACATATCACAAAACCATTCAGTTTAATATATCACCTACAATTTTTGCCAAAAAAAATAATTATAATAACAAGACACAAATTGATACTCCAACATTAAAATCTATCATCAAAGCAAAAGATGGTATACAATTCCACAGTTCCTCAGCCCTCTTGAACATTTCGATATAACCAGCAAAAGGAGAAAAGCTCCAAGAGCATAATTTGAACAATTTTTAAGCACAACAGTAACAGGACAAGCAAGTGATGTCATAGCTTTAAAGCTACTTTCTTCAATTACATAACCTTGCTCATTTGATCTTAAGATATTTATATCTTCTATAACAACCTATTTCTATTATAAACTAATTATGTTGCTACTGTACGCTTAAATAGAGCCATTATCCTAACACACATTCAATTGTCACAAGTTTTCATTTGTTTCAGGAGTATCCAACTCTATATACAAGATCCCAATCCAGGAAGCGGAACTGAAGTAAAGGCAAGTTGCAAGATATGAAAGGTGAACTTGAACTGATTTTCCTTATTTTAGATTTAATTCAGTTCTTGTCACATCCCAGTCACTTACTATTTAATTAAACTTTTAAATGACATTTTGCATTTTCTTACAAGATCCTATGACCTAAATGACCTGTTCAGAAGCAAGCAAGTATACAACAAAACCACAGCCAAAAGTACAAAATACTACAGTCTGAACATAAAATTGCAAAGTCCATTTTAGGCCAAGCAAAAGCAAAATATAGCCTTAGAAGTGTAATGGATACTCTCATGAACTCAAACATCCTAAAACTCCGAGCACAATTTGCATCGCATAATGCAGATTGTAGTATATATTCTTACTAAAGGTAAAGTTATCATTATAGTATCCTTTGCAATTTGCAAATAAGTAAACATTCATAAAACTATTGCTGCTAGGAGGTCTCGGGCCTCAAACTACCATCATAAACATAAGCTCTTCACGAACCCAGTAAACCCCTTATATTGTTTTATGATTCTTCAATTAGCCATTTTTTACTCCATCCCCAGGGACGGTGAGACGGCCGCCCTTTGCAGGCCCGTCCCTGAGGCAGGGCAGCTAGGCCCAGGGAGAAGAGATTTGATTTCATATTCAATTATCTCCAAAAATACATAATTTTAGGGATACTTGATTCAATAATCAAATTACGCTAATAATTTTCTTTTCTTTTGGAAGTGATGTTTCATAATCTACGAATTTACGAACCCTAAACTTAAAGCACTGATAATTAAATTAGGTTAGATCAAATATTAACAACAACAACAACAAACAACTTACCTTAGAAGCTGCTTCAATGGGGGATACAAGAAATAGATTCAACGGAGAACGCTTCAATGGAGAACGTTGAGTGCACTTCAATGAAATAACTCAGATGTAGGAGATAGGAACGGAGGCCTTTAAAAGCCATGACCCGCCGTAGTTATAATATGGGTTAGATCCGTCTGATAAATAAATGGGACGGGTCTTTATTCGTCTAATTATGAGATAGGTGGGTTTTATAAATGTTTTATGTAAACATGTTTTAAATTTTTTTAAATATTTCCGTACACCAAAGCTTGTATCAATTCTTTGTAAGTTTTTAAGATTTTTTTTTAAAAAGAAAACAGCTGAAATTACATTAATTAAACTGAGTTTACAACAAACAAAAGGACAGTAAGTAACATAAGTTACTATTGGCATAAGAAGCCCTTACACAATATCAATTAAGGTCATTAACAATATTTACCTTTTAGCTATTACAATGAGTGAGAACAACGTATATAAGGCTTACCAATATACATTTAAACATGCGATGAGATTATTGATAGAACGAGTGAAGTTGGTGATGATGTTTCGTGTTGTGCAAGGTATTTTCTAACATACAATTAAAAGTCTATGAATGTTGCTAAAATGACGGAGACAACCCAAAATCATATGTCTTACCCTAAAGGACCCTAATAATTCAAATGGATAAAATCCTCTTGAGATCTATGTTTCATACATGTCAATCACATTTCTTTGTGATCTGACAAAACCATATCTTATACTCCCTCCATCTCATAACATAGTTCATATTGTGTTTTTTTCACGGTATTTAAGAAATGGGAGGAGAAGTGGAAAAAAACTAGACAAAAGTACAAGGCAAGTGGATAATTTAGGGGAAAAAAGTGAAAAGTACAATTATAGACAAAAGTTAGAGAGAGAAAGTGAAAAAAGTACAATGCAAGTGGATAAGTTAAGGGATTTGTTAAACATCGCCCACAAATTACTACATAAAGCCCACAAAATTCACTTGGTTTGACAAAATTGCCCTTGACCTTAAAAAAAAACACTCACACTCTCATTGCTCATCTTCTTTCAACCTCTCTTAAAAAAAAAAATTTTCAAACAACGGCAATGTCGAGGCGGCAAGGCAAGGAATTGGCGGCGGCGGCGGAGGGAAGGATGTCCCAAGGAGGCAAGGTACAATTTGTAAAAAAAATAAAAAAAAAATAAAGGGAAAAACCGCCGTGACGGCGGTGGGGCGCCCTGGCTGGACGCCCAGCAAGCGGTGGTGGCGCCAGCTGCAGACGCCGCCACCAGTTGGCTGGCGCCTGGGCTGGACGCCATAGCCACGGTTGTGGCGTTTATTCAAGGCGCCGCAGCCGTGGCTGTGGCGTCCAGCCCAGGCGCCAGCCCACTGGTGGCGGCGTCTGCAGCTGGCGCCACCACCGCTGGCTGGGCGTCCAGCCAAGGCGCCCCCCCCCCTTTTTTTTTTTATATATATTTGTTTTAAAATATTGTTTTTAATTTTTTTTTTTGTGTAATATATTTTTGAATTGTTTTTATATTTTGTTGTTTATTTTTATATATTTTTTCAATTTCGTTGTATTTTTTCTATGTTTATATTTTGTTTACAATTATTTGTATGTTTTTAGTTTATTTGATTTGGGAGTGGTAGCTATTTTTCGTATAAATTTTTGTATGTTTATATATTTTAAAATTTTGTGTAGAATTCACTGGGTCGTCATGGTGCGGGGAAGAATGTAGAGCTTCTTAGTAGAAGCTATTCAGTGGAGAGGTCGGGGCATAGACATGTCAGATCCCGTGGTATTTCGGCCTCAGCTCGTAGAGAACGGATCCACCGTCGGGATGAGGATGACGATGACGATGATGATGCTGAGGAGGGTGACCAGGAGGAGGGCGCAGATGAGGATGAGGATGTGGACGATGGCAGTGGACCGTATGATGATTACGGTCCATTCAGTCAGAGGGTTGATGACATGTACGAGACACATATGGTGGAGGTGCGTAAGGGTAGGGGTGGTAGGTTTGTTAGTAGATCTGGCACATCATCTGCGTCCACTGTATCTGGGGCAAGCAGGAAACGGTCGAGGGCCGGTAATGATTCTTGGGTTGTTAGGAGTGAGGTGCCCGGTGGGCCTGTTGACAGGAGTGTGATTCCTAGCTTTCTAGGACACATAGCTTCCCGTATTTGGGAGGACCAGGAGAGGCCTTCAGTTACGGGGTTGTTGAAATGTCATACCCGGGAAAAGACTTGTAGCTTTTTGCGTACATGGGCTGAGGCTTGGCCGGCGGAGAGCGAGATGTTCGAGCGACTGGAGGGCACTGGGGTGAATCACGTTCCTGCCACCATGCACGATAAGATTGACAGTACGCTGATCACGGCTTTCATTGAGCGATGGCAGCCGGATACAAACTTTTCCACCTTCCGTTCGGTGAGATGACGATCATGTTACATGACGTCGAGGCCATTCTGGGGATTCGTGTTGAGGGTAAACGACTTTGTGCTGTGGCTGATGCGGATCAGGCAGATTTGCTGGCAGAGTTGTTGGCGGTGGACAGGGCTGCACTGTACACCGAGGCGCTAGGTGTTTGGGAACACGGAGGTGTGAAGATCGCATCCGTGTTGCAGCGGTGTTTGTACCCCAGTGCACGTAGGACGCACGACGCACAGCTGAGTGCTTATGTTTTTCTACTCCTCGGATGTACCTTGTTTCCGGATAAGAGCGGCGGAAACAAGCTCAGGCCACGCGACATAGTGGAGGCGTGTGACCCCGACAGTGTAGGCCAGTTTTCCTGGGGATCGGCTACGTTGGCGTATTTGTATCGCCAACTAGGATTTGCGAGTCGGGCTGACGCGGCAGGTATCACTGGGTGTCTGACTCTATTGTAGACCTGGATATACGAGTACTTTCCTGCATTGCGACCACATCGTGACCCAGTTCCTATTGACGAGGGGATGCCGCGTGCTTGTGCGTGGAGTCCGCGCTCGGAGAAGAAGTCCGTTGACCGCCTCCGATCGATACGGTTGTTGCTGGACAGGCTGTCCCCCTTAGAGGTAACGTTTATAAATTGTTTCTACATTTTATTATTTGCACATATTATATTCATGTTATTAAATTTTAAAACTATGTGCAGGTGAACTGGATGCCTTTCGGCCCGAACCCTAGTGTTAGGGTACCCAGGACCCTGTACACGGGACTCATTCAGTATCGTGAGATCGTCGAGACGTACATGCCCCAGCGTTGTCTTCGCCAGCTTGGATTTTTCCAAGTTGTCCCTCCTCCCCCGGCATGCCCGATGAAGGCGGTCCGACCTGCATCTTCGAGGGACTAGGTCGTGCAATGGCCGGATATCATGACCGGGATGTGGGACCAGTTTCCGATGGTGGCCCGCTTATGGACTGCGGAGTTGCAGCGGCCACCCTCTGGGGTTACTCCCATGTGTGACCATTACTACATGGAATGGTTCAACCGGTATTCGCACCCGAGGTTGATCGCAGATCTCGACCACAGCGATGATGATTATGTGCCACCGCCTACTGCCATGGAAGCGGTATGTCTTATATTATATTTATCGTTGTCTTTTAATTAAGTTTTATATGTTGTTATTGTATTTCATCTTCTGTTTTTTGTTGTATGCAGTGGATGGGAAAGATAATGCAGGACGTACATAAACTCTCTCTTGAGAAGGACAGCATGAGTGCAACAGGGAGAGCTGTTGTTGATAGTCTGGAACAGACCCTTGCGCAGTGGGAGTCGTCGTCGAGGAGGGATTACTGATGGTTTTGTCATTTTATTTATAGAGAACTTTAAATATCATCGTTTTAATTTATTAAATTGGACATTATGTTGTAAGTTTGTAACATTTTAGATTATGTTGTAAGTTTGTAACACTTTAAATACCAATAACAAGCGTCCTCCAGAATGAATGGACCTGATCAACATGTAACAACGCCCTTTCTTCTGTAATAACGCGGTGAATGGTGCATGCGCAAGGTAATCCATGAGTTACTGAAATAGCACACCCACACCGAGCATACACTTCGTCAGCCAAGTCCCTCATCCTGTTCAGCTCAGTGAGAATCAACCCCAAGCAGTAGTGCGACACACGACCATGGAGAATCTTAAATATAAAATGGCTATACATCGTACCATGTCGTCGTCCGGAGTCCTCTAGAGAGTTCCTGATGTCGTTCTTCTGAGTTTCAATTGACTTGTTCAGTCTAGCGAACAGTGTATCCAAAGCAGCGGTCGATGAATCAATCCAGTCCTTGGTAGCTCTATGAGCGCTCTCAACTCTACATGTTGTAGTGTTCCCAAAATGAAGTACCTGGTTTGTCCAATATTTGACAAACTTTTCCCTGTGAGGGACCCATTGCTGCATCACATAGTCCACCAGTGCCGGACACCACTGGTACGAATCCCTGAATTTAGCCAATGCTCGCTCATACGCTTCCTCTGTGGTAGCCTGTAGGATCTTCCGCCACTTACCATTCACCAATCTCTCTGCCATTTCCAAATTCTTCTTGAAAAGGTTGTAGGCTTTCACTTTCACGCAGTTGTTGATGTGCCATGTGCACAATAAGTGGTTCGATTCGGGAAACAGCTCTGCTATGGGGGCAAAGAGACCTCCCTCACAGTCGCTGACGATGGCTGCTGGATGAACATTAGGCCCGATGTAGTTTCTCAGCTTCTCCAACACCCAATAATAACTTGGAGCCGTCTCATCCTTGATGATTGCATGACCAATCAGAAAGTTCTGGTTCGTTGGAGTCATCCCCATGATCTCAACTAGTGGGAACTTGTACTTGTTTGTCTTGTACGTTGAGTCGATCAAAATCACAAATGGCCAAGACTTGATCATATCAGCACAATCAGGATGCACAAGGAAAAGATGAGTCACCTCCGCTGTATCTTCATCAGAATCAAACCAGAACAAGTAACCACGTGATTGTGCCTGGTGTAGCAGCTGCTGTATAGGGTTCCTTCCCTCTGACCGTTCAAACCTGAGTTGCTGTCTGACGTTGTAGATGTGTCTTCGGTTTGGATGGTCTTCTGGAAATTTCTCTAACACAGATGCTAATATTTTAGCAGGCTTCACTTGAGCATCACTCATTTCTTTCACAACTAGTTTCGCAGCAGGACTTAAGCCGCTCAGTTGTCGATGACCCTCTTCATATACTATCATCTCATGGTTGTGATACCCCCATTTAGAGTAACCAATCACTTCCCAACCGTCACGACTCCGTAGTTGTCGAACCTTTACTCTGAACTCACACCCACAACCTTTCCGCTTTGTATCAAACCGAGTGGCTGTACGAAAATCTCTTTCTTCTCTTTTGCGATAACGGTCACATCTCAAAATGCGATCCATTCTACCATCCCGTTGAGATTTATGAGTTACTACTACCAAGCAAAATCCAGCTGCAATTGCAACCTGTTTTGCCCAATCAATCGCCTGTTGAGCTTCTTCGAATGGACCATCATGTCCAAATATCCCACTGTAATCATTTCCGTCTCCACCATATTCCTGCATCAATTATATATTACAATAAATACATTTAACGGATAATACATTTAATTTCTATATTTACACAGAATTAACACAAAAAAAAGCATAATTATATATAATCAAACTTAATTTTTATAAAAACCCAATTCGAATTTTCAAACTAAATTTAAAAATATACCATTTCGAATTTTCAAACTTAATTTTAAAAAAAAACTATTTCGAATTTTCAAATTTAATTTAAAAAAAACCCATTTCGATTTTTTTTAAAAAATCATTTTCGATTTTTTTTTTTAAAAAAATTAAATAAAAAACAACAACAAAATTAAAAAAGAAAAAAAAAAAAATTAATTTATAAGGGTGGTGTCTGCCAGGGCTGCCACAGCCACTGGACTGGCGCCTGGTAGGGCCGCCTCAGCCAGTAGAGTGGCGCCTGGCCAGGACGCCAGTCTGGTGGTCTGGGCGTCTGGGCTGGACGCCACTCTGGTGGTTCTGGCGTCTGGCTTGGACGTCCAGGCTACGGTTTGGGCGTCCATCCTAGGCGCCAGAGCCACTCCGACGGTAAACCGTGAATTTTAACGGTTACTTACCTCGTTTTCCGTCGACGACGACGTACCTCCGGCGTCCCCCGCATCTCCGGCCTGCCCTCCGGTCTCCCCCGGCGAGCCAGCACGGCTCCACATTTTTTAAACCGAGATTATTTCAATTTTAGAAAATGGGCATAATGGTCACACCAAATCATATTTGTGGGCTTTATATGGTAAATTGCGGGCGATGTTTAGCGTTTCACTAAGTTAAAGGTAAATTAGGAAGTTCAACGATAAAGTAAAAAATAAGGGTATAATGGTCTTTACATACTATTTAAAAATAGAAACATGAACAACATTTTGGGTCTTTAAAATAGGAAAACAAAAACTATATAATGGGATAGAGGGAGTATATATTCTCATACAAGGTCATGATGTTGTAATGATTTTTACCGATATCACATACAAATGGGCTTAACAACACCTACTACAGGTTTATGTAAATCTGAAATTGAAATTTTGCTACATCTCCCAACAAACATAAGTAACACCACTTCCATTAAAGGAACACATTTTTATTAAAACTAAAGATATTAAAAAGGGCAATTCCAAGAGTCAAACGACTCCATTTCATCCTCTAATTTACCCTGAATTCGACTTGTTTTCGCTTTTCGATCTATTATATTGGGTGCTTCCAAAATATAAGTTTTATTTTTTAAAAAAATTCACTTTAATTTATTAATTCGAACTTTGAGCAATTTACTCTCAATAATCCTAACTTACATTTATTAGGGAGCACTATGAACTTTTGGGTTGATTTTCTTCCACTAGGTCGATTTACTAGTGACTCAAAGAAAGGGTGATTTTTATTTTGTAAAAGCCACGTGTGATGTATTGCAACATAATTGGTCCAAATTTTTTTTTGTAAAAAGAGAAAAAGAAAATTAAAACCCTTCCCATCCAGATACCATCCTCCCTCCCTTTAGCCTCGACCCTGAGCCCGACCGAAATTCAACTGCCCGCTTCCCCTAGCAACCGATAACAGTCGGTCGGCCCTTCCCTACCCCTAAAAACACTCGGGTGACCCACCTACACCATCGAAACCACCCCCCTTCCCCCATCCCCAAAATAGCCCCTCCCTTCTCAGGATGATGAAACTGCCCCTCCTCTCTTCCCTTGTCGTTGAAATGGCCGATTTTTTTAGCTCCCTCAATTGGAGATTATTGCCAAGAAATAAAATGTAGTTGTGTTACTCAAGGTTTTTGTGGTAGATTTTTTTAGATTTTTTTTTACAAAAAAAAAAAAAAAAAAAATTAAAAATAAATAAATGGTAGTTAGTTGTTCTCAAAGTAGTCATTATAATGGTACTTGTTGGTAAAATTTTCTTAAATTTTCACAAAATTACCCTAATCTAAAGTATAATACTCCCTTCTTCACTTTTTATTGGATACGTTTTGACTTTTACACGTTTGTCAATACACCTATTTGATTATTATTCATTACATACTTTGTAAAATTATAACGATTGAATATTAATAGAGCATTCGTTGAGACGAATCAAACATGATCTCACACGACTCTTTTACTTTTGTGAGTAAATTTGAAGATTATATAATACTCCCTTTATCCCAAAATACATGACACAGTCAACATTGCACACATGTCAATACACTACTTTGAATTTATTTGTATATAATTAAATATTATGACAATTATTTTAAAATTATATTTTTTGGAACTTTATATACATACCTAAAGATTACCAAACTTAAAGGAGAGAAATAAAGAACTGAAATAAATCTATAATAACGATTTATTTCCTTTTTATTTTCAGTAATTTAATTGCTTTGATTAATTATGTCTTGTTTAATTATTTTGTTTAGCTTAGATTTAATTATGAGTGAGTAGATTTATTTCTAGGGTTTGTGGGGATCCTTGAATAATATAAAGGGGTAAATTATTATTGTCAATTGTTAATGCTTGATTAATTTCCTATTGATTGATTTAATGCTATGCAATTAGATTATGCCTGGTTTAATTGTATGAGTTATGCAATATTGATTCGAGATTCGAGAGATGAGAATTGATGTTTAGGCTTAGTTTCAATAGGTAGGTTAATTTTTTTTTTCCACCTGCAAATATTTTAGACATGTTTTGGTTAGAGGTTAAGACATGTATAAAAAATTAAATTAAATAAATATACCCGACAATGAAAAAAATTAATGTCGATTCTTAGATTTTTTGTGATGGGTTTTTGACCTAATTTCTGAAATTTGTAATGAACTGGGTTGAAATCCTTGTCGAGAATATATATACGACACATCTTGAAGAAAATGATAACCGTCTATTGATGCACATGAGAATACAAGCGACATCTTCATTTTTAATGTTCGACACAATTATTAAATTCAAATCAATAATTCTAAAACACAAACATCATAATAATTATAAAACAAAAATAGAATGAATTAAAAAAAAAATTATAAGTTGATTTGATAGTTTTTCGAAGCCTTTTCAAACGGCTAATTCCAGAGTTTTTTGATAGTACGTCAATACTAACATGCCCGTTTGTTTACCATGCTTATAGTAATTTGATCTCCACTCTGCACCAGAATCATTATAATCACGAAAATTAAGCCACTTTGTAATCAAAGTGTCTATAATAGGCTCCAACTAAGCAAAAAAAAAAAAAACTAAATTATCAAAGGCGCGAAAATTAGATCATTTGAATATCAACTTGTACAATAAGAAAAAGTTTCTTCAAAGTTTAATGTAATTTGTTAATTACGTAATTATTTCATGTAATTTGTTACCCCTAAATGGTTTCGTGTAATTGATTTATTTAAAAAATTATTACTTATCTGTTTCAAAATGATATTCTCACTGGTCATTTTGTTATTTAATTACTTAAATTGTTTTGAACAAGGTAATTAGAGCAATTAGAATTTATAATACAATCATCCAAAGTAGTAGTTAAGTTCAAAAGACGATCACGAGCAAAGTTAATATCTTCCAAAATAAAGCTTAAGCAGCATGGAGGAGTTTTGTTGTGTACAACCATGGTATCAGTTGGTCTGTTCTTCTGCCTTGTTTGCTTCTTTTGCTAGGGCATCTGCCACCTTGTTTCTTCAAACTCCAGATCCGTCAAAAATACTTACTTTGGCTCAGGAGTTGCCTGCATTTCTCCACAATAGAGGTTAGCCCTTATTAATTTCCTAAGGTACAGTGTTTGGTCCAGTATCAACTGTATGTATGTTTGGCTTATTTGCAGCTTCCTGAACAACCTACTTAATCATGGATTTATATCCCTAAAATAACAAGAACAAACCTAAATACATGATACTTTCCTTAATGAGACAAGAAATACACAAGTTTTTTCATGGTTTTTGGCAGTCACAAACAAACACAACATATCAGTTTATAGACTAATGATATCTTACAGCCTGCAACGTGCTCACACTCATGGCAAAAATTCAATCCATATATACATGTTCAATTATCATGATTTTATAACCTTAAACACCATTATAAGTTCACAACATATAGGCATACAAACAAACAACAAGCTTAGATTGGATAGCTAAACTAAACTTAAGTGTAAAAAAAGCAACCCAAAATCTAATTTTTGGTTGGCCCAAAAAATATTATACTAAACTAACTAAAATAAAACTAGATCAATTAAAATAAAACTAAACATCACGCAACACTTTAATCATAATATGGGGTGTTACAATAGTAACATAACTTACACTGTCCAACTCCATTGCCTCTCTCTTTCTCTCTCTCTTTTTTTTTTTCCCACCTATATGAATTTTAGACATGTTTTGGTTAGACGGTAAAACATGTAAATTAGGTAAAATATACTGTTTTTTTCACCATATACCCCTAATTTTTTTTATTTATTCACCATATATCCTTGAAAATTTTCAAATTTACCATATACCCCTGAGTTATTACAAAAAATCACCATATACCCCTAATGACAACAAGATGAGTGAAATTTAGTTAATTATTCATCGAAACCACCTTAGATCTCTTCCCCCATCCTCAAGGCCACTCATCTCCTTTTTTCAACCCCCGAAACCACTCCAAATTTCCATAATCATATCTGTATGATTGATTTTGAGGATGAAAATAGGAAATTTGGGGGTGGGGAAAATAAATGTGGGTGATTTTCGGGAGTAGGGGAATGTATTTAAGGTGGTTTCAGGTCATTATTATCCCCAATGACTGACGAAATTAACAATTATTAGTTATCAAGGTGTATGGGCCTATTTTTGTGAAAACTCAAGTACCGAGTGATTAAGTAGTAGTGACAGTTAGGGATGTCAGTGGGGCGGGTCAAATAGGAGACCCGCCCCATGGCGGGGATGGGTCCTGGTTTGGCGGGTGATGGGGCGGGGATGGGGATAAAAACCATACACGCCATGGGTGATGGGGCGGGGGTGGATTTTAGGTTGTACGCCCCATCCCCGCCCCGCTTCGTACCCGCCCCATCCCCACCTACCCCACTTCGTACCCGCCCCATCCCTACATCCATATATTTTTAAAAACAAAATTATATACTTTTATACTATTTTATAAAAAAAATTATGTAAAATAAAATAGTAAATATAATACTTTGTAATACACTTATATTATAAACAAAAAAATGTGTAATATTAACAATAATTTTTTTTCTTTTTGCAACCTTTATTAATTATGAAGGATTGTGTATTTGGGAGGCGGGGATTAGGCGGGTCTTAGGTGGGGGTGGATATCCAAGTGGGGGTGGAGTGGGGATAGTTTTAGAATTGTACCCGCCGGGGCGGGGATGGGGATGAATTTTAGACCCGCCGCGGGGATGAGGATGGGGATGGGGATGGAGATGGGAAGGCCAACATCCGCCCCGTCCCGCCCCATTCACATCCCTAGTGACAGTTTACAAAGAAAGTAATGCAGGGGAGTGTCGTCTAAGGTGCAAAGGAAGAGAAAGTAAGAGAGTGGCTTATTTTAGCTTTGATAATGCATGTTGTACAGAAGAAATGAATATAGGATTATTATGAGTTCAAACAGTAGTCAACTTTTCCGTTTCTACTGATTATGCTTTACTTGATAGTCATAATTATAAAACCCGTCTAAAACAGAAGACAAGACGTCAGCGAAAATAACGTTGAGACGGTAGTGCCACTTTAAAGATTACCAAAAAGGAGAGAAATAAAGAAGTGAAATAAATATATAATAAAGCGAAAGAAATCTCAAATGGTCATATAAACTTTTTAATGAGGCATAACAACCTCAAACCCAATCATCACAAAAAGAGAAGGTTTAAAGATAACAAAAGAAAGTCTATAAGACTGTTAAGAAACAAACTAAACACTTTATTTTCAGCCCAGGCTCAACAAGAACTACTCTTCAATCACCTGCAAATAACATTTGCACCCTTAAATAATTTGTTAACCCCTAAAAATTATATACAATTATCTCACCCTTAAATAATTTGTTAACCCTTCGTTCAAAAAAAAAAAAAAAAGTTTGTTAACCCATTCAAAAAAAAAAGAAAAAAAGAAAAAATGTTGTTAACCCGTCTATAAATTATTAACCCCTTGATAGTATGCTCACCTCTAATAATTTGTTTATTTTTAAAAATCATATATAATTACCCCAATCAGATCAAAAGGGTTAGAACTTGGATGAGCAGTATCCTACCAAATAATTTGTTTATTCTTAAAAATCATATATAATCACCCCAATTAGATCAAAAGGGTTGGAACTCGGATGAGCAGTATCCTACCAATCAGATCAAAAGGTTGGTGCTCTTTTATGTTACACTTCATGTTCTTTTACATATACTAAGGGTTATATACTAAGTAGAGGAACATGGAGTGATATATATCTGTTTATCCAAAATAAAAGCTAAAAAAGTTTCAGTTATTTAAAAATGCTAACCGCAACCGAACCGTTAAGAAGGTTCAGTTACAGGTTAACCGTTAACCTATTTGGTATTGTTTTATTTTAATTATCATTGCATTTATCCTACATTATACAAGACATCAATACACATCAAAACCTAATTATTGCTCAAAAATAATTTCCCTGGGCCTTCTTGGTTATCACACTAGTTAGGATTTGTGGAGTATGCCCTCAAGACTTAATTGCCAAGTAACCTAGCTTCATTAATCGACATCCATATCTTATGTTATTCAATGTGATCACAAAGGTTGATGTCCAAAAATGATCATTGTGGCCTATTATATGTATAGCAATTACACAATCGGAGTTATGATTTAAGAACTCTACAATCATTTATACATCTTTGTGAGTAAATGTATGTTGCTATTGCATCTTTTTCGGGCATCTGTGGTTTTACTGCCATGGTGACAAGACTGCATTTTACTTTCTGAGTGTTGCTGAGCAAGATCACTAGATCAGACTGATATGTTTAACGTTTCTGAATTCCCTTCAATACCTTGGAGTGCCTTTGACATGCTGTTGTGTACTGACATTTTCGCGGACAAAGGGTTTGAGCAAAATCCTATGCTGGATAGCAGCAAGGAGCATTTTAATTAGCTTGTTTGCTTATGAGTGTGCACAATTTGGTCATTGGGCTAACTTCATTCACCCAGTTGCAAAAATTACAATCAACCAAGCTTACTGTACTTTTTATCAAAACTCAAAGAGGAGATCGATGTTGGGTTAAGAAAACGATATGAATTTGCTGTTTACACTTGAAGTTAGTATGCAATAGAAAACATTAAGCTTCTTGCTATGAACCTGAATCTACCAAAAACAACAATTATGGAAGCCTTGTAAAAATGTATCATCGAAGTAAAAAAAAAAAAGAAAAAAAAAAAAAAAAAAACCTCGTACATGAGTTCAAAGGAGAGATCTTTATTTCTTGCAATCATTTTGTAATTTATGAATCATATAAAAAAAATCTTCAAACTCGTGCATCATAAAAAAAATAACAAAAACACAAACTACACCACCTACCAAAATAGAAGCCCAGAAAATGGCATGAAATTCATCTAGGATCTAGTATCAGGGATCACATTAATGATTCACGAGGGTTTTCTCTAAATGTTCATTCTCTGTCCTCATGGCATCAAGGTCAGCTTGCAGTTTATGCTTATCCAAACTCCGGGAGGCAATTGCTGTTAACTTTACTTCAAGTTCTGCAGCTTCTCTTTTAGCTTTATCAGCTGCAAGGATTTGCTCCCGAATCTTCTCGAAGCATGCATGTATATTTGTTAGCAGCCTGTAAGCTTGACGTCCAACAGGATCTTTCTTTGCTTCCCTAAACATAAATGTTCAAACTTAAAAATAAGTCGGTAGCACTTTTGTGCCAAAGCAAGCTTGTTACAGAGATATTTCATATTTTTTTAGCTTTCCCCCCTTCTTAGAAAGAGTTTTTCCATTTTGAGGGAATAAGGCCCCCCTTCTTTTTAACTTTATAAAATCAGTGAAATAGTTTCATTCAGTTGAATTCGGTAGCTGCATTACTTAATCAGTAATAATCAGTTTTAATCAATTAAATCAGTTTTTATTTGAGAAAGTAATTTCAATAAATATCAAGTGAAGAGAAAAGGACCCAAGGTACAAAATTATAGACAATGGAAAAACATACGCCACAAATTATATTGTCTTAAAGGTCTTCCAGAGGGTAAAACAATGCACAAGCAAAACTTTTCAGGGTTCTCACCTTAATATTGTTTCATCAACCACTGCATATGTTCGATGAAGGCGTTCCTCAATGGAGTTACTCTCTAACTTCAGCTCTCTTGTTTCCTTCAAAATGGGATCAATATCTGTGTCCAATTTTCGACTGTTCTTTGTAATCTCAGTGATCCTTTCAATATATGATCTCCTAGAAGCAACTTTTGGCTGCTGCTTCATTTCTCCTGTAAGTTTAGTACATTCCTCTTCCCTTAAAAAAGACAAGAAAATTTAAGTCATTTGCCTTGAGTTTATAACCAGCGACAAGAAGCTTGAATGAAAGTATGTTCACTGAAGGAGATGAGAACGAGGAAAGCCAAAACCAGATCAAACAAGTAACACTTGATTACTACAGTAAAGTCTTATTCATCTATAAGTCAAAAATTTACCCAGTCATCACAGCATAATTAAGAAGGCCTATTTTATTTATACTCCGTACATATTTACCCATTAGGAAACTATATGATGGTAATCCAGCACTTAGGATTACTATAAATCAGGATGCTCATGATTAGGCTCAAAACAGCGTAAGCTGTAGGTATTGTACCTGTTTCTGATTTCAGATAAAACAGTATGAATTTCACTATCAATGTCTTTCAGTTTCTGCAGTTTGAGCTGACAGTCAGGATTACTCTCACAAAGGGACTCCAGAAGATTCCATTTTTTCTCTTCCAAAGACTTCCTATCAATGTCACTGTAAAGATAGAAATATAATATCAGCATACTACAGAATTACAGATCATTTTGCATGTCCAACAAATTGAGCTAACCAACTACGTTTACCCATAACAGAAAATGCCAGTAACATCAGCTAGAGCTATTTATATTTGTTTTGAAGCCACAACATCATATACTGATGCTGCAATGAGACATTAGGATTTGCATCATGCCTTAAAAGCTACACTGGGATTGTCCTACCAGCCTACCGATTATACATTAATGTTTCTTGGTTATAGTAATTTTGTTTCAGGTAGAAAACATCACCTAAGTACTCAATTCAAGTTCAATCTTAAAAAAATGTTAAAAGCATTAAAGCATCACCACTGGTTCTCCAACTCATGAAGGTTTTCATTTCTCGAGACTATTTCTCCACTGAGTTGCTCAACATAGTAACTGAAAGAAAGCTCATTATCAAGTGCCATTCTCATTGCTTCTTTGAGTAGTTCATGTTCTTCCTCTAGATGGTGTAATTCAAGATCTTTTCCTGTATCCTTATCAGGGAACACTATTTCTTGACCACATCTGCTTTTTACCATGCGTTTCAACTGCATAATACGTAAAAGGAAAAGAAATTTTAAGACAAATCTTAGTGTCCAGGTTGTCGACTCTTAATTTTGCTTCACATTTGACAGACAAAGTACTCTCTCCATCCTAAAATAGTCGTCAAATTATCCAAACCCTCATAGTTAAGGTTCTTATTCTTGTGTTCAATGCAGCAATGCCCATCACATAATTAAAGTAGTGACACTGTTAGAAACCAATCATAAATCACTGCGGAATATTAATTTAAAAATGGCAGCAGCTTTTTCCGGTATTCTAAAATAGTATATTTTGTTTAGGACTACTGATTATGGACAGAGGGAGTATCAATTTTCTGCTGTCATATCACTAAGATTTTCCACCACAAAAAAAGGCAAAATGAAAATAAAGTCAAGAACAAGTAGCAACAACATAAAAGATCCAGTCATGCATATACTATAACCTATTCAGTAGTACCTCAGGTGAGAACATCTCACAAGACATTGAATCCATCTCAGGCTTGCAAGTTTCTGTAACAACAGTAGTTTCCTTAACTTGAGCAGTCTTCTCAATCAAGTCTCTTGAACATGCTATTGTTTCTTGCTCGTCAACTTTGCCAGTTATAGCTGCCAAATTCAACTTCTCAGAAACAAGATTATCTTTAAGCAATGGAACTTTGGCACAGTTACTCAATGGTCCCAGTGCATCAGTCTCTGATCTCCCATCCAGCAATTCTTCTCTAACTTTCTGATTGTTTGGGTAGACCAAAGGTTTCAGTTCAGGTTCAGCTTCAGCAGTCGTCTCAGAGCAGGTCCTTGAAATGTCAACATTGCTGGACCTCACATTATCTGCAAACTTGACAGTTTTCCTGGCTTCAGACAATTCAGAAAGCTTTTCCACCAAAAATCTGACCAACTTATGCAAGTCCTCTTCAGACGGGTACAGGAACTGCCGTAAGCAACATATATATTCTGTAAATTATAAATAGTAGTTATAGAAACATAAGCATAATGGTTATGGTGAGAAATGATCAAGAATATTAGAAGTCATTAACAATTCCATTTGCAGACTAGAACTATAGAAATCTAAAACACAATTCTTTAGCAGCAAGAGAACAACCTTCACCAACTACACAAATTCATCTAAAATCATCCAAGAAAAAAGCAAGAATTTCTTCCCATACAAAGGCAGAATATAACATGACAAGGTTGAGAACAAATACTACCTTCCCAAGCTTATGCAGTCAGTTCACACACAATGCCGCAATGGTTGATATATTTGCGCTAGAATTTAGATGAAAGGGTGTTTGGCTGAGATTATTTGTCAGAAAAAATGGTTCCATTCACTAAACTATGGAATTATCTATCTTTTTTTTTTTTTTTTGAAACAAATCAATTCATTAATAAAAAGCTATCCGGCGTCTACAAATAAAATCTAAATTGACAAATACATAAAATTTAATCAAATTAGAGTTTCCTTCATCAAAGCTATCTTATTAATTATGAAATGATCAAGTCCTTTCTGTGCAAGCAGACGAAACATACATTATGAATTCTAGGCGGCGACAAAATGCTCGATTTTCAATCAACATTGAGAATGGCATGCACATAGGAACATGAATAGATTGAGTTCATTTGACACATAGCAAGATAGACTATAACACATCCAATAAAAATTCTCGGTACGATATCATATGTAAATCTCATAAAATTACTTGTACTTCAAAAACACCATACACAAATCACTTAAAACACTGTTAATTGTTGAATATACAATTGCAAAATCTTACTCAAGCTTAGTCACCACAAATCACATAAAAGTACTTGTACTTCAAATAATGACTATTTGAGTGACTAGGGGAGACTAGCCTATCCTGTCCGTTCCATATACTCGTTGTCTACAAGACCTACTAATTCTTTCGATTCATTAAAAATAGGCCAACATTTCCACTTAATTGATAACAGAAACACAGGAAAATACAAGAAAACAACAAATTGACAGAAAAAGATAAATAATTTATTTCCAATCTCAAATTAATTTCCTAAATCAAATATCCAAATTGCAATAATCTCCATTAAAGATAGAGAAAAAGGTTATACCTGATGGAAGCCAATCTCAAAAGGGTACCCGAATTGCTGAAAAAGGGAGGCCAAATGAGTGCAAGAATTGACCTTTTCTGCCATGGAACCAGGGAGTGAGGTTGGAAACGACGACGTTTTATTGGTGTTGTGAAGGAGAAGAAGGAGAGATTGGGAAGAAATGGAGAAGAAAGATGAAGAATCAAGGTCTTTAATTGAAGTGATTTGAGATGGAATTTCAATCCCTAGATTTCTGAGTGAGCTGATTAATATTTCTTTCGATCCTTCCATTTTTTTTTTCTCTCTTCAATGGCGTTCTGCAGTTCTGGGAGTGTAGGACGAATTTTACAAATCTACTTGCAAGCAAAATCATTTTTCGTTAAGTATTCCGATCTGACTCGGGTACTAGTGTCGGACACGATCGCACCGGTACATGTCTAAGTGTAAGTGTAATACTGAATTCGGTTTAATTGTGAAGGTTCGTCATGATTTTTAGGGGTGAGCATGGGACGGGTACCCGTACTGTTAACACTATCGGTTTGGGTACCCGATAACCAATAACACTAAAAATAATATCCATTAGCCGAACCAATAAGTTCGGGCACCCGAACTTCGAGTACTCGGATTTTCGGTTTGGTTATCGGTTACCCAATATGATATCCAATAATAAAAATTTAGACTTTATAATATAGTTATTATGATATCATTCAACACTAATTAGCAATAACACCACATGATCATGATCAAATTACTAATAATTACTAATCATTTAAATTATGAAATGATTACGAAGTAAAATAATCGTTTAGATTTTGAATAAATAGATTTAAGTACGAAAAAAAAAGAAAAAAATTGCTTATCGGAACGGATCGGGTAACCGTTAATTTTAAAATGATACCCGATAACCGTACCCGATAACAAATTATCGGATCGGGTACCCGAACCGTTATGGTTATCGGAACGGGTACCCTTATTTTCGGTTCGGTTACGGTTTGGATTTTCGGGTTTTCGGATAATTTTGCTCAGCCCTAATAATTTTAGCCTAAGATAGAGTGTTTGAGGGTCAACGTATGAGGATCCGACACAGATATGTTGTATGTTAGGTAAAATAAGTAAGATACTCTTGGTATTCGAGTTTCAAGAGAGCAAATTCTTAGGATCCTAATAACAAAAATTATACTCGTATAAAGCACTTTGTACAAGTATTTTGTATATGGTACATGTGTACATTTTTTTTGATACGAGTTCTTTTTTTGTTTTTTTAATTTATTGTACTCCGTAATAACTTTGGAGGTTATTGCTTATGTTAATTGCACATTTTTCGTCACATAAATTATGATTTTATTTTGGCAAAATCCTCCTATTTTTCTAAGGGTAATCAAAAGGCATTTCTAATTGATACATATAAGGTGAATAGTAGAAACATCAAAAGCATGGAAGAATGTGATCCTTTTTATTTTTATAAGAAGGATCATTTAATTTATTGTTACATTTTGGCCTTGTTCTTGTAATACCCATTTGGCTCATTTCAACTAAAAAGATAAAAAGTCCTATTCTTGCATTCTTGTGATGATGCTTCTACTATACATCTTCTGTGTATCAATTAGAAATGCCTTTTGTTGGTTGCATTTTTGTTTAGCTTGAAAGTTTTACAAGTCATGTTCTTGGCATTCTTTGTTAAACCTTTGAAGGATGCAATTCAAGAAGTTGATAAAAATTAATTCTGAGAAAAAAAGAAATAACTAAGAGCATGAAAAAGATGATGTTCACCAACTTATATCATATCTTTGATATATAGTTCATGTTTTGGTTGATTACAGTTGACTTAACAATTTGTTAGATTGAAAATAATGCTCTGATAGTATGATACAACTTTTAGTTTAGGCTAATAAATTTCTTGTTAAATCACAATAAAGATGGAGATTAGGAATCAGGACGAAATCGAGGACATGACATCAGTAAAAATTGGTTCAATGCAGATTGCAGGAAGCAATGGGTTTGGTCATAACATAGACTTAATGTCACAAGCCTATCTCAGGAACAGGAGTTCTGAAATCATCATAGAAGATGATTCTTCGCCTTCAGTGAACCGTCCTATTTCGATATATCTCAAGGTACTTAACAGTTAACATACATGATCATCAGTAAAAACCCTTCTAACAGTTAACTGCAATATGGAGTTAATCATTTACCATTTTTTTTTTCGTTTTTGAAAGTTTGAAGATGTTGAATACAAGGTAAGACACAATCAGGGATCAACAGCAAACCCAGTAAAAGCAGTGGTATCGAAAATGGCCTCACAACTCAATACAGAACATGACAATTATAAGCAAATATTGAAGGGCATAACAGGAAGTATTGGCCCTGGTGAAATTCTGGCTCTTATGGGTCCTTCTGGTAGTGGTAAGACCACCTTACTTAAAATCATCGGGGGTCGATTGCAGGAAAATGTCAGAGGAACTGTAACTTATAACAGCATTCCTTACAGTGCTGCTCTTAAGAGGAGGTTAGACAATAACTTCCAGTAGGATTTGATCATTGTAGGCCAGTAATATTAGTACAAAATTTTACATTCTTAATGAGTACTCTGAATATTTTCTACAGAATCGGGTTTGTGACACAGGATGATGTGCTGTTTCCACAGCTGAGTGTTGAAGAAACCTTAACTTTCGCTGCATACTTGAGGCTTCCTAGCAATATGAGCAAGAAACAGAAGTACCAAAGGGTTGAAATGATTATCAAAGAACTCGGCCTTGAAAGGTCTATCTTTTTAAGAATATATGTGACTGATCATACATTAACCTACATGTATATGCAATTATTGCAATATATGATGATTTTGATATTATTCTTTTGATGTAGATGCCGTCATACAAGAGTTGGAGGAGGGCTAGTCAGAGGAATATCAGGAGGTGAAAGAAAACGAACAAGCATAGGTTATGAGATTCTAGTCGATCCTTCTTTGCTATTGCTTGATGAACCAACTTCAGGACTCGATTCAACATCTGCCAATAGGCTAGTTCAAATTCTTCAAGGCCTTGCTAAGGTTCTTAATTATTTCATATCAATCAATCTTACAATAAATAGATAACTTATAGCATTGGTTTGTGACATATGAATACATTTTTGCTAATGATAGGCAGGAAGGACAATAATCACTACGATTCACCAGCCTTCGAGTAGAATGTTTCATATGTTCGACAAAATTCTCCTGCTATCAGAAGGATATCCTGTATATTATGGCAAAGCTTGGGAAACCATGGACTACTTCTCGTCTTTAAGGTTCACTCCAGAGATACCAATGAATCCTGCAGAATTCTTGCTCGATCTTGCTACCGGACAAGTAAATGGCATTACTGTTCCTGATGAGGTGAAGAGGGATAATGGCTCCCCTGCATCTGACAAGGCTGTTCTGAAAGTACTAATTCTTGCAAAAGCTTTGTTACATTTTTGATTTTTGGAAAAATCAATGTACTTGTAAAGTGTATAACATGTTTGGTTTTGTTTGATCAAATGGCAGTACATACAAGTCAAGTACAAGATGCTCTTGGAGCCGAAAGAAAAGGAAGAAAATCATCGATTGTCCAGCATACCGGAGCATCTTCGAATAGCCATCCAAGTTAAAAAGGACTGGTCTATGACTTGGTGTGACCAGTTCGGTATATTGTTTAAGAGAACATTCAAAGAAAGATGGAGGGATTATTTTGACAAGTTGAGATTACTTCAGGCACTTGGAGTAGCACTTTTATTGGGCCTTCTTTGGTGGAAATCGAAGAGTGAAACCGAGGCTCAACTAAGAGATCAGGTACATGTACTTATGATTATCCTAGTTTTTGTTAAGAATATGAAATGTATTTCCTACAATAATATCTTTAAAACTGGTTTATATACAATTATCAATATGTTTTACCTTGAGAAAAACTTAATTTGTCTAGGTTGGTTTGATGTTCTACATATGCATTTTTTGGACATCCTCGTCGATTTTTGGAGCAGTTTATGTATTCCCTTTTGAGAAGATTTACTTGGTGAAAGAACGAAAAGCAGACATGTACAGGCTAAGTGTGTACTATGTTTGTAGCACACTTAGTGATTTGTTAGCTCATATACTCTACCCTACTTGCTTCATGTCCATTGTTTACTTCATGGCCGGGTTCAAGAGAACCGTTGAGTGCTTTTTCCTTACCCTTTTTGCGATATTACTCATCGCGTTTACTAGCCAAGTAAGTTAAATTCAAAATTTAATGGAAAATTATTTACCGTGTTATCTGTTGAGTACTTATTTTTGCTGATTCTCTAGTATCGACTACTGACTTTGGACAAATGTACATGTTTTGTGCAATCGATTAGGGGGCTGGAGAACTTTTCGGAGCAGCAGTTTTGAGTATTAAAAGGTCGGGAATGATTGCTTCATTGATACTAATGTTGTTTCTTCTCACTGGAGGCTATTATGTTCAGGTAGTTAACTTTAGTTTCAATCGTTTCATAATGTTATCCAATTTTTTTTTTATGTTTTCGAAACAATAGTCTATACTTCTCTTAAACAAGTTAAAAAATAAAGGTTACGTTACATACTCCTAGATCTCCAGCAACACGTATTGTGTATCATAGTGTGGTAGTAATACGTTCTGATTTATTGTTGTTGTTATTGTTATTGTTGCAGCATATACCAAAGTTTATGAGGTGGTTGAAGTACGTATCGTTTATGTACTACGGATTTAGATTACTATTGAAAGTGCAATACTCAGGAGACCAACTATACGAGTGTGAAAGCAGTGGAGGATGTAGGCCTCTGCAGAGCTCCCCTTCCTTTGACACCGTCAATTTAAATGGTGGCTTGCAAGAAGTTTGGATCCTTCTAGCCATGGCTCTCGGCTATCGGGTACTCGCATACATTAGCCTCCGAAAAAGAATCAATTCTTGCCATCTTTGATCATCTAGATGTACTACTAAAACTCTTCTTCTAGACTGATTGATTACTTAACTGTCAAATTATTGGTAGGATAAGTGTACTATTATTGATAGAGAATACATGCACAATTATATTTATTATATTCATCCATTATTGCCAATTCATTTGTAGAGGGTTAAATAAAAATGATTATGGAGCCCATGTGCTTTGGGGTTAGCTAGGCCCGGCCCATGAGCTAAGCATTGTGCCTAAGCCAAATTTTAATGATTTTAGTGAGTTTTGTCATCTCGTGCTAGGTTGTGCTATTCCTTGTCGTGCTCCCAAATAATGGCAGCCTAAGCCGGCATACACTCACAACATGTGTTTTTTTTTTTTCATTTGTGACGGGATGTGGTGATACCGCGGGTGACTAGCCCGACTTAGTGCTATCTTTACAACTAATGTAACTATATTTTAATTTAAATTTTTTTTTTGGCAAGTTGAGTTTCCAAAAGTGCAAAAATTAAGACATTAAGCTCACACTTGATCACTATATAACGTCTGCAAACAGGTTGATTTATGCATGTTAATAGTCATGAAGCACTAATCTTGAATGTTTGTGAGTTGGCCTTGCTTTACATCCAACCGACTTGATCTATACGTAATCATCTTTTATGTAGGGTATGCAATGCACCCCTCTAGAAATTATACTAAGAAAACTATACTACTTAAACCCGATCTACATCCAATTGAACTAATAATTCCATAATCCAAATTTCATAATTCAATTCCGTATTCATTTTCATGAAACCTAACTAGCGATTAATAAAAAACTAATAACCTAACTTATGCAAGCAGTTGGCCACTATATGTACAATGATGCATGATTCGTCATGTATGAATAACTACTAATGCAAATTAGCTGATTGTTCCAATATTATAATGGAAGTTTCGTAGAAAATTCCTAAGATGACAAAAGCCTGACTTCTGAGCGAGCTTATTAAAACCGAAAGGTAAAATTTAAGATTGCACAATCATGATGTCAGATTAAAATACAAGAACAAAAAGTTACTACTGCTGAGGAATTTAGTATAGATGATACTGAATTTTTTGAATAGATATAGTGATATATCAATGGCTAAACAATGTACATCTACGGTGCCACCCCTAGTTTTGTCCATGCTCAAATTATTTGGTCGTGCTAAATCGAGAGTCTAATCACGTACAAGTCCAGTAATGATCCATGTTGAAATTGATCAATAAATGGTAATGGTTGGGAATAAACTTGAATATGAGCTGAAAGGTTGCATTATAAAACTAATTGATAATAGATGGAGTAGCCCACCAGACTAATTACTATGTTGATCGTACTCTTTTCTCTTCTTTAATGTTTAACATGTGTATCTATAAATAGTATCAACTAGCTTAGTCAGCCAAGGTCAAATTCGGACCACTTGTAAAGATTAATCATCTTTTGTTCATCTAAGTGTTCCATAATCTGATACAGCAATTAAGCAATATGATTAAGTAGTATTGCTATAAATTAGGCAATCTTAGAGCTGTATGAAAAAACAATGATCTACCTACTTTAACATATGAAAAACATTTACTTCCTAGTAAGATCCAAAAAGGAAAATTCTTGATAAACATCATCTTCTCAAGTTGTAGGCGGAACATAATATTTTTTTTCTTATGTACTGTATTTATATGCTACCAGAATCTCCTAAAACTACAACACCCAAAATTTCTTGAGAAAAAAAAAAAAAAAAAAAAGCCGAGAATGGGCTCATATTCTTGTAATGTATCTAATAGATATATGGAGTCATGTAGCAGTACTGTCCCATGGAGGGAGATGTTTCAATCTGCTTCGTTTCGTATGCCTAAATCCGATCCTTTTTCTGACACTGAAACAACTGATCATGTAATACCTCCTAAGGATCATGCTATGCAAACACAAGGATTAAGCGCGATTCATGTACCAGAAGCAGATGGAAGAAGTTCATGTTCTTCTGAGGTACATCTTTGTAGGCTAACATAATATACAAGATTTAGAAGTACTAGCTACTTCGTAACACTTTTGATAACATTTTAAAGGACTGATCTTATTTTCTCTCTATGTGAATGACTTCAGTAACAACATGTCCTTGAATTTAAAATGTTTATCACTTCTTAAATAATTTCTTTCTATTCCCTTTTTCTGTTCTGTTCCGAGGACACACACAACTTTCATAACTATATAGACCCAAATTGAGCCTAAGCAAGCCTACTAGTTTAGGATAGATAATTGGCAGCAAATTACAAGAACAAACTACCATTTGTTAGTTTGATTTCTATGAAATACTGAATTTGTTCCTAGCTATATTAGTTTAATTTTTTTAAAAAAGTCTAAAACTTGATATATTTACTGCACTTAGATGAGGTAACTATGAGTTCTACATGACTAGAACTTCGTATTTAGTCAACTACCCTGTCTTACCTCCAGGATCAAATTGAGAAGGAACATAACACTAACCAAAGGCATAATGCCTTGCAAAAATGCAGATCCGTGGGTTGCGTTCTTATTCACTAGATCATAATCCTTCCAGCAGCCTCAACTTGAATTCAGAAAACTCTTCATCTGTCCCTTGGCAAGTCATGTTTCGCACTGCTTCATTCAGCAGGCCTGATATATCTTTTCGAAACCAAAATCCAATCATCGAGGATAATGCAGCAGCTACAGAGAAGGCAGGACATGATGTTCTAACAGAATCTAGCCTCGTAGAAATATCACCTGATGAAAGAAATGTTACAGGAAGCACTTCAGAGACTTCAGAAAAAATTATTGAAAAGATAGAATCTAAGCAAAGTTGTTGTTTTGCTTCTGATGCTTGGATATGGGTTGCAGTCTATGTTACCTTAGGACAAGCAGCAGTCACAGTTCTGATTTCCCTGTCCTACGGAGTCTCCAAATTGCTCGAAGAATACATACGACCAATTATATGGGCATCCCTTTGCTCGATTCCTTTAAGGGGAATCCAAGACACCCTTGTTGAGTTCTGGTCTGAGCCTCTTGAAGCAGGACTAACTGATGCAATTTTAGCAGTACCAGTGGCTATTTTACGAGCTTTTGCAGGAACAATAATTGATGCTCGCGATGTATTTTCTTGGGTTTTCTATGGAGAGAACAAGCTCAAAGATGTAAGGCCAGAAAAAAATGGCTTCATAAGGTTGGTCGGAAGGCTGGTTTCGTTCAGTCTCTTCGTGTTTGCTTATGAACAGATTGGAAGATTTGGGGCCTGTACTCTCATTGGATTAGGCTTCATGCTCAGCTCGAATCTTTCACCTTCAACCATCTCTGCAGTTTCTTCATTAAGAAGTGACAGTTTTCGCCAAAGGAGCACTACTTGTACACAACAAAACACGGTAAATAATCCTAATCTTGATAAGATTAGCAGGCTTGTTAGTCAAGGGATATTAAGCAGGCTGAAAACAATTTTAGCAGTAGGACTAATTATCGGAATGATCATCGGAAGTTTAGCTGGTTTGATGTTCTTCACTTACCAAATTGGAGCCGAGGGAAAAGATGCAGTAATTTCCATCAAATTCCAAATTGAAGAGAGCAACTATGCAGAAAACATCTTCATTAAGAAGTGGATACAGGAGAATCATGCAATGGAGTTGATGGATTGGTACACTTCTGAATGCTATGAGACATTATTACATCAGATTGATAAATTCGCGTCTAAATACAACTTGTCAGAATTCATAGAAGTAATCAAGCATTTTGCCATCACTCCATATACCGATGATTTCCCTGAAAATTCATCAATTTTCTTTGGCCCTCCCCAGGCAAGAAAGTACACCTTTAAGCTGAGAAATCTGATGGAAAAGCCGGTTCTTAATAAGGCGAAATGCCTTGCAACTCAAGGGATGGATTTATGGTTCTGGGTACTGACAAACAGCAAGTTCCTCTTAGATGGAAGTGCACATTTCCTGCTGTACATAGGACATGTAATGGTCTCAGGAGCAGCAGGAATAATGCAATTTCTGCTGCAATCAATAGTATTTTTCTGGGTGTTGTACTATCTTCTGACATCAGAATCTGGTGGGGTGACTGAGCAAGTTATGAAAGTTCTTCCCCTCCAAAAACCCATCAAAGAACGTTGTGTCGAGGCCTTAAACAATGCTATATCAGGAGTGCTTTTGGCAACAGCAGAGATTGCCTTCTTTCAGGGGTGTTTCACTTGGCTTCTTTATAGGCTATTTTCGGTACATTTTGTTTACATGTCAACTATGCTTGCTTTTATCAACCCTTTGCTTCCAATTTTTCCTGCTTGGCTTCCGACATTGCCTGGAGCTGTAGAGTTAGTGTTGGATGGAAGATATTTTTTGGCAATCAGCTTCTGCATAACTCATATATTGGTGTTGGATTTTGGAGCATTCGAAATCGCAGAATCTGTGCCCGGTTATAGCACCTATCTTACTGGTGTTAGCATCATTGGAGGCATGACTTTGTTCCCTTCTGCATTAGAGGTAAAATTCACATATCAAATTCTCCTTATTTTGTTACTTATTCTTGTTTAGTTTCCTGAAACAAACATATGTACTTTAATACTTCATGGTAAAAAAAAAAAATGAGTAGATAAATGACTTTATTTTATGATCGTAAAAGCCAATTTCAATATATGATATAGTACGAGTATAACAATAATATAAACCGGATTTATCTTATAACTTAAGAAGTCTACAAAAATTGACATTTTTGCGGCTTACTATTTGGGGAAAAGGGTTATAGTACTCTTATTTGTAAGTTATTTTCTTGCATTATATGATGATTACGATTGATATATGATGCTGAGTTGCTAAATGCTTAAGCTTAGGCATGTGAGCTTTCTGATAATACTGATTGATTAATGAAGACTAGCTTAACTATGAATAAAGATAATTAGACTAGATTAAACCCTTAAAAAATTTAGACAACGAAACATCATAATTAGAGATATTCAACAAAGCCTAATATCTACATCAACCACTTCCCCCCACCAAAAAATTAAATAATCAAACCAATCTCTCCTCTATCAACTCCTCACATAATAAAATCAATCTTTTTGTCTCTTCATAATCAATAATTTCCAACCTCTTAAATTATTACTCTAAATTTTGTGTCTATATTCCATTCATTTTTTTATTACTAACCTCCAATATTAATAAAAAAAAAATTATTATACATTACGCTCACATTTTCCTTTAAAAATCTTCAATTTCATGAGTAAAAAACTTTAACTATGAATAATACTTGTTCATGTGAATGTGATAACTTGTAAAATTCGTTTTTTTCCTTATATATTACAATGCGTTGTTGAATATGTTGATAAACAAATGTGCGCTAAAACTATAAAATTGTGCAAATGCAAATGAGACAAACAAAAAAACCTAAAATCATTAATTAATTAATCTTCAATTTTCTAAACATTCTATTGTGTCCACCCAATCAAATTCCCCCCTTTAAATTGAAAAAAATATAAAAAAAAAAAAAAATTCTCTCTCCTCCCTTTCTCTTTCTCTCTCCTGCTTTCTTCATTCTCCATCAAAAAATCAAAAAAAATTCAATCTTTCCACCAATTTGATCATCAATTCATCATCATCATATTTCCTAATGGAACTTGTTCCATATTCAGACCCAAATGACCCTTCTTCTTCCTCCTCCACCCCACCTTGGCAAGACATGTTTCGATCGGCTTCCCTCCGAAAACCCACCTCCCCACCACCACCTCCGCCACCGTCTACGGCGGCGCGTGACTCCAACGCGCCGCCACCGTCGCATTCATCTCTCTCCGGGGACCCCCAAGTCCGGCTAGCCATGTACATAGCCATGGCACACGCCTTCCTCCTTTTCTCTTTCCTCACCGTCTACGGCGTTTTCCGACTCCTCGAAGGCTACCTTCGCCCCCTTCAATGGGCCATCCTTTGCTCTATCCCTTTACGTGGTATTCAACGAACCCTAGTTCTGTTCTGGAAAGATCCATTGCAAAAGGGTTTTACCGAAACGATTCTCGCAATACCCGTTTCGATTTTCCGGGTTTTCGTTGGTACAATCGTTGAGATCCGAGAGCTTGTTTTCAAAAGGAAGGAGAAGAAGTCGGATTCCGATGAACGTCGCCGGAAATTTCGCCGAAGAAGTGGGTTTTTCCGGTGGTTAAGGTGGTTGTTGTCTTTTAGTATTTTTGTTTTGGTTTATGAACGATTTGGGGTTTTTGGGGCAATTGGGATTTTAGGGTTTGGGTTTTTGTTTAGGGCTAATAGTGTTGATTCTACAATGGATGCTGTTTCTAGTTTTAGAAGTCAGAGTTTTAGGAGAAGTAGGGTTAGTGCTTTCTTTAGTCGTGGGATTTTGAAGAGATTGGAAACTATTGTTGCAATTGGCTTGATTGTTGTGATGATTGTTGGGTTCTTAGCTTGTGTTATTTTCTTTTCGTATAAGATTGGGGTGGAAGGGAGAGATGCCGTTTTCGGGTTGAAATCTCATGTAGAGGAAAGTAATTATGCTGAAAGAATTGGGTTTAAGAAATGGATGGAAGAGAATGATGTTCCTGGGATGGTTGATAGGTATACTTCTAAGTTTTATGACACAGTTTCGGAACAGATTGATGGGTTGGCAATGCAGTATAATATGACGGAGTTTGTGGCTGGGATTAAGCATTATGTGATTAAGCCGGCTAACGTGACTGGCCGGTCTACTGAGTTGATGTCGCCTTCTCCTTATGCTGAGAAGCTTATAAGTTTGAGGATGAAGTTTAAGGATCGAGAGTGGTGGGATATTTATACTGATATTGATGCTATTGCTAGGGAGCTAATTGCTAGTCGAGTTGATTTGGTTGAGAAGGTTAAGGGTTTTGCTGTGCAAGGACTTGATGTTGGGCAGCGTGTGTTTTCAAGTAGTAAGTCTGTTCTTGGTGGAGGTGCCAAGTTTATGTTTACTATTGTTGGGTCAATCGTCTCTGGAGCTGCAGGTTTTATTAACTTTATTTCACAATCAATGGTGTTCTTTTGGGTTTTGTATTACCTTATTACTTCGGATTCTGGAGGTGTTACTGAGCAAGTGATGCAATTGCTTCCTGTCTCGAATGCAACTAGAACTCGGTGTGTTGAAGTTATTGATAAGGCAATTTCCGGGGTTATGCTTGCAACTGCTGAGATTGCTTTTGTTCAGGGTTGTTTAACTTGGCTTCTGTTTAGGCTGTTCTCCATTCATTTCTTGTATATGTCCACATTACTTGCATTCATAAGTCCTTTGTTGCCCCTTTTCCCGCCTTTTGTAGCAACTGTCCCTGCTGCTCTACAGTTGGCATTAGAGGGTAAATACATACTGGCAATTTGTTTATCAGTAATTCATAATGTGGTCTTGGATTATGGGGCTTCCGAGATCCTAGAGGATATACCAGGTCATAGTCCATACCTTACCGGGCTTAGCATTATTGGTGGAGTGGCATTGTTCCCGTCTGCTGTTGAGGTAAAACTAAATTCGGGGTGGAATTCTTCTATGGTCAATGCATCTTCATATCTTCTTACTGACTTACTAACTTGCTTGTCAGCTATATTTATGTCAACTGTCATAATCAACTCAGACTTTTGCATTTTCTGCAGGGGAATTTTGTTTTCGAGTTTATGATCATCAGTTTTAAGCAAATTTTAAAATTTTGAACCCTAGAGGTTTTTGTGTCGTAGAATATTTATCAATAGCTTGAAACTTATACTAACCGGGTATCTGGTGTGTGAAGATAACGTGATTAAAGGAGTCGGTGATATAATTTACAATTCTATTAAAGTTGCAGCAATAGCTTGAATTACTAATCTGCGTATTGCTGATTCATTGGCTTTATGTGGATTTAATTTTCATGAATGTGCCATTGTGATGGCTTATCTTTCCATTTAGGTTTTGGTGCTTAAATGTTGCTTTCAAGTCCTATGTGGTTAGGGTTGGTATTTCTCTCATACTGAATCAATTTCTGTGATGCAGGGAGCAATAATGGGACCTTTAATAACAACCATTGTTATTGCCCTTAAAGACTTGTATGCTGAGTTTGTGCTGAACGAAACGATGGAAACAAATGAGAAGAGTAGTGAGTAAAATCAAATTCAGATTCCATCTCAGTTATGAACAATGGCTGATCTACTCATACCAGTCTGTCTAGTACATGATTTCCAGGAACACATTGCTCAGAAAATATTATCCATTTTTGGGAGGATAATTTATTTGGCTACTTAATTGAAAGCTGTGTCGATCATTGTTGTTGTAATTTTAAGGCAGTGCATCTGTAAATTTGTATTAATTCATTTCATAGTCTGTTTTCGATTTTTGACAGTTTGAGTGGTATTCAGGTCTCCCATTTTTGCTGTACCTAAAGGCTAAAGCCATTCAAATCGAGGTCCTTCCAAACTTATGTTGTAAAGAAATCATAAGATTATAAGAATACAAATGTATCATTGTTTTACAAGTCTTCCAATGTTGATAAGTTATTTTTATGTAATTTTAATTATCTGTAATTTGCTTCTAGAGGGTTGCCTCAGGAAGAAATTACTCAATATTACTTGTATACTATATAAGTTTTTTTTTTTTTTTTTTTTTTTTTTTTTTTTTTTTTTTTTTTTTTTTTTTTTTTTTTGGAATCAACTAAATTAATAAAGCATATGAAATATGATATTGTGGTACATATACTTGATTGAAGCTTTCAGGTTTGAAATTTGCATGTAGCCCAAACATTTCCTAAACTGATTTTACTAAGAAATTAATTCTAGTAGAGTCAAAATGATTTTAACAAATTTTTCAAACTGCCAAAAAAAAAAAACAATTATATTTAGGTCGGAATAAAAAAGAAGGGTTCATCTACTAGTCAAGTCTTTCTTTCATTGATTAAATCTACTTGCATGAACAATTAGACAAGTACCACTCGATCGTGAGTACAATAAGAAAATATGGAATTCGTATTAAAACAGTATTCCAAAAGGCAATAGCTGGAGACCAAGTTTTCATCCAAACAAGTAAATAAACCTTAGTTTGCACTATCGGGGTAATAACGACATTCTGTTTCAAGAAATTGTGATGGATACAGGAAAGTAGTTTCTTCATCTAATGGCTAATCCAATTTACTTCATGTACTTGTGTAAAAATTTCCTGTGGAAATCACTCCTGATGGTATCATTAATGAAGCGTTTAGTTGCTTTCGTCTCACCACGTGCTTGATTCTTGAACACAACATCATCATCCCACCTGCACCACATCAACAGGATAACTTAGGAGATCACGAAACAGTAACAGTCCAGTAGTCACATCGTTTGTAATTGGCTAGAATTTACAAGGCTAACCTTCTTTTAACGTTGAAGTTAGACGGAGCATTAACATTAATTAGAGGGTTTCCCCTCATAAGTTCTGCTTCTTTGTTTTTCAGTTCTTCCTCTTGCTGTTGTCGATCCTGCAAAGAGCACAATAGCAATGTATAGTCAATAGTCAAAAGTTGCATCACATTATTAAACCCACCCCCCCCCCCCCAAACACAGAGAAAAAGGAAAAAAAAAAAAAAAGAGAGAGAGAGAGAGAGAAAAAATGAAGAAAGAACTACAATAAGCATTGTACGTGGAACTACGGACATGTATAAAAACTAGTTCAAGGTTTAACAGTCACACCTTTCGCATTTTCTCTTCAGCCCTTTCCTTCTTTATTTGTTCAAGCTCCGCTAAAAGCGCTTCAGTTTCATCTTCATCATCATCATCCTCATCATCGTCACTGAAAACAGGGAAGTTAGCACGTAAGAAACCAGCATGTCAAAACAGATCTCTCATACAAAAACAGGAAGAAAAAAACTGAACAATCATAAATTCATAATGGTTTTCATAGAAACTGTCTAATAGCTCTGCACATATCTTTGAACTTTTGTAGGAATAACTTCAAATCAAAATCCAGAGTCATTTATGTTGCCAAGTACTAAGAGTCTTGATCAAGAGCTGAAGCAACCCTTTTATTCATGTTTAGCACTTTGAATGAAGTTTTTAGCATTCTCGCCACATTATACACATCATAGGCAGAGAGGAATTCAAAACCAGGGAAAAAGAAAAGAAACAAAAAAAAAAAAAAAAAAAAAAAAATCTAAACCAGATACCTTCAACTTAAACACCATGGAATAACATTTCATTTCTTTGCGACTATCAAGGTCTATCAGAAGAACGATAGGTTGATAAGGGTAAAGTTTCTATGTGGCAACGAGATTGTGAATGATAATAGTGCTTATGCTCCTCAAGTTGGTTTAGGTGCAGAAGAGAAACAACAATTTTGGGAGGATTTAGATTAGGTGGTACAAGGTGTCCACCACACAAAGAAATTATATATTGGAGGTGATTTCAATGGACATGTTGTGGTGAGCCAAGATGGCTTCGAGAGGGTTCATGGAGGCTTTGGGTATTGGCGGAGGGACGCAGGTGGTGAGGCTATTATGGATTTAACCCAATCATATGATTTAATTTTGGCTAATACATGGTTTAAGAAGCGGGATTCGCACTTGATAACTTTTCGGAGTGGAGCAAATGCAACACAAATAGACTTCTTGCTCACAAGGAGCACGGCTAGACAAAGTTGCTTAAACTGCAAGGTCATCCCAAGAGAGAGTGTGGTCACCCAACACCGGCTTTGGGTTATGACTATTCGTTTGAAAGAGAAGGCGAAGAAAAAAGGAAGACAAGATGAGCCAAGGATAAGATGGTGGACTCTAAGGGATGCAAACACTAAGGTTTTTACTGAAAAGATAATCGAGGCGGATTGGGATGGAGAGGTGGGTCCAGACATGACTTGGTTACTAATAAAGAACTGTTTTTTGAGAATGGCCAAAGAGGTCTTAGGGGAATCAAGGGGGAGAACTTCGATGCAGCGAGATACTTCATGGTGGAATGAAGAGGTGAAGGTAGTAATTAAGCAAAAAAAGGGAATGTTAAATGTAGGAGAGACGAAACCTTTACGGCGTATAAGGAGGCTAAGAGTAAGGCAAAGGCAGCTATTTGCCAAGCGAAAGAAAAGGCTTATCAGGAGGTTTAAAGTTTGACTCCAAGGAGGGAGAAAAGATCATTTATAAGATGGCGAAGAGAAGACAAGAGGCAAGGAAGGATATTGGCATGGTAAAGTGTGTCAAAGTTAAGAACCAAATTGTTCTTATACAAGATGAGGACATCAAGGAGAGGTAGAAGGGGTACTTCGATGAATTGTTTAATGGAAGTAATAGAGTGGTGACAGGATATACCTTTGTGAGTGATGAAGAAATCAACATGGAGTTTGTGCGGAGGATTATGAAAGTAGAGGTAGAGATTGCACTAAAGAAGATGAAGCCTAAGAAGGCGGTTGGGCATGATGGTATACCGATAGAGGTGTGGAGGTGTTTGGGTAAGATTGGTATTGATTGGTTAACAGACCTCTCAGACCTCTTTGACAAGATATGGAGAGCTACAAGGATCCCGCAAGATTGGAGGAAGAACACCTTGATCCCGTTCTATAAAAACAAAGGAGACGCTCTCGAGGGATCAAGCTTATGAGCCACACTATGAAGTTGTGGGAAAGAGTGATTGAACATAAATTGAGGGCATGCACAAGCATTTCAGATAACCAATTTGGTTTTATGCCAGGGAGATCCACTATGGAAGCAATCGATTTGATAAGACGGATGATGGAGTTTTATAGGGTAAAGAAGAAGGATCTGCATATAGTCTTTATTGATTTAGAGAAGGCATATGACAAGGTGCCAAGAGAGGTACTTTGGTGGGCAATGTTGAAGAAAAGTATCCCACGAAGGTACGTGGACCTTGTTAAGGATATGTATCGGGATGTGTTAACAAATGCGAGGACATGTGGAGGGTTGCCAAAAGATTTTCCTATTACAATTCGATTGCATCAAGGGTTTGCAATAAGCCCTTTCCTTTTTACAAAAGTTCTAGATGAAGTGATTAGACCAATTCAAGATGAAGTCCCATGATGTATGTTGTTTGCGGATGATATCGTTTTGGTGGATGAAACTAAAGATGGGGTTAATGCCAAGTTAGAGCAATGGAAGCAAAGTTTGGAATCTAGAGGGTTTAAGTTGATTCGGAGTAAGACTGAATATTTGGTATGTCGCTTTGGTACTCAGAGGGGGATGGCAATGAGGTGGTAAGTTTGGATGGAAAGGACTTGACCATGAGCGAATGATTTAAATATCTTGGGTCGATCATCGAAGAAAAATGGTGACATTGATCAAGATGTGGCCCACACGATTAAGTCGGGGTGGCTTAAGTCGAGAGTGGCCACGAGAGTGTTATGTGACCGAAGCATTCCCTTACAATTGAAGGGAAAATTCTACAGAATTGCCATACCAGTGTTGCTGCTGTATGATACAGAATGTTGGGCTTCTAAGAAGGAGCACATTAAAAAGATGGAGGTTATGGAGATACGAATGTTAAGGTGGATGTACGGGAACACTCTAAGAGATGGAAATATAAATAAGGTTATTCGCAACAAGGTAGGTGTGGTAGGCATTGCAAACGAACTAAGGGAAAATCGTTTGCGTTGGTTTGGGCATGTAAGACGGAGACCCGAGGGTGCACCGGTACGAAGAGTGAAAGAGTGGGACCATGGAGGGGTTAAACGAGGGAGAGGGAGACCAAAAATGACTTGGTTGGAAGGAGTTAGGAAGGATATGAAGTATATGGATTTGCATGAGGATGAGGTATTGGATTGTAAGGGATGGTGGAGGAGGATCTTTGTCGATAGTAACAAGGAATAATTAAATTTGGTTCATGTAGCCGACCCCGATTATGGGATTAAGGCTTTGATTGATTGATATCATGACTTCTTAAAAGTGATTGATCCACATATTCACCAGCTTGTCTGCAGCAAAAAAACTAAACCAAATACGTTTAACTTAAACACAATGGAATAACGGTTCATTTCTTTGCACCTATCACGACTTCTTAAATTTGGTTTTGCAATCGATAATGCATATTCACAGTACTTTGTGCTACAATCTATACCCTCATCAAAAGAGATGCAAATGGAACTAATATATGATGTAGAGGCATATGATCTGTGTGTTCACATTGGAAATCTTAAAGCATCATTTGAAGCTTATAACAGAATCATGCAAGTATTTTTTTTCACCCCCATTCAACATGTGCAATATATGAGCAAGATGAAAGAAGGAATAACATACAAGCAGACAGACTAGTTTGTATAACATCATAAATGGAAATGTAAGTGAGTTAAACTATTGAAGACAAAAGAAGAAACAACAGAACAGGAAATTTTTCTAACCTTTCATCATCACTTTTTACATCCACATCAGAGTCATCAGCATCTACACTTCTAGGAATGATACGGTCTTCAAAATCCCTCTTTGAACCTACTGGTAATATTGTGCACAACAGTTATTTTGACCCATTAATCCATAATATCATAATAAAATGAAAAACTGTGAATTAAAAACAAACAGACAAACAAACATAGGTAGCACCTACCTTCCAGGAGAAGATGGCCTCCTTTTCTACGATCTCTATCCTCTGCATACCACATGTAACAAAATCATAAAGTGGACAAGTGAAAGTAATTCAATCAAGCAACAAGACATTCTTGAGAAACAATTGTACAAACAACGGTTAAGAACCAAACTGATTCTAACGTCTAGTATTCTCAAACTTTCTTACCACCAAAAGATTTATCTTTAGATGAAAAATGCCTTCGTTCACGCTCTTCAAGTTCTTCACGAAGGTCCCTCTTCTGAAGTTCATCCTGGGTGTCCTGTCCGTCCTTTCTGTATTAAAATCAGAAACATGGCAGGATTAGGGGGGCAGGGCAAAGTAGATCCCTGCGCGGACATATTTTATAAGTAACAGCAACATATCACATGGGCAGGCTACAAGGAAGTAGCATTATGGTCTCCCAGCAAACTATTAGCGTCTTTATTTTTTTTTTAAAGCGCAAACTATTAGTGTCTTAAACTAAAATGAATAAGTCAATCAACAACATAAAGCATCTGGAGATCCTGCTATTCATAAAGCAAACAACAATCACGGACACCTAATACACCTTGAATTTATTAATGGCATTAAGTATACACAATCACACAGCAATAAGAACACATAATCATGGTTAAATCAGCTTAGTCAAGTAGTACATATATACTTGAGCATCAAGCAACAGAAAACTATCACATAAAGCATATATCTAATTCATATATTCCCGTCATCAAATATTACTAGACAAGCTAATAGTATAGCTTGAATTATTAACGTGACAATTAAATCCGGAAGAGAGAAAATTTATACCTTGCTAACTGCTTGCCTATATCAAACAAGGTAAAGCAAAAAAAGTAAATTTATACCTGGGCTTCAAATTTGTATGAGCTGCAAGATCCCTGGAAGAATACTTCTGAGACGGGCCAAAAATCCTCGTACCACCTTGCTCGTTGCCACCCTTTGCAGGTGCCCATGTAGGTCTAGCCGCAGTCGTCATTCTTTGTAATATTCACCTACAAATCAAAAGCTGCAAAAACACCCAAATTTACCAAAACGAAGATAACACAATTTTCCAACTTCACCAAGAAATCAGCTAATTTTCTCACAGCTTAACATAATCAATCTCCACTCAAAAAACCAATAGTTTGATTTGCAGAATCGAAAATTCACCAAAACGAGACTCCCCAAAAAAAGACCATCAGATTCTATACCTCTAATTAACAATCCCCAAAACCCTTGATTTCAAACAAAATCACTATCTCTCCAGCAAAATAGAGGGAAAATTTTATACAAATTCAGCAAAATATGTGGAAATAATATGCAAAGTATGAATGATTAATCCGCAAAATAATTTACAAACCCTAGAATTGAGATTAGATTACCAAATTATGATTCCAAGAGAAACGGAAATTGAACATCAAGCATATATATATATAAGATCGAATTACTTTTTTTTCAAAGAATTAGTTTTATACCTGGGAAAAATAAAACGAAATTCCTAATCGCTTGAATTTGATTTGTGGGAATAGATGAACAGCTGAAGAAGGACGAACTTCTGGAATGAAATATTTGGCTGCGAAAATCAATTTTAAGAGTCCGTTTGGTAGGGTGTAAAACATTTTCAATGTAAAATGGTTTTCCATGAAAATCATTTACAATGAAAAACTCATTTTTAAAAAAGCTTTCCGTTGTTTGGTTGAATGGAAAATGATTTTCCATTTTTAAGCATTTTCCATTGTTTGGTTGAACCGAAAATTATTTACTAATGGAAAACTTCAATTCTAATTGTATTTTCTTGTCAAATTGTATGCTCTTGTCATTTCTTTTACTCCTTTTCTTTTCTTATTATTATTTTCAAATATTTTCTTACTCATTATTAGCTACCCCAATATATTATACTATATTTTACTTCAAACATAATAATATAAAATAATCAAAAGAAACCAAATAGTCTTTTTTATAAACTTTATAAAAGTTCAACAAGAGTCCTAACAATTACCACGATAATAAAGGGCTACTAGGATTAAAACTTGTCCATATCGACATATAATTATTATCACAAAGTTGGTAGAACAAAAGAAATAAAAAATTAACGTAGAGATTTAACGAAATTTTGGACCCAAAGCCTACTGATGACATTCCAATCTATTTATTTTCCTTATATAACAACAATATGCTACAGAAGACTAGAATCTGGCTGGGCTCCTATTCAACCCCTGAGGCTGCTGCTAGAGCTTATGATGCTGCACTCTTATGTCTTAAGGGCTCCTCTGCTAACCTCAACTTCCCTCACTCTGCTTATTCCACTACCTCCCCTCTTATTCCTTCTCATGCTGCTGCTACTACTGCCACTGTCATGTCCCCTAAGTCCATCCAAAGAGTAGCTGCTGCTGCAGCTGCTGCTGCGACTACTACCCACATACCACTCATTTAACATGTTTAACTACTCCGTACCACTCAATAAACATCTTCAACAGCAACAATGCCACTAAACAATTACTTTACAATAAGCTCTACAGCTCGGCTGTGTTCCAGTAGAAATTTCATGGTTAATAATTCAAAACACTAATCGCTCCACAAAATCATACTTCGCATTTCTTATGCCAACATTTCTAGCTCAAAATCAAATTTAGATGATAGGCTTGATAGAAATCAGCTTCATTACAGTTACATAAAATTAGACAAAAACCCTACAAATCACTCATTAATTCTAGCCAAAACTCGTTAAATAACTCCGCAATTACAGCAAAAAATACGAAAAAATGAAACAATTATAATTTTCCCTCAACAAGCGCAACCTAGCCAGATGAAATCACGCTCAAAAAATCCAATTCAATCCAATAAAATTAACACAAAAAATCCAAAAACATTGCTTAAAATCGAATATCAACAAAATAAATCAAACAATTTGCACAAACTAATCAAACAATATAACACAAATTAATCAAATCTTGCAGCATATATACCCTAGAAACAATCGAATTTTTCAGAACAAAACCCTAAAATAATTGATTATAAAAGAGATTAGAGCAATTATGTACCAAATTCGTTGAGATTGATGAGTGAGATTTACGATGATAGCGAAAGTGAAGTTGATAAACTAGAATTGATGAGCGAAAATGTTGATGAGCGAATTGTTGATGAGCGTTTAAGAGGAGAGAGAATTGTGATTTGTGAGAACAGAAACTCAGAAAGGAAAACGTTTTCCTTTGATTTTTGGAGGAAAATGTTTTCACTGTGGTGTAAAACAATTTTATAGCCTAAATTTTCCATTTTAATTTTCAGTTTGACCAAACAATGTAAAATGGGGAAAATAGTTTTCAGGGAAAACATTTTACGTCCTACCAAACGGACCCTAAGAGCGCTTTTAATTATTTATATATTTTTGCAATAGTTTGGCTTTTACATTATCTATTAGTTTTGTGCCCGTGTTATGTCTGGGTTGTTGATTGAAATTTAATACGAAGTATAAATTTTTTTATGTTATTTGAATTTTCCAGACGCAAGTAGCATGGTCAGAGTAATTAGAAGAAATCAGTTTGGAGTTACACCTGTTTTCATATGAATGGATGAAATTTTTAAGATAAGGCCCCGTTCATTTCACCTTATTTTTGCTGAACTGAAATTAATTTTAGTGAACTTAAATTATTTTTAATGAACTGAAATTAATTTTACTGAATTGAAATTATTTTTGCTGAACTAAAATTATTTTTACTAATTTTCTATTATATTTCTTCTTTAAGTTTACTGATTTTTACTAAAGTGAAATTATTTTTATTGAACTAAACTTATTTTTACTGAACTGAAATTATTTTAACTGGATATTATTTTTGTAAGGTGAAGTGAACAGAGCCTTAGTTGTGATTTTAATACTATAGTGGAGAGTATTAAAATATACAACAATTTTTTGGTGTAGCAGGCCACACCGTGGGCAGGGGTTACTCGAGTTATTCGGTCAGAGGTTACTTGAGGGGTTTGGACAGGGGTTACTCGAGGGGTTCACTCGGTCAAGGGTTACTTGAGGGGTTACTCGGTAAGGAGTTACTCGGTTAAGGGTTACTCGAGTTACTCATTTAGGAGATACTTGAGGGGTTACTCGGTCATGAGTTACTCGGTCAGGGATTACTCGAGTTACTCGGTCAGGGGTTATTTTAAGGAGTTCGGTTAGGGATTACTCGTGTAATTCAGTCATGGGTTATTTAAGGAGTTCGGTTAGGGGTTACTTGAGGGATTACTCGATCAGGGATTACTTGAGGGGTTCGGTCATGGATTACTCTAAGAATTACTCGATCAGGGGTTACTTGAGGGGTTACTCGGTTAGGATTAGCTCAAGTAACCCCTGACAGAGTAACTTGAGTAACCCCTGATCGAGTAACTTGAATAACCCTACCAACTCGAGTAATCTCGGCAACTCGAGTAACCCCTGACCGAGTAACCTCTACTTCACGGTACAACAGACTGTATAAAAAAAATTGTGTAAAACATAAAGTTTTTGTGTTGAAGGGGAGAGTACTAAATTTTGAACTAATGATTCAAAAGCTCTTATTTTTATATAAATAATTTAAGGTAACATTAGGAAACCATAAAATACGTAGTATTAACAATATGAAGTATATGAAGCAAAATAATTAATTGATACTCTTAGACCTTGTTTGGTTCACCTTATTTTTACTGATCTGATCTGGTCTGGTCTGGTTTGATCTGATCTGATTGTCTGATTTGACCAAACTTTGACCTTAAGTGTATGATAATTTATAAGGAAAAAATATATCAAGTGGGATCTTGTTAGATTCGTAATAATGTGTAGTTTATTAATATGTAATTTTCACAATTTTTTTCATTACGAAATTAAGAATATTTAGCGATAAAAAACCGCACATAAAACAATGTTCTGATCTGAACTTTTTTTTTTTCTGATCTTAACTTATTTTTTCCTGAAATAAGTAAAAATAAGTTAAACTAAACAAGGCCTTATTTGATAGTAGTGCTAAGTTCAAGTATTTACGGACTATGTTTCAAAAAAAAAAAGTATTTACGTACTATGAATAATAATAAAGTTTTTACATATTAGTGTTTTATAAAAAAAAAAGAAAAAATAAGAAAAGAAAACAAAAACTTAGAAAGCTGGGAAGTGTAATATGTAGGGTTGTAAGAGTAGTAATGTACAAATAAAAATAACTATTGTCTAAAGTTGTGATCTCTTTTTATTTTTTCTACATTGTATGTTAAGACTTGAGATATTGGTTATATAGTTATATATAATAACATATCTCTTTGATTTATGTTTTGTTTTTTTTTTTTCCTTTTTTGGAGGGAGGAGAATGGGAATACAATTGTACCTCTATATACCCTACCCCTTTGGATTCACTACTTGTACATACTACGTATGAAATATTGGTACTTTATTGGAAAAAAATTCTAAACAAAAAGTTTTATCTAAAAATCTATCCAAATTTTTTTACACAAAAATCTATCCAAATTTCATTGAAGATAAAACTCTAAAATAACTTTTTTATCGTACAAATCTATCTAAATTTATCCAAGTTTTTATCCTATTCTACATATAAAAAAATATATTAAAATAAATCTTATGTGTCATACTTATATCCAATTACTGCCTACGTGGCGCGACACTTAGCAAACAATAGAAATGCCAAGTGTCACTGTTTCGTGGCTTGGCTAAAAATTTAGCGCTATATATTAATTTTGACCACATTATTCATAATACAGTACGAGTAATATATTTCGTATTAATACTAATACGGAGTATATTATCATTATTGGATTCGTATTAATATTAATATAGTATATATTATCATTATTGGATTAATCTCAATGTATAATTTATAAATACTACGGAGTAATTATGAGTACATGATGCTATCAAAAGAAGATCGTTTACTATTGGTTTGGATAAGGTTTGAATACAGTAATATACTTTGTATCAATACTAATACAGAGTATCTTTCAAAGAGTTAACAAAATCCATCAGCAAAAAAATACTTCTTTTATTTATTTATCGCATCATAGAGGATTTGACGGCAAAATTTAATAGTGGTAAAATTACAATATTGTCCTTGTATTAGAAAAAAATGAGACCCACCACATAAAGCACATGCTGCCAGCTGTGGTGATGTTTGGCAATGTATTACACAAAAAGGGATGCTTTTTACTACCTGCACTCCACTCACAAACAGTGAAAAGTGGGAAAGTTTTACATTTACCAAACAAAATTCAGTTTAACTATCCCCACCAAAATTTTCAACAATGAAATTTTTTTAAATAACCAAACACCAAAATTTCAGAATTTCAAAAAAAACCGCCAACATTGGTGATTCTAAATTAAGACTACCCAAGTACTTCAACTACACTAGAAAAGGAGTGAGTTACTCAGTCCACTACATTGAATGCTTTAACCAACTTTTTTTTTTCTTTTTTTTTCCCGAGGTAGTCCACTGCACTTGGAAGCACACAGCACACATAGCACTTAACACCGTTTCTTCTGTCATCACAGCATACACATCACATTAGGGGAATGGATTCTGAGTGGTTTGAGGATGAAGATCAGCTTTACAATTTGGAACAGTCAACACAGTTTCACGAAGATTACGAGGTACTCTTTTCTTCTGAATCTGAATCTGATTGTGAAATAGGATTAGAAAATAATGGTAATCCAACAATTGTAGTTTTTGAGTTAGAACATGATAATGTCACAGTAGATAAAAATGGAAAAAAAAAATTTGAATTAACTGATAAACAAAGACAACATATTGTTCAAGAACTAATTCTAGCACAAGAAGGAAAAAGGTACTGCCAGGGGGGAATTAGTACCAAAGGGTTCAATTACAAAATTAGCATACAAATATAATGTACATAGGACAACTATTGGAAGAATTTAGGCAAAAGCTAAGGGGCAGTTTGGGGGAAATAGAGTCATTGATGTGTCCAGCAGAAAAAGACAAAGGGGAAGGAAGAGATTATACTTTGATTATACAATTTTAGCAGCAATACCAATTGAAAAAAGAACCACCATTAGAGGGTTAGCTGAGGCACTGCACTTAAGTCATACAACATTCTATAGGTTGCTTAGAAATGGCATACTTAGGGCACATACAAATAGCATAAAACCATCACTTCAGCATCACCATAAAATTAAAAGAGTGCAATTTATAATGGACAATGTCATTTCGGAAACGGTAAATGAACTTCCTAAGTTTAGTGCAATGTATAACATGGTGCATATTGATGAAAAATGGTTTTACATGAGTGATAAGACTCAAAGATTTTATCTTTTCCCGTGGGAGGATGACCCATACAGAGCAACTCAAAGTAAAAATTTCATGGAATTGGTTATGGTTATGGCTGGGACTGCTAGACCTCATATTTGTAACGATGGAGAAATATTTTGGGATGGAAAAATTGGTGTTTTTCCTTTCACAGAACAGGTAGCAGCAAAGAAAAACTCAAAGAACAGAGTGGCAGGCACAGTTGAGACAAAGGCTTTGCAATAAGTTATTAAAGCTATTATCAGGTCAATGTTAATTGATAAAATGCTTCCAGCAATCAGATCCAAATGGCCTTTAGGAGCATGTAAGGAAATATGGATACAACAAGACAATGCCAGACCCCACATCAGCCCTAATGATACAGATTTTTTACATGCTGCAACTTTGGATGGTTTCAACATCAGGCTTTTAAACCAGCCAGCCCAAAGCCTCGACCTCAATATTCTAGATTTGGGGTTTTTCAGAGCCATTCAATCAATTTAGTATAAGGAATTTCCAAGAAGTTTAGAAGAGTTATTACAAGCAGTTGAAAAAGCATACAACACATATGATCCAAAGTCTTTGAATTTCACTTGGTTGCACATGCAATACTGTATGCTGGAAATCCTTAAGGGAAACGAGGGAAATCGATATAAAAACCCTCACAATGGAAAGAAAAAGCTTGAAAGAATGAGACAGCTGCCCGTTCAAATAGAAGTACCAAATGAATTAATGGTTCAAGGTCTAAGTTTCCTTGAACATGGACAGATTGATGTCAGTATTCCCCAACCTAGTAATACTGAACACAATCTGTCTCAAGGGACTTAAGAAAAGTGTTCTAGACAATTGCATTTACAAGGCTTTAATAGTGGAAATAGGCACAGGGACTGCCACACATAACCAACATTTTGTTTACACAATGGGTTTGTAACATATTTTAATCCTCTTTGGTTATGTGTACTTTTGTATTTTGTAAGTTTTTGTCTAAGGCAGTCATGTTAGAAGACATTTTGTGAAGGGACTTAATTTGTAGCTAACTTTAACATTGTATAAAGTCTTCCAAATTACTAGTATTGTATATGAAAGTCAGCTTTTATTTTTTTGCACATACATTTACAAGCATGAATACATTACTTCTAAGTCACAGTAAACATAGGGTGGTTAATCCAACAGAGGGTGTCATTTTTTCTCAAAAAATGATGCAAAAACCATGTTACCTCAACAGTAAGTGCACAACACTAAAACTGGAGCAAATCATAGTTTGGACCAATTTTAATCAACTGAGTCCCTTCATCATATGGATCATTACCTAGAATTTTTTTAAAGCCCTATAAAACTAGTATTTGGAAAGGGTGGAGAATGACCTTTAGTTATGCCCTCTTGTATACTTTGGCCAAGAATGACTTCAGAATTGCTTGCACTGCCGCGCTAGGATATGCATCAATGGATGTGGTCAACCGCACATAGCTCTGTATCTCATACTCGACAAATGCACCCTATATAGAATGTTATAAAGCTTAGGAAATGACAGAAAAAAGACTACAGAGAAGAAAAATCGAACAATAAATCAAAGAACTAACCTGAAGATTGAGCTCATTGTAGAGTTCTTTAACTCTTGCCACACAGGCAGGGTCTTGTTTGCCATAGTTTTCCTGAATACCAAATTTATGCTAAAGAATTGAATAAACAGAATGATGAAACTGTCACAGTACTTTATCAAGAATGCGCGATCATAACTTACATGTAAGACTTTTTTCTGTTCATCATTACAGAGTTCTAGAGCTTTCACAACCAACCACGAACACTTAAATTCTTCAATATCAGTTCCAGTCTGAAGTGTAAGCATAACATATAAGAAACTCAAATAAAACAGACATATTTAAATTTTAAGAATGCAGTAGCAATTAGTTTGCACCCTCGCTCACCTTGCCATTTTCAGGGTCTCCAAAACAATTAAGATAGTCAACCTATAACAGAAGAAATTAAGCATCAAACTTGTAAGAATGAACACAGAAATAATGATGTACTGTATTATTCGTCAAACTAGCTAGTGTTGGAGTTCGTATACACATTTGGTCTTCATTCCACCTGAAGATTTGAACCAAAATGTTGTAAAACTAAAACTAACCTGAATCTGGAAATAATTTCCTATATCAATTAGAATGCTTTTGGCATCAAGATGATCTTCAAGATTTTCTTCAGACATAAGTAAAGCACATGCAACCTGTAAATTTAAGGAAACATGCATGTCACAACAATCGAATTAATTAGAAGAGAACAGTACTAAGAAGCTTATAATATTATTTGCAAGCTCATACAATTAATGGAAAGAAACAGCTAACTAGACTTACTAGAGAGGATATGTACTGTTAGCTTGGCTTAGGACAGGCGAAAATGGTAAATTTTAACTTGGCTATTAGATGAAGGATGCATGAACAATTCAGTTTAACATATTCTGCGACTCTAATCAACTAAGGTCATGTTATGTACATACTAATTACAGTACATATGTAAGCTATTACTTAATTAGTATTTAATTTGAATGCATTCATCACATAAATTCTATGCTTTCAAGAGATATAACTGAGAATAAGAACTTTGTACATAAGTAATACTTGTATGTCTTATGATCATTATAGGATTTAAAACGAGTTCAAGTGAGAATCGAACTTACAGACGGATAGAATGAGTAGCTAGCAGTTTTGTACTGAACAATGCGACAGTGACTACATCAGGGAAAATGAACTTAGAAATATTAATTTATGTAAAGTTATAAGACAGAGGAATAGAAGAATGGTTTAGCTCTACTAACAGATCCAATGAATATTTTGAAAGGTCTTTTTCTTCTTCTAAAGTAGTAAGCAGATCGTTCAGTTGTCCATATGCAGTCTGAAACTCCACCTGTAATACACAGGACACGCTTAACATATATGCATAGCTATATTAACATGTAGCGAAAATTGTATGTAACCTCGGACCAACCAAATCATAATTACCTCATTAAACAAATCCAACAGTTCCACATAATACTTCTTATTTCTGAAATGCTTCTTGAGAACTCTTTGAATTTGATGTCGAAGTATTATACCACCGTTAGTACCCATCATGCGAATCTGAAAGGGGTAAGAACATTCCACTTACAGCAGATATTACGGCTAATGCCTTCTCAAGAAGACTGAATGTAACCTAGGATATATTACACACCTTTGGATCTTTGAACCAGAGAGGCCGATCTCTGATTGTATGACGCTTTTCCAAAATTTCACCAAGAAAAAGGAAATATGAATGAAGCTAAACAAACAAGTTTGTAGTTAGTCTAAGTCTACTCTCTGAAAGTAACGAGTGATTATTATACGACTGCACATACACGAGGCATAGTTTATGTCTATGTACCCATTCGATACACCACCCAAGTGCAGAAGCAAGAAAGATTTCATCATCAGTCAGTTCTTTTCCATCTTTCAAGAGCTTGTAGCTGTCAAGAACAGAAATCCCTCGGCTTAGCTTCTCTGCAGGTCAAAAGAATTGACGAATTTATTGAATGCTAGTATATCAAGGCAAATATAATTTATAGAAATTGTTGCAACTTGGAATAGTTAAGACATAGATTTTTACAGGTTCCTTACCTCCTGGGTTGTCCTGCTCCTGCATCTGAAAAACGGTGCAGATAGAATATCAGACATATATTTCTGCTCAATATATAAGGCAATCTTTTTATTATCGGTGTTCAAGAATTAATGTATTATACGGAGTATATAGGAATATGATTTGGTAACTCTAATAACTCAAGCCTTAATTTGAATACTATCAATACTTTGGTATGATTAAGAAGCAATACTAGAATCGAAATATAAATTAGAACTAGCTAGAAATAAGAAGAACATGCACATTTCATAAATAATTGATCTTTGTCTATCAAGGGAACTCACAATAGTACTTTAACACTAATCAGTTGAGGTTGAGGTAGTGGGATAGTGGTATCGCTCCTTACCCAGATCCCCTATAGTCTATGGATCAAACTTTACGCGACTCATTTGAGGGATTGATTCCCCATACATGCCCTTAGGTGATCCCTTAGCTTCTTCTTAACCAAAAGAAAAAAAAAATGAAACTAACTTAACTATGATGAATCATATAGTATATATGCATAATTGTGTTCTAACTTATACAAGTGATAATGTGATATACTATATGCATGCTTCGTGTAAGAGTCATAGTAGTCACAAAACTTTGATTTATTTATAAAGGAGATTAATAGTTGAACAAATGTAAAAGAGCTTAATCTACCTATATATATATTCCAAAAACATAAAGAAAATAGTGAATATTACCAAGAAAACTAAGTAGAAATCATTGAAAGCATGGTCAACCCATTTTCGAGAAATGTCAATCCCATCAAAAGCAGGGTCATTCATGAGTTCAGATTTAAGGATTTGATAAACATCAAGAAATTTTGACCTCAAATTATCGCTCATTTTTCTTTTTCTTTTGTCTTTCTATGCAACAATCAACCTGCAACAAAAACAAGAAAAAACTTTAATGTCTTGGTGTTTTGTAAAATGTCAAGGTTTATGTCTTCTACTCTTCTTAACTTGCTGAGTTGCTAGCTAAGTGTGTTTCTTACTCCTTCCATTCGCCTTCATTTTTTGGGAAGGTGGGGAGAAAGAGGAAGTTGATACGGAAATTGAATCACACGAGAGCCCTTTAGACTTGAAGTGTGGGGGGTGGATAAGATTTGAATTCGTGACACCTTTATGTCAAGTTGGCTTCAATACCATGTGAGACTACCAATTCAACCAAAAGCTTAAACTGATGTTTGAGGCCTAGGAATATATAATATTCACTACTCTATTATTTATGGACCGGATATACAATAATTGCTAAATTGATGGCGGGATTTGATCCTAAATCTTGAATATTAAGTTAACTTTAACTAACACAATAGTTTTTAATCTAGTCAGTCAATCTAGCAACAATTAATTACAAAATTTTCTTGTATGAAATGTGCTCGACTGTTTGTATTTCCTAGTTTGTAGCTGATTGCATTGCAAGCAAAGCCAAAGGAATTTGATTTCACGTGGCATCAGTTGACCTAACAGTTAACAATTTATAGTTTAATTCAAACTGGTTATTGCTTGATTAAGAAACTGAACGTGGCTTTAGCTTGTTTCTGTAGCGGTTTTCATCCCAACATTTAAGCAACATTTAAGAAGCAAAATGTATGTGATCTAGTCCATTGGTTCCACTAAAATTGTCTCTTATACTAAAATTATTAGATATTCTATTGAGTTTGTCCCATCCTCTTCTAAGGACATTTTTACAATGCGATGACAATCTATGAATGACTATCTTTCGAGGTTATACACAACGCAACATCCCGAACCATGTCATGCACCTTGGCGTACGAGTAGTAATAAATTACATGCATGCTAAGAGATTTTTTTATTGCTATGATTTTTACTTGAGCTTCAAGTAGTAAATTGTGGGATCTTAATCAAATAAACCGTACTACCCTAAACCAGGAGCGGATCTACATTGGTGCACGTGACTCAGCAGTTAAAAAAAAAAAAAAGGCGTGAAGCGACGAAGCAAACCACTGAGTCACTGACTTTTCTCGGACTCCATTGCACGAATTCGCGATTTTTTCTTGGACTCCATTGAAATGCAGATAGAGTAAAGAAAAGAGGAGGAGAGAGAGTGGCACGGAGAAGAAAGAGAAAGGGGTAGCTGGTATTAGCAGTGGTGATATCTGATATTTTGAGTGGGGTGTGAGGTGTCAGGAAAGTGGGGGTAAGGGAAGTGGGTAGAGGAGTATAGTGAAAGATAATTGTATTTACTTGAATGATTAAAAGATGAGTATACAACCTATATTTATACAAGGAAGAGGCTAACAAACTATACGTATACAGCAAAGAGATAAACATACAGCAAAGAGAAGGATAATAATATATCCCTACAAATATGGAAAAGAGATAATCACAAAAGATAATTATCTTGTATCTCTATCATGCCCCCGCAAGACGGACGATGGGTTTGAAAGTCCGATCTTGGTAAGCAATAGACCAAGTCGAGGTCGTGATAAAGGTTTGGTAAGAAAATCCGCAAGCTGGTCCCCTGTGGAGACATGAACTACTCGCAAAACTCCTTGTTGAACCTGTTCTCGAATGAAATGATAAGACACAGCGAGATGCTTCATTCATTCTTGATTGAAAAACAAGATTGGCAGTGAGATACGTTGCACTAAGGTTGTCACAATAGATAACTAGAGTGCATGGCAATGTGACACCCATTTCAGTGAGTAAATTGCGAACCCATAGTATTTCGGTTGTTGTGGTCGACTGACCTGTATTCAGCTTCAGTAGAGGAGAGAACAAGTGACCGTTGCTACGTGATAGGCGTACGACCCAGAACCACAACATACCCCATAGTAGAGGTATAGTCATCACGATCTCCTGCCCAATCGGCATCTGAAAAGGCATAAAGAATGGGTGAAGTATCACGGTAAATCGTGATCCCTTTGTCAAGAGTACCACTCAAGTATCGAAGGAGTCTCTTAAGGGCAGTCCAATGGGCCGTTGTTGGACAATGCATGAACTGAGACAGCCTGTTAACCGCAAAGGCGACATCCGGCCGAGTGAGTATGAGGTATTGCAAGCTTCCTACAGCAGCCCTATAGTCTTTGGGAACAGCAAGGGGGGTGCCTGTCAAAGCCGTGAGATGTTCCGTCAAGACCATGGGAGTTGAGGCTGGTTTGGAGTCAAGCATGCCGAGTTTCTCTAACATATCAATAATGTATCTTCACTGATTTAGGAAAAGGCCATGGGTCGTAGGCATGACTTCCACACCCAGGAAGTAAGAAAGGTCGCACCCAAGTCCTTCAATGAAAACCTGTTAGAAAACTGCTTGATAAAATTGGTGAGAATAGCTTGATTAGGACAGGTGACAATAATATCATCAACATAGACAATGAGATAAATAGAAGTGCTCGAATGATGTAAAATGAATAATGAAACATCGGAGACACAACGGCGAAAACCAACTCCAACTAGATAGGAAGCCAACTCAGTGTTCCAAGCTCTCGGGGCTTGCTTTAGACCGTAAATTGCTTTCTTTAATTTGCAAACATGGGAAGGATATGTAGGGTCTGTAAAACCAGGGGGTTAGGCCATAAACACCTCCTCAGTCAACGAGCCTTGTAGAAAGGCGTTGTTGACATCCAGTTGACGAATGAACCATCCTTGAGAAATAGCAAGACTAAGAAGAATACGAATTGTGGCCGGTTTTACAACCGAGCTGAAGGTTTCGGTGTAGTCAACCCCGGGACGTTGCTGGAAACCTTTTGCAACAAGGCGTGCCTTGTACCGCTCAATAGAGCCATCTTTGTTGTACTTGATTCGAAAAACCCACTAACACTTCACAATGTTAGAGGCAGCCGTAGGGGATGTTAGGTCCCAAGTACCAAGTCGATGAAGGGAGGCAAGTTCCCCCTCCATGGCTTTCCTCCAGTTTGGGTCTTATAGAGCTTGGGAAACAGTGCGTGGAATTTCTGGCCTGGTTTAGGCTGGGTAGTAGTGTGATGCATATATTTCTTGTTGGGCTTGAAGATGTTGTTTTTGGAGCGAGTAATAATGCCGAAGGGTTGGGAGGGTGATTGAGAAGTGTGAGTGGTAGATAGGGGTGCGGTGCTAGCAGTGGCGTGAGGAGAATGTGTGGCAGAGGTGTGTGGCGTGGAGGCAATGGTAGGAGGACTGGTCTGGGCAGAAGGCGTGGAGCGCAGTGAGGGTGATGAGGTTGGAGTAGAGGGAGAGGAATCTGCAATTTCGGTGGCTAGTTGGTGCACTAGATTGTGAAGAATGGGCAGGGAGATTTGGCACCAAGTGTTCGAACTTGGAATAGGAGGGGAAGAGTCAGTAGGTGTGAGATGGGAAATTGGAAATTCATCCTCAACAAAACGGACATGCCGTGATGTGTAGACACGATTCGAGGTGGGATCCAAGCAATGATGTATCCTTAACAAATATATAAACTTGAGTAAAATAAAAAAAAATCAAACTTCAACATAATTTTTGCCAAACACAGTGTCATGTACTTCAATAATTACATATATTTTTTTGAATATATTTATAAAATAACACAGTATATTAGAAGTTTCAAGAAAGTAATTAGAATATTAATTATTTAAAATAAAAGATTTGATATGCAACCTTCTATAAAAAAAACATTAACAACTACGGAGTATAAATTTAAGAAAAAAAAAACCGGATTCTTAACATGTGACATACTGAGTGTAATGTACTATGTTTATTACAGCACCAATTTACTTTCTAAACAAATTAATATAGAAATCTATCTACGAGTTGAATACTAGGGTCCGTTTGGTAGGGTATAAAACATTTTCAATGTAAAACGGTTTTCCATGAAAATCATTTTACAATGGAAAACTCATTTTCAAAAAAGTTTTCCATTGTTTGGTTGAATGGAAAATGATTTTCCATTTTAAACATTTTCCATTATTTGGTTGAACTGAAAATTCAATTGTGAGGGAAAATATTTTCCCTCCACTTGTGATGGAAAATGTTTTCCCTCTACTTGTGATGGAAAATGTTTTCCTTCTAAATTGGGGGGGAAATATTTTCAATAAGGTGGAAAATGATTTTTCACCCCAAGTTTTACATTTTAATGTCTTACACCAAACCAAACAATGTAAAATGGGAAAACACTTTTCAGTGAAAATGTTTTACGCCCTACCAAACGGATAGTATATAGGTTTAAGAAATTCATTTGGTTAATAAGGAAAAAAAATGATACCAATTTGTTGGTGAAATATACAAAAATATATAGATATTGTCAAATGCGTATATTAAAATTCCTATCTGGCTAACATCCCCTTTCATAATAAATTCATTACAATATTTTAGACAATTTTTTTTATATTAAAATTTAGTTTTAATTTAAGAATAACTATTTAAAATTACCGTGCATGGCACAGGACCTAACCTATTAATAAGCTAATATGAAGTGTGCCTACCTTAATATACGTAAATATGCTTGGCAATATCTCAAGAGGTGGGAATTAACTATTATACAATAAGGGACGATAAAGTAAGGAGTTTCATGCCAACAAATTCTTAAGAACCTTCACCAAAAAAAAAAAAAAAAAGATAATAATAATAAAAAATAAATAATAAATAAAATCTTAAGAAACTTGTAAATACAGTAAGGGACGGAAAAGTTGGACAGTTTTATTGCTCTCCCTCGAAAGAAAGGGCGGCCTCCCTCGTGAGAAAGAATTTACCCACCACCGTTTGCCGTGGTTTTTCTCTGGCTACTATGGGTGATGACCTGATTGTTAAGTGCGCAAACCTTAATCTGGAGGAGGAGGATGGCAAAATTGTGGATTTTAGGACTGTTGCTTCGAATGATGCTAGGGTTTCTCTGATGATTGTTGGGAAATTATTGACTAATAGAGTTGTGAATCTCGAAGCATTTAAACGAACAATTACCCAATCTTGGGGGATGAAAGGGAAGGTTGTAATTAGGGCTATTGGCTCAAATCTATTTGTCTTCCAATTTTTCCATTGGAGAGACAAGGAGAAGGTGTTACTCGGGCGGCCATGGTGTTTTGAACATAGTTAACTAATCCTTAACAAAAATAAAGGAGATGAACAACCGACGGATGTGGTTTTGACTCACTCGCCATTCTAGGTTCGATTCGAAAATCTTCCTTTCAATTGCAGATCTGAAGGTCATGTGAAGGCGATTGCTGGAAAATTGGGCGATATTATTGAGATTTGAAGAAGTCGTCCTGGGCATTGAGAAGAATAGGAGGGTGAAGTGCTTCTCGATGTCAGCAGACCTTTGCGACGTTTTATAAATGCGCAGAACATAGAAGGTGTGATTGTCAAAATTAATCTAAAATATGAACGACTCTCATTTTTCTGTTTTATGTGTGGCGTAATGGGTCACAATGAGAAGGACTGTGTGACTGTGCCGGAAGAGATGCAGAATCAAGGCCTTGGGTGGGGTTTATGGTTGAAGGCTTCACCCAAAAGAGGCAGAAGGTTGGATATATGTTGCGGAGGTTCAAGAGCTTAGCGTGGCAAAAAAATTATCCTTTGTCACAAAGGACCCAATTGTTGAAACTAATGCGACGTTGAAGATTGCTCGGAAGGAAAATGAGGTTCAGATGCATAAGGGAAGGGAGGAGCTGATAGAGGGAAAGGAGGGGCAGGGGAATGTGAGTAAGGAGGTTGGGGTGGGGTCTCAATTTTGAGGGAGAGAGATGCTGAAAAAGAAACCTCACTTGGGGTAGATATGGGGGGGGGGGGGGGGTGAGATGAATGCTGACAATATGGAAGTGGAAGGTAATTTAACGATGATGTTAGCTCCTGGGGGCCTGTACCTGTTTTTAATATTGGTTTGACATCTAATGTTCAGTCACACTTTAGCAAACTGAAAAAGAAAGTGATTGTGCAGGCCTTTCTCAAACAGGAAGTAGTAATGTTAGGGATATAGTGGTGAGGGTGGGCAGTAAAAGAAAGGAGAGGGGGAAGGAGGAGATGCTGGATGAGGATGTTAGGGAGGAGTTGGGAAAAAAGCAAAGAACTCTTGTGTGTCAATGGACTTGGTGCCTGTGAGTCAAGTAGCGGAGGTTGGTGATATCTAACCCCGCGAAGAGCAATGAAAATCTTAGCTTGGAACTGTTATGGGCTTGGCAACCCATAAACAATTAAGGCTCTCCAAGATTGGTGTTGGAGGGATAGGCTAAATGTGGTGTTTGTCACGGAATCAAAAAATTGATGACAAACGCTTGGAGTTGATTAGAAATAGATGTGGTTATGTTAACGGTATACGTCTAACTAGTGTAGGGAGATCGGGGGGTTTGGGCTTGTGGTGGAAAGACATCAATGTTGAGGTTCGATCTTTTTTGGCTCATCACATATATGCTGAGGTGTGTGACAACGAGAACGAACCAATTTGGAGGTTGGCAAGAATTTATGGCTGGCCGGAGGCAACAAATAAGCATCTTACGTGGGATTTGATGAGAATACTAAAAGCGGAGTCAAATCTTCTGATATTTAGGGATTTTAATGAGATACTCGGGATGCATGAAAAAGAGGGTAGGGCGGTTAGAAGGGAATGCCAAATTGATGCTTTTCGTGGGGCTTTAGATGACTGTGAATGTAGGGACCTTGGCTTTAAAGGGAACATTTACACTTGGCAAAGAGGCACTCACTACAAAAAAATTAGACATTTAGCAACAGATCAAATCCGTTGCTAGTTGGCAAAACTATTGTCGCTAAATGAGACTAGCGACGTTGTAATTGTTTTCCGTTACTGAACTTAGCAACGGATTTTTATTTCCGTCGCTGGTTTTAGCAACGAAATATTTTTATCTGTCGCTGGTATTAGCAACGGGGAAAAAAAATCCTTCTCTAAATTTAGCAAAGGAAAAAATAATCCGTCGCTCATATCAGCAATTGGAAAAAAAAATCTGTCTCTAAATTTAGCAACGGAAAAATAAAATCTGTTTCTAAATTTAGCAACGGAAAAAATTATTTTGTATTTAAAAGTAGATGCTATTCGGCTCGACCTCACTCGGGTCAACCCGACTTGGCTTTGCATGTAAGGCTCCTTGAATCTTCAATCTCAAGAATCGCAATAGGTAGGAGTCGATCCCGTGACCTCAAAGTCACATAGTGACTTCAAAGTCACATAGTGAAACTCTTACCAATTATACTAAGTATTATTTGTTTACTTCAACGCACATAATTGATAATAAGTGAAAGAAATATTAGAGACGAAATTTAAAATCCATCTCTAGTTTAGAAACAAATTTTAGTTTACATAATTCGTCTCTAAAGTAATATTTTACATAATTCGTTTCAAAAATAATTTAGAGACTAAATTAAAAATCCGTCGCTCATATCAGCAACGGAATAAAAAATCCGTCTCTAATTTAGCAACGAAAAAAAAAAATCCGTCTCTAAATTTAGCAACGGAAAAAAAATCTGTTTCTAATTTAGCAACGGAAAAAAATCCGTTTCTAATCTAGAGACGGATTTTCAATTCCGTTTCTAATTACAGACGGATTTTTTTATTCTGTCTCTAATTTAGAAACGGATTTTTTAATTCCGTTTCTAAATTAATTTAGAGACGGATTTTTTTTTAATTCCGTCTCTAATTTATAAACAGATTGAATTCCGTCGCTAGAATTCCATTTCTATATGGACATTTTTTTGTAGTGACTACCGAAGATACATTGGTTAGGAAACGGCTTGACAGATATATAGCTTGTGACAGGTGGTGTTCTTTATTCCCGTATTCGGAGGTAATTAATCTCCCATTATGCCATTCGGATCATGCTCCCATTTTACTGAAGTTCGGAGATAAGGAGGTGAATAGGAAGAATGACAAAGTGTTCCGTTTCGAAGCTATGTGGCTGTCCAATACGGAGTGTAGTAATGTTGTGTCGGATGCTTGGGGAATTGGTGTGACGGAGACGATGCCCACCAGAATTGCTAGGGTGGCAGAGAGTTTATCATCTTGGGCTGAAAAGACATTTGGAGCTTTGAAGAAAAAAATAAAGTAGGCCGAGAGTAGATTAAAAGTGGCGCAAGGGGGTAGGCTCGATGGGGGAAGGTTGAAGCAGTGTAATGATATTGCGAATGAGATTGAGGAGCTTCGCCGTTTGGAGGAGTCGTATTGGTATACCCGGGCTAGATCAAACGAATTGAGGGATGGGGAAGAAGAATACTATTGCGGGTCTATATGATGAATATGGGGGAGTGGAAATGCTCTAAAGAGGGGATTGATTCGGTTATTACACAGTTTTTTGGGACTTTATTTCACTAGTAGAAAAACATTTATTTGCAGCAGTTAAAAATGATTCATTTGCTGCGTTTTTTGAGGGGCAGCAAACGCCAGGATAGCAAATCAATTGATTCATTTGCAGTGGTTAATGCCATTAACCCCAGCAGATAAATACCTTTTTTTTACAATTAATTAAAAATGTAATTGCTGGATTTTCATTTGTCTCACGTGCTACTAATCTGCTATTCAAAAATTTGCTACTCTGAAACTCATTTGCACTTGTAAGAAAAAAAAAATTGCACCTTAAATTGCCACTCAAAGACTTTATATATATAAATATAACTTAAATATGTCCATTAACAGAAGCCTGTAAAACTACACTTTCATTAAAAAATAAAAATACAATTGGATAACATCAGCCATTTCAACAGCTTAGCATAATACAACAAGAGCACAGCCGCAATAGTAGTGGCGTCAAGCAGGCAGCATCAACAATGGCGTCGAGCAGGCAGCAACACGAGTAGCATCCACCTGATCATCATTTGACATTGTCACTTGAAATTTTGTATCCTGCATATAATTAGCAAACATCCTAATCCTAAGTTAAATATGTTAAAAATTAGCCTTAAAACAGCATATATCCTGCATACAATTGTACAACCTATTGTGAGAAAAATTTATGATACTAGCAATTATGGAAACCAAAGAACTAAGTTAAAATCTTCATTCACTCTAGTTTACGATGAAAGTCAAATGACATGGAAAAAGTCACTAGAGAATATGTTATTATGCTGGCAGCAAGCCAGTTTACACAGACAACAATTATAATGGCCAAAAAGAACTTTTCAAAACCTTAACCACAATTATAAACCTCGGATAAAATAGGGAAAAATTAACTAACATTTCATGTTCACAATAAACTCAATTATGATTATATAATTTAAATTTGTCAAATTATAGAGGGTAAGGAATACATATTGTTTCGGTCAGAAAACAATGGACCCTCAGCAGGTCCTTCGGATGAGTGGAGATGAAGCCCAATTCGAGTGATGACCGAATTGAGGATTTCCTGCACAGCTAAACACACATAAACTGGCCTCGGGGGTTGTGCCGAGGAAGGCCCCTCCGATGCCGAAGTCAGAACGGATGTAAGGTAATGAGAAGAAAGCTATGCAAGATAATTTGTTGTTTGAGGCAATTTGTGTGAATGAATATAATTGTGCAAGAATATGAGTTTTTATACCTTGTTCCAATTGAGTGGATTGGGCTTGAATAGTCAAGTGGGCTGTCATTTGACTGGGCCTTGCTGTACCTGACTTGGCTTTAGAGTTTGAGGGTTGAACCTTGCCTATTGGGCTTTGTTTATTTTCATATATGGACTGACCCCAAATACAAGTTATTTGGACCCCAAACACATAGTATGATGACTGATTAGTATCTAGTGTCTTTTAGCTAGTGTTTGTCTTTCTAATTAAATAGATAAAAGAGACATTTTTTGTGCATATAATTAGTGTACTATGCTTTTAAATAGAGTTAAACCATAATACAAGTGCTACATTATTCAATCTGAATACATTGGCATCAAATCTAAGAAACTGACTTGTATTATCTTTACTACTACTTACATATTTCAAAGTTTTTATCTTTGTCGACAACCTTAATCTAATTAGCTAATTGTCATGTTCATCATGGTGACTAATCTACAAAGTTAGGTGAATTCCCTTTGCTTAACAAGAACAAAAGCATTTCCACCGTCACTGTGACTAAAAAAAAAAAAATAAACAACACAAACTCACAACTTTTTTAAAACAAAAACATATATTCCAAACACATATCTAATTAAAATCCATCAGATCGGTAGGTGCCACATTGATTGAACGATCTGAACGGCGACGAGCGAGGGTGAGTGTGAGACTCAAAGCTACGGTAAGGATGAGTGAGAAACTCAAATCCGAAGCCCCGATGAGGATAGATGAGTAAGAAAAAACCAAGGTGGAAGAGGGGGAGAGAGAGTGTAATGAATGAATTGGGCGGCTAAGGAGGGTTTAGTATAAATGTAGGGTAATTGATTAGCAGCGGTTCTAATGTCATGCTGAAGATGGGTTTTAGTGTTACCTAGATTGGGAGGATTATGAATTGCTTATCGAGTGTTTCCTTCTCCTACAAGCATAATGGCTCGATTTCTGGCTCGCTTATTCCATCTTTGGGTCTTTGACCAGGGGATCCTATATCTCCATATTTGTTCCTGATTTGTGCGGAGGCTTTTTCGGGGTTAATTTCTAAAGCGGCTTCGAATGGTATTATTCATGGTGCTCGTGTTTGTAGAGGTACCCCGAGGGTTTCCCATTTATTCTTTGCGGATGACAGTATTTTATTTGCTAAAGCTACTTTGCATGAATGCTGTAAAATTGCTGATATAATTAGTACATATGATAGAGCGTTAGGTCAGAAAGTTAATCTATGCAAGACAGAAGTGGCGTTTAGTAAATGTGTTGACCGGGAGAGAAGAAAGGAGATCGTTGAGACCTTGGGGGTTCGTGAAGTGGACAAACATGAGAAGTATTTAGGGTTGCCGACAATTATTGGAAGATCGAAAAAACCCGTATTCACTTGTCTAAAGGAGTACATTTGGAAGAAGCTACAAGGGTGGAAGGAAAAGTTGTTGTCTTGTCCGGGTAAAGAGGTGTTGATCAAGGCAGTGGCCCAAGCAATCCCAACCTACATGATGAGCATTTTCAGAATTTCCGATGGATTAATTGATGAAATGTAATCTATCATTGCAAAATTCTGGTGGGGACCCTCCGAATCGGAGAGGAAAATGCATTGGCATTGATGGGAGTCTTTATGTCTTCCAAAATCAATGGATGGGTTGGGTTTTAGGAATATGAAATGTTTCAATCAAGCATTGCTCGCGAAACAAGGATGGTGTTTGTGCAATGATACTTCCTCGCTTTTGTATTGGATCTTGAAAGCAAGGTATTTTAAGCATTCGGACTTTATTGGGGTTGTTAGGGGGTCATAATCCAAGCTATAGTTGGAGAAGTATTTGGGGGGCTAAGGCTCTATTGCTTGAAGGATTGGTCAAAATGGAGAATGGGAAATGGGACATCGATAAATGTTTGGGATGACTCTTGGCTGCCTAGGGATGGTAATCACCGTGTGCCTACTCCGAGAAATGATAGCAATGTCAGTATGCGTGTGTGTGAGTTGATTGACATTGAGCATGGTTATTGGAATTATGAGCAGGTGAGGCATGTTTTGATGAAGTAGACTACAAAGCTATTTTAAATATTCCTTGTCTAGCAGTTGGGGGAGTGACAGAAGGTTTTGGTGGCCAACTTCTGATGGAATGTTCTCAGTGCGATCAACTTATTGGCTTGGTAGACTTGGCACATGAGGACATGGGAGTTGTTTTATGGTGCGTGTGAGAGTGATCTGTGGAAAGTGGTGTGGGGTTTAGATGGGGCCACCAAAGTTAAGTCACTTTATTTGGCGTGCGTGCAAAGGCTTTTTGGGTGTAATGGAGGTGCTATACCAGAGACATATTAGAGAGTCGAAGAGGTGTGGGAGTGTGTGGGGCAATGGAGGAGGCTATACTGCACTCGATTTTTAGGTGCAAACATAGCATTCAAATTTGGGCTCATAGCCAATTCGGTGACATGCTCGCTGATGCTCCTTTTACTTCTTTTCGAGAGTTGTTTGTTTGGGTAGCAAGTAGGCTTGAAAAAGCCCAGCTGCATGTGTTCTCTTCCCTAGCATTGGCTGCGTGGCATTGCAGGAACAAGGTGATTTTTGGAGATGAGGGAGGCAGTGAATGGTGTGATGGTTGCTATAGGTTTTGCTTTATTGAGTGAGGAGTATGGGGTGTACAATACTAGGGTGCGGGGTGGCAGTCCTGCTGCTGTTGATGTACCTTTTGGTTCACATTGGGTGCCACCAGCTAGTCAATTTGTCAAGGTGGATGTGGATGTTGCGATCTTTGGTGATGCGAGAGTAGGGTTAGGTGATGTGATCAAGGACAGGAATGGGGCTGTATTGGCTACTGCAGTGAAGCCTCTTAGCTACTACTGGAAGCCTGCTATGGCAAAGGCTGCTGCTACCTTGTTTAATCTGATGGTGGCGAGAAGTTTGGGGTATATGGATGTGATGCTAGAATGTGACGCTGTCAATGTGGTGCGTGTAATCATACAACATCAGGAAGGGGCAGCTCCTATTTTTATTTTCTTCGAGAATATTTTCAGTATTTGTAACTCTCTTAATAGCTTTAAATGTGTTCATGTGAAAAGATCCGGTAATACGGTAGCCCATCTAGTTGCAAGATGGGCAATAGATATTAATTCTGCTCATATTTTTACTGCTTCTTTCCCCCAAAGTTTTCAAGCTTTGGCGGACCTCGATTTAATTAATTAAATAGCCCGTTTCGTTGTTCAAAAAAACAATAGGAGATGACATACATTTTTTTTTTTTGCTTAAACTATCATGTCTAGTACAGATCACGATATATATACATGACACTGTTTATTATGTAATGAACACCCAATTCTCAATTGCTTAATATAAATAGACCGTTGCTATTGATAGGGGACTATGGAATTAACCCATATCATGCTAACTGAATTATTATAAAATTTGATTGCTTTAATTAAGAAAAAAAAATGACTTGATGAGTTAAATTTAAAGAATTAATTAGCCTTGTCATAATATGCATGTCTAATACAAAATGATTTCGAGAATGCAAATCTAGAATACTATCAATGAGGTAGCAAAGTACCTTGGAATTAAAGCAAGTATATATTCAAATAGATCTAATACTTTAACTTATGCAATTGCACTAATTCCTTAGATAGGTAGTTTATTTTCAATCTCACTTCCAGCATAGCTTAATGTTATAACAGATGCACGAAAAAACAAATATTGAATGTAAAATTAATAAGAAAAACATACATAGATGGTTTACGTAGTTCACTAACAACGCGTTGGTTATGTCCACAGGCAGGCGAGAGTAATAATTTTATTTATCTTAGGAAAATAGATTACAGATTCAGATCAGATTTGAGACCAATCATAGAATACAGATTGATTGTCTCTCACATTTCTAATGTTATTACCTCTCTCAGAACTCACAACAAAGACTCTATGTATACATTGCATAGTACTTCGGAATACGATCACAAAAGACACGAAGAAAAACGTTAATTGCTTCAGTATTAAATGTCGCATGCAACAATCAGAGTTGTGCGGACCCCGCCGTGCGCAACTTCTAAGGTTGCGCACTCACACACTTGCGACTTTGACTCTTGCGCTTGGCAGCCGCATGCATCTACTGACCTCCGTAAGCTATAGCTCACTCGACTAAGAGCTGCTATAGCTCCAATTTCGTCGAAACTCCAAATTTGCCTACGAACCGCTACTAAGCTACCTCACAAGCTATCGATCGCTCGCTATTGCAAGACCCGAAATCAGATTCCAAGCATATCATCATATTTCTTACAATAAAAGTTTCAAGCCTTTGTAATTTTCCGATTATTGACAAGTCGCCTTTTATTTTCTATCTTTATATGGTCCGAAGATTTGTGAGAAAGTTGAATAGAAAATGGCAATATGAACTCAAAACTATGTGTTCTTGTTTCATACCCAAAACACGAAGAGCTACCACCCATTTAAAAATAAGTGTCTTTGACACAACAAAAGGGTATGCATTAAGCTAGCAACAATACTTTTACACTATGTTTGAATAGAGAGAAATGGAGGGAAAGAAGGAGAAGAGAAAAGAAAGGATGCATCATCCTTTCTTTGGATACCTAATGTAAGGAGAAAAGGGAAGGGAATTGGAAGGATCCATTTTCCTTCCCCTTTAAATAAACCAAATCCTTCCATTGTTGAAGAGATTTGGAGGGAAAATGGAAGGTCACCTCCTCCCTCCCCCTCACCTCCCTTTCCCCTCTCTCTTTTTCCTTCCCCTCCTTTTCCCTTCACAAGTGTTATCCAAACATAGTGTTGTGTGAATGTGTGAATGTAAACTCGTCAAGCCCTTAATTAGCAATTTCCTTTTCTCTCTTAGCAATTTTTGTGTGTTTGTGTGAATGTAAACTACTGCATCCAAATCCAAAGGATGTGTTTGCCTCGATTATATTGTTATCCTCAACCCACATTTTAACTTGCTCTAAAGCAATTTCGGCACTTAGCTTCCTAATCATTTGATTGAACCCACTTTTTTCGTACGTAGATGATCTTATCTCATTTCTGTATGGCTTTGTTGTAACGATCCATAACACTGGTGAACAAACCTTGCATCTTTCATATTTTATATCAAGCTTGTGAATTTCCAATTTATAATTAAGAGGGAAACCCCGGCGCTTGATTGGGTGCATCAGATAATAATTATATCATTTGCAGCTTCCCTAAGCTTTACCATGGAGGATATTGCTCTTTTCTATTATGGATCTTGCTAACAAGCGCCCTGGAGCGTTAGATAACTAATTAATATATTATTAAAATAGTACTCCCTCCGTCCCCTTTTGTTTGTCACTTTTGAAGGAAAATCACAAGAATTAAGGTGGAGAATGTGAAGTAATGAAAGTATATGGGAAAGTGAAATTTCCAACCAATAAAGTAATAAAAGTGTATGGGAAAGAGACATTATCAATTAAAAAAGTTATTAAATTACACGGAAAAGAGAAATTGAGAGATTCAAGAGTGTAAAACATTAAATTAGCCAAAAGTTGGCACAATTTTTATGGAAAATGTTAGGGTAAAATAGGAAGAGGACTTAATAAGGACAAAAAAAATTAAGGGTATACAAGTTTTTTTTTTTATAATTATGATAATATGAAATGTGATAAACATTTAAGGGCACCCAAAATAGCTAAAGTGACAAACAAAAGAGGACGGAGGGAGTATTAAGTTTGGAATGCATAACAAAATCACTCGTCAATCGCTGCAATTATATTAGAAAGTATAGAATTTTAAACTTACATGTGAGCAATAATAATTTTAAATGAAATAAGAACATCTATAATTTATACATACGATGCAAAATTAACTTAGCACCAAATTGAGGACGAAGAGTTCCAAAACCTATAGTAGGAGCATGAACATAAGATGGAGAGAGCTCAAAGGAGAATCGTTGCAAAATCATTGCCAATGCCATTTTAGCTTCCATCATCGCGAAATTCGATCCAATGCATATACGAGGCCCCCATCCAAATGCAAAGAAACACATATTATTTTCTTTTGTGGCCTTCAAAATTCCTTGTGAAAATCTCTCTGGGTTAAATTCCTTTGCATCAGTACCCCATAATTTTTCACTATGATGAATAAAAATAGTTGGCAAATTAACATGTACACCCGCCGGTAGAACCATATCGCCTACTCTCATTTCGTGGCTAACCTTTCGATTTAGGGAAAACACCGGCGAATATAGTCGTAGAACCTCATGAAGTATCATGTTCACCTAAACAAATTAATTAAAGCTCATAATAATAATGCATACATCAATGTCGATCAATCATCGTAATTCTTAATTTCATATATGCTTAGCAATGGATTATCAGTTATTGATCAAACAATATTTAATTTTTTACAGTTATTATTCTATTACGTACTAATAAATCAACGTATATTATTTCATGTGAACTTTTTCACGTACCTTCTTATATAAATATACAATTAATTAGTTATAATAACTAATTAGCCATTAACAAATAGCTAGATGGTTTAATTAAAGCGGTAACCTAGATTATATATTTATATATAACTATGTACAATATGCAAGATGTATATGATGCATGGTTAAAACAATTAACTAACCTATCTACTCGGACTTTTGATACACGTCTTTGATATTTTGATTACCTAACTAGTCTGCAGCTCGGTTAGCTTAATTATTATCTATAAGAAACATTACTTCATTCAAAACAAAACCAATTTCCTTCTTAATAAGCTAAGTATGAATATATATACAAAATTACAGACATGTATATATACATACATACCTTTTTGAGTTGGATTAAGCCATCAACATGAGGTGTATTGTGACCGAACATGGCGAAAATCTCTTCTCGAGCTTGTTCTTGCCAATTTGTATGTTTGCTTAGCAAAACAAGAGTCCATACCAACAACGATGAAGTGGTGTCTTGTCCAGCAACATAGAACATTTTACACTCTTCAATTACCTCTTTCATACTCATCTTAAATTGTTGTTGCTTGTAATTTCCATGTAATAATTGATGATCTTGTACTCCTTCTAAGTTCGATTTGAGCAATAACCCTAACAAGTCATCTTTAGCTGCTTCGCCATTCTCCATTGCCTTTTGCCTCTTTTGAATCATATCTTTTAACAGTGATTCCATTTCATTAACGATTTTTGCCTCCCTCTTGTTTCTTTTAGTAGGAAGAAACCTAAAGACAGATCGAGTACCAAATGAGAAACCTTGATACCAATCTAAGTAACAACCAAAGATTAACTCGATGGAGTGATCTCGCGAGTGTTACCACAATCGCAACTGCATCTGAGTATATTAGGACTCTGTTGTTCGGTTTACCTTATTTTTGTTGTATTGAAATTGTTTTTAATTTTACTGAATTTAAATCATTTTTGCTGAATTTAAATTATTTTTACTGAATTGAAATTAATTATACTAAACTGAAATTATTTTTAATGATTGTATATCATATTTCTTATTTAAAGTTATTAATTTTCACTAATTAAAAGTTATTTCACTGAAGTGAACTTATTTTTTTATTGAATTGAAATATTTTTTGTAAGGTGATCGAAGAGAACAAAGCCTTGGTATACATACGTGTGTGGTATGTACAATATGAAAATGACCAAAATAATCCTATTGAAATGAAATAATAAAATTACCTGGATCCAGGAATATAAACTGACTGCATGGCTTGTACAGTAATAGAAGTATGCTCTCTTAAAAGTTCAAACACTCTCCTTCCTTCTTCAAAACTACTTCCAAATGCAGCTCGAGAGATTACATCTGCTGACAGATTGTGTAAAAATGACCACATTTCTACCTCTTGAGATCCCGTTTCGGGTGTCGTCTTCTCCCACTCTTGGATCATCTCATTGCAACTCGCATGAAATGCTGGTAGCATAAGCTAAAAAAATAATAATTCAAAGTTGTAACAAAATGCTAATTATGAATTGTAATTGAGAAAATATTAAATGGTCATGCATATTTTTCTTTGGTTATTTATCTACGTCAATAATGATTGATTACAAGGCGATCCCTATTTCTAGTCCGATCAAATTTTACTCCTACAAAACTAGTTGTAGTACTAGTTAGTTGTTTATCGTAATACTCCTTTCATCTCTTAACAGTAAGTTATTTCTGTTTAAAAAACAATTTTATGTTATTAAAATATTAAAATAGAAAGAACTTTTTATGAAGAAGGAATAATTAACTTTAATCTTTCAAACTCCCTCCACTTTCAAAGCAAGAAGTGATGTTTTAAAAATTCTCATGCCTAATCAAAAACCAATCGTAGTACGTAAAGATATTAATTTGGAATATTGGGTCGAGTCTATTTTAAGTCATGTTAAACAATTGTGCCCATACAATTCGAAATCTATATTTAATCACTTGGGCTTAGGTTGAGTCTAGATATATCTTGAGTCACGTTAAACTATTTTGCCCATATAGGCTGAAATTTATATTTAATCACTTTGGTTTAGGTCAAATCTAGATTGATCGATTGAGTTAGTTTTCGACACTATATACCTCTGCTAGCTATTAGCCTATTATGATTGTAGGAGTATAACGTAAAAATTTATTATGGACTAATTTATTTATTTATTTATTTTTTTTTAATGTAAGCTAAATTTATTTTAATAGATTAAAAATAAACCTTAATTTTCTCCATATGGAAGGCAGGATTAAGCAATTTCCTTTCTTGGGCCCACTTATGGCCTTCGAGTCTAACCAAACCATTAGTAAGCCTCTTCAAAAGTGGAGTCGATATTTTTGGAAAATCATAAATCTTTAACATTATTTCTCTTATTTCTTCTGGTTTTGTTATCATCACAGTTGGCGTTGGTCCGTTCCATAAGAATGATCTATCACCTGCATTTTATAAAATTACATTTTCTATTATTATTATTATTATTATTTTATTATTTTTGTTATAATAAATGTAAGAAAACTAAAGAAATCAACAAATTAGAGCATATATACTATATGTGATCGTAACAATCAGTTAGCTACATCATCTAACATATATACGAGAGGAGAATTTGTTATACTGATCTTGAGGAATACAAATTACAAAATAGTTGTTACGTTAAATACCAAAGAAGTTTATATATATATATATATATATAGCTTGGTACTCCCAAAACATAAGATGGATATGCTGAAAATAATAGGCCTAAAAAAATCATAGCCCACAAAACATTACCATATGAGTTTAACGGACTCAAGGCATATTCTAAAATGTTACATTTTGATTAATTATAACTTTATAATCACAATTAACTATATTTTTCTTTGTTATAATTAATTAAAGCAAAGTAATACAAGTACGTACTCATGCTGGAATAGGGACACAATCAATATTTTTTTAAGAAGAAGACCGAGCTAGGCTTATATTAATGCTAGCTTATCCATGAATACATACATAGTAATATTTGGGGGACAAAAGTTTTCCCACACCTGTTCTACCCCGAAAGGAATTACCGTAGCCAAGTGATGAGTGACAAAGTTGCCATCTCTTTTTACACGAGGCCATCTAATCATATTAAACGAACAACAAGAAGATAGAACTATTAACAATGGTTATACGTCCTTTTTTAAAAAATAAAAATAAATAAAATAAATATATAAAAAGTTATAATTAATTAGATAGTTGTCAAATGATCAATTAAATTAATAACTATTGCAATAACTCATCCTGTTTAAAGTATATATACTTCTATATTTATAAGTACATATAGAACATTAATAACTATTGCAACAACTCATCCTATCTAAAATAATAAGTACTCAATATACTTCTAAATTTATTAAGCACATACTTTTTTTTTTTTACGAGACTTTAAGCACATATTTTGTACGAAGTACATGTTTATAGAGGTTTTTCACGATTGACATCGACATTTTAAATTTTAGAACTGTATGTCATCAATTTTCTAAACATTTTCCCTTTTACTTTTTACGAAGTACTCCATATAGTAGGTTAATTACTTTGAATATGTCAAGGTATATATATAAAGAGTTAAAGACATACTCCCTCCGTCCCATAATACAGTTCCTATTGTGTTTTTTTCACGGTATAAGAAATTAGAGGAGAAGTAAAAGAAATACATTAAAAGTGGAAAAAACCTAGACAAAAGTACAAGGCAAGTGGATAATTTAAGGATAAAAAAGTGAAAAGTACAATTATAGATAAAAGTTAGGGAGAGAAAGTGGAAAATTAAAAGGTACAATGCAAGTGGATAATTTAATGGTAAATTAGGAAGTTCAGATCAATGAATAAAGTTTAAAAAAAATGAGGGTATAATGGTCTTTACATACTATCCAAAAATAAAAACAGGAATAACATTTTGGGTCTCTTAAATAGGAAAACAGGAACTATATTGTGGGATGGAGGGAGTATATACTTTTGACCAATTCTCTTTTTTTTTTCGCTTTCTAGTACTATAATTAAAAAAATATTAATGAACATACATAAGTAGTATATACAAGTATATATTTTTTCAGAATGAACTAATAATAGTTCGATAATATCACGAGTGACGTGTAACATGGACTAACAAGATTAATTATATGACTCTTATGAGAATCGTGAAAGAATAATAGAACTTGTGTAGCACTGTAGCCATAGATAGATAGCTTCATAGTTATCCACTAAATATAGTTTTCATTGGCATATACAAGTATATATTTCCAACTTAGGTCTTAAAGAGACGTTTCAATTGATGTAATTGAGAAGTACAATCTAGGAAAGTGATATCAATCTTTCTTGTCCGAATTTTATGGAGAAAATGTATCTAATTATTTTCATAAATATATTATACAGAGTATATGATATTATGGAGTACTTGGTAAAAAAAGTTGGTTGAAAATTTAGACCTAATTAAAATTGTTCGAAATGTCAGTAGTAAAAATAATTTATTTGTGTTGGGAATCTCTATTTTCCTAAAAATTTCTTCGCTTTATCAGAAAAGTCAATTTTAAAAATCTTTCATTCTAATGTATTGTAATATAATTTTTTTTTTTTTCAATTTCTGTACCCGTCATCGTACCATCCTTACTCGACATATCATCAACCTCATAAGATTGTGACAGGTTTCATCACAATTGTGACCTTTAGCATTTTCGAAGTATTGACTATTATGATTTCAATAGACTTACCACAAACAAGACAACAACATCAACAACAACAAAAACAATCCTCAAAACTTCAAAACTCTAATCAACTTGAATAATGGATAGATGTAAGAATTAGACGCACACAACTTTACACACATAAAATAACTAATTTAACACAGAACATGCGCCTATATATATATATATATGTGTGTATTATATATATATTTTTTGGATTGGCCCTAAGTTAATATGACAATAAATTTAATAAAGACAAAAGATGGAATTATGTTATAATTTATAAACTTATAATATGTAAAATTGTAAATCAAGCTAATTTATAATAATGATCAAAGTATCATACCATAGTTCTTGATAATTTGATGATGAAAAGGGAAGATCCGAGGTACAAAATCATTTGAAAAGTGCTCCATTGGCTTAGAAGTGGTTTGTCTCACCATCTTAGCAATTTCTTTGGTGTCACCAAACAATATTCTATAAGATTTGCCTCGAAACCCTTGTTTTTTAAGGCATCTTTCTAATTTCTTTGGTTTCAACCACACCCAAATAATTGCTTTCCATAGCAATGATATTGTAATAATACACATCAAAGAACTTGCAACATTATTATTGCTCAAACGTAGCTCCATCATATATTCGATCTACTATATTTATTTTATTTTTGGTTTTGTGTGTTTGATTATAAGATCAGATTATTGGGAGTTAGAAAAAGAAAAAGAAGAGAAAAAATATATATATATAGGGAATTATTTGGACAAAATATAAGGAATAATTAGTGCTTATAAGCCTAATGTTTTGACTTTTGAGGCCAATATGCATATGCATGCATGGTCCATGATTATTGATGTTGTATACTAAAAATTAAGTTGTCTTATTACTCAAAGGGCTTGAATATCTTAATGTGGAGGGGCCCCAGTTACAAATTTGTTAATTAATTAAAATTTTCATGATCATGACATCCATTTCATTAATTTTAATTTCTATAATATATATATATATGTGTGTGTGTGGGAAGGAACCACCTTAATTAATAATTGATCGTGTTCATAATCACGGAGTATGTACTATCTATTTAAAAATATTATATGAAGTTTCACCTTCAACTTTAATCTATTGGCCCGTGATTAGGATATTAAATTAATTTGAATACAACTACAACAATTAGATAATGAACTAATGGCAATGAATATAATTATGCATAAAAATAAATTAGGTGACTTTCGATACCATGTTAAGTGATGAATAACATAGCTTGCTCAATATGGTAGCCTTTTTTTTTTTTTTGTTGATAAAGAGGGGCACTTTATTTATATTATAAAATAAGGTTACAACAATATACAAGAATACCATACCCTTGGTATTACTCTATTACCTATTACCTATTACCTATTACCTTCATTTACTTGCTTAGATTTAGGCAAATTAACAAATAACAACACACCTATATCAAGAACTTCCTAATAAGATAAAACTCTACATGATGCAGAAACCTACTTCAAGACCAAGTCGCCAGCGTTTCACATTTGCTTTACAATCATAAATATATCAGATCAAAATCGCATTCTAGTGTTAAACCAGGCCACATTTTGGTCTAACATTTTAAACAACGGGATGACATAATTTTTTTATACCAATAAGGTTGATTTAGGAAAAACGCGTAAAATAGGTCACTAAATTATAATGGTAAAAGCTAACAAATATTCCGGGAGCGTTGAATAAGATAATTAAAAGTACAAATATTATGTTGAAATAAACATTAGTTACACCAATTAACACGTGATTTGTTGGCAAATAATTAAGAAACATAAAAAAAATGGTTATTAAATAACCATGCATTACCATTGAAAATTAAAGGTGTTTCCAAATATAGGGAAAAATAACTAATGGTAATAAATATTGCAGGCTAAATTTTAAATGGCTTAGGTTGTTTTAGGAAAAACTATAAATTGAGCATTTCCTTCATTTGTATGTAATAATTTCAAGAGAAAATCTGAGAGAAGAAAAATAACTCAGAGAAAAAAGGGGTTGTGTTTTTTTGCACTTTGGTATAAATAGACATTTTGTTTATGTAATTTATTTCTCCCTCAAATTTGATTAAATAGAAAATTTGCATTATTTTCTTAACAATTGGTATCAAGAGCTTGGTTGACAATTAGTCCACATTACGATAAAAATAAAAATCAGTGCAAGGAATCCAAATAATTTCCAAAACTCAAAGACTGTGGAGTGTTGGAATTGTGGAAAGATTGGGCACTATAAAAATCAGTGCAAGGGAACACCAAAAGGCAAAGAAGTGAAGGCAGAGGCAAATGTCACTTCTACCGGAGAAGGTGATGATGCGTTGATATGCTCATTGGAGAGCAAAGAAGAGTCTTGGGTATTAGACTCTGGAGCATCGTTCCATGCTACTTCTAATAAAAACTTTTTTGAGAAGTATGTCCATAGAAACCTTGGACAGGTATACCTTGGTGATGACCAACCTTGTGATATTTTTGGTCAAGGTAATGTCAAAATTAAGTTAAATGGGTCAGCTTGGGAGCTGAAGGATGTCAAACATGTTCCCGACCTAAGAAAGAACTTGATCTCAGTTGGGCAGTTGGCTCGTGAAGGTTACACTATAATCTTTCAAGGTGATAATTGGAAGATTTCAAAGGGAGCAATGATAGTTGCTCATGGTAAAAAGAATGGTACTCTCTATTTAACAGCTGGAGCGTGTTATTCGATTGCAGTTGCAACAGAGAATGAAAATTCCAAGTTATGGCACCAAAGACTTGGTCACATGAGTGAGAAAGGAATGAAGATCATGCATTCAATTGGAAAACTCCCTAGTCTAAAATCTGTGAATTTAGACATGTGTGAAGAATGCATACTTGGAAAACAGAAGAGGGTAAGCTTTCAGACATATGGAAGAACTCCAATGAAAGAAAAATTGGAGCTTGTTCATTCTGATGTGTGGGGACCAACAACCACCCAGTCTATAGGTGGAAAACAGTACTTTGTGACTTTTATTGATGATCACTCTAGGAAAGTATGGGTTTACTTTCTAAAATACAAGTCCGAAGTGTTTGAAGTTTTCAGGATATGGAAAGCTAGGGTTGAAAATGAAACAGGTCTGAAGATCAAAAGATTCAGGTCCGACAATGGCGGAGAATATGAGGACACCAAATTCAAGAAGTTTTGCTACGAGCATGGTATTAAGATGGAAAGAACTGTGCCAGGTACGCCTCAGCATAATGGCATAGCTGAGCGGATGAACCGAACATTGACAGAAAGAGCCAGAAGCATTCGTATACAGTCAGGTCTACCAAAACAATTCTGGGCAGAAGCAGTCAATACAACAGCTTACTTGATCAATCGAGGACCATCAACCCCATTGGAGTACAAATTACCAGAGGAGGTATGGAGCGGCAAAGAGATTAAATTGTCGCACTTAAAGGTATTTGGTTGTGTAGCTTATGTGCACATTAGTGATCAAGGCAGAAATAAGCTTGATCCTAAATCAAAAGTTTGCACTTTTATCGGTTATGGCGAAGATGAGTTCGGATACCGCATTTGGGATGATGAAAGCAAAAAGATTATTCGTTCAAGAGATGTAATTTTCAATGAGAGAGTCATGTACAAAGATAGGCATAAAATTGAGAGTTATGAAACAAATCAAAAAGAATCTACATTCATTGATGAAGATTATGTCCCAGACAGTACGATGCAAGAGTACACTATCATAAGTACTCCGCAACAAGAAGAACAGACTGTACAGAGCAGTACATCGCAATCAAATGACATACAACAACCTTCTTGTCCAACTCTTACCCTAAGAAGGAGTACTCGACCACATGTGCCTAATAGAAAATATATGAATTATTTGTTATTAACTGATGATGGGGAACCAGAAGATTATTATGAAGCATCCCAGACCAGAGATGCTAGCAAGTGGGGGCTTGCAATGAAAGATGAAATGCAATCCCTGATTTCAAACCAGACATGGGAACTAACTGAGTTACCCATAGGTAAGAAGGCCCTTCATAACAAATGGATATATCGAGCAAAAAAGGAGCACGATGATTCCAAGAGGTATAAGGCTCGACTAGTTGTCAAAGGTTTTCAACAGAAAGAAGGAGTTGATTATAATGAGATATTCGCTCCTGTTGTGAAACTCAATACCATTAAAACAGTGTTGAGTATTGTTGCAATTGAAGATCTTTATCTCGAGCAGTTAGATGTGAAGACTGCATTTCTTCATGGAGATCTTGATGAAGAAATATACATGCACCAGCCAGAAGGTTTTATAAAAAGTGGGAAAGAGCAGATGGTATGCAAACTTAAGAAAAGTTTATACGGGCTAAAACAAGCCCCAAGACAATGGTACAAAAAGTTTGATAACTTCATGCACAAGGAAGATTTCCAGAAGTGCAACGCTGACCACTTTTGCTACTTCAAGAGATATCAATCCAGTTATATCATCCTATTACTTTATGTTGATGATATGTTAATAGCAGGTTCTGATATGAATGATATTATAAAGTTGAAGCATCAATTGTCAAAGGAATTTGACATGAAGGACTTGGGTCCAGCAAAGAAGATTTTAGGAATGCAAATCACAAGAGATAAGCAGAGAGGCACTTTGCAGTTATCACAATCAGAGTACATCAAACGTGTTCTTCTGAGATTTAATATGGGTGATGCTAAGCCTGTTAGTACACCGTTGGCGAGTCATTTTCGTCTATCAAAGGATCAGTCCCCTCAGACAGATGAAGATAAAGAATATATGGCCAAGGTTCCTTATGCCTCGGCTATTGGAAGTTTGATGTATGCAATGGTTTGTACAAGACCAGATATTGGACATGCAGTGGGAGTTGTAAGCAGGTTTATGTCCAATCCAGGAAAAGTCCATTGGGAAGCTGTTAAATGGATTTTGAGGTATTTACGAGGTACAATTAATAAGTGTTTGTACTTTGGTAAAGGTGAATTGAAAATACAAGGTTACGTTGATGCAGACTTTGGCGGTGAAGTCGATAATAGAAAGAGAACAACGGGTTATGTATTTACAGTTGGAAATACAGCCGTAAGTTGGATGTCCCAACTACAAAAGATTGTTGCTTTATCCACTACAGAAGCTGAGTATGTGGCAGTGACCGAAGCTAGTAAAGAGATGATATGGCTTCAAGGTTTGTTAGATGAGCTGGGGTTCAAACAAGTGAATAATATTTTGTATAGCGATAGTCAGAGTGCTATACATTTAGCAAAGAATTCGGCGTTTCACTCAAGAACAAAGCACATCGGTATTCGTTATCACTTTATCAGGTCTCTTCTAGAAGATGAAGTGTTAACTCTTAAAAAGATTCTTGGAAGTAAGAATCCAGCAGACATGTTAACGAAAACAGTGACGATTGACAAGTTGAAATTATGCTCAAGATCAATTGGTCTTAAAATGACAGAAGACTAGTTGAGGTTCTACTCCTTGGTGTGAAGACAGATTGAAATCAGTCTTCAAGTGGGAGATTGTTGGCAGATAATTAAGAAACATAAAGAAAAAAATAAATGGTTATTAAATAACCATGCATTACCATTGAAAATTAAAGGTGTTTCCAAATATAGGGAAAAATAACTAATGGTAATAAATATTGCAGGCTAAATTTTAAATGGCTTAGGTTGTTTTAGGAAAAACTATAAATTGAGCATTTCCTTCATTTGTATGTAATAATTTCAAGAGAAAATCTGAGAGAAGAAAAATAACTCAGAGAAAAGAGGGGTTGTGTTTTTTTGCACTTTGGTATAAATAGACATTTTGTTTATGTAATTTATTTCTCCCTCAAATTTGATTAAATAGAAAATTTGCATTATTTTCTTAACATGATTTTGGCATGCATTCCCAAATTAACACCATTTAGGGACTGTTTGGTTGAACTTCTTGGAATGGGTTGGAATAGATTTAGAATCCATTCCATGGTTTTATTTATTTGGTTGGACTATTTAAGTATGGAATCTCAAACCTGGGGGAGTTCACTCCACCTCATTCCCTTGAAATCTCATACCCACCTCCCCCTAAGGATTTATAATCCATATTACCACTCAAGTATGATAATTCATTCCATGATAAAACCAAACAACTTTAGATTGGTATAGGAATATAGAATCCATATATACCACCCAATTATGAGAATCCATACCAATCCATTCCAACTTAGTGAACCAAACGACCTCTTAAAGAACTATTTTAAAGGGTTATCTAATACTCCGGGGCGTTTGTTAGCAAGATCCAATTATAATTCAAGTTGACAACATAAGAATTAAATAAATTTACATATCTTGAAACAAATACCTACATTTATGGTTCATTTACGTCACTAAGCTATTTAAAGATTTTCTTCAAGCCAATAATTGGCCAATTAAAAAATTAGACTACATTAATATCATAGTGTTATTATTTTAACCAACGGTCGTGTTGCTCGTATCATTTAAGAAAAGTAGGTGATTCTACCAATAAGTGGAAGCTAGATACCAATTACAATTAGCACGAAAATAAAGCTAGTTGACTTTAGTTTTCTAAGTATACGGCATATAATCTATCGTCTAGTTCTTGGCAAAATATCACCTTTGTAGCTTGCACTCTCCTTTGACGTTCTTTGATTTTGGACATAAACTTTCTCTGTCAAAATTTCACTTAAACTAATTCTTCCTTCTTTTAATTTGGTGTCTCTTTCTCTTTTTTGTGTGCTTGGGACTTGGGAGGAATATCATGGTCCACATGTCTTAGAACCTCAAAGCATGGCTTGTGAATTAAATTGCGTTCAAACAGTTCAGTTTATCGAATTTTCATTAATCAAAACTCAACAAAATTTAGTTTAGGTATAAAAATAAGGGTAATGATATATGTACCTTTTAGGGCTCTATATAAGCATTATATATACTTTCTAAAATGGAATTAAGTTTGGAATTCATGACAAAATCACGCAGATCGGTGTAATTAATGTTAATTTATCCTCATATTTCCTTTTTTTAGCTTCTTATACATAGTGCTTAGGGCTATGTTTATCAATTTCCTAAAAATAAACTTGGACAACCTTTACCTTTACTGAATTGGACTTATTTGAACTTAGCGTATCTTTCATAAACACGAACTTAATAGCCCTTACCCCAAATTATATTTCTCAAAATCAAGTAGACAAAAAAATGTCAATCTTATTTTTTGGAAACTAAAAATACCCAACAATATCAATTAATATCATGTATTTTTAAAAGCATTGGCTTAATCATACATTAGTAAAATAAAAAAAATAAAAAAAAATAAAAAAGAAAAAGAAAAAAATAAAGCAAACTATAAGTTTTGGGGTCATTTAAAATCCTAACACATCCTAAGTTAATAAATTTGAGCTATACTTTAAATTATGAAGTCATTTAATTTTACCTGTTATAAAGGGCATACCCTAAACAATATAGCATGTCTTTCTCATTTAGTATATATATTAATTAATATATTGTATTCAAATTAACGAAAGCAGTGACATCAGATCACATCGTTGCTAGTGCACCTAGTCAATGATAACTATAGTTGTGGCTGGGAAATCAAAGCCGGCAGTAGAAATGAAAGCTGATTAGCAGGTTTGGAAAATCTTATCCTATTTATATTTTTGAATTATAGGTGGCCTAAAATGTTTGTGACATATATACTGCTAAACTTAAAGGACCAACTCAACAAAAAGTTTAAAATGATAGTTAAACGATTCTAAGATCGGTTTATTATACTTTATCATGTCCTTCATGTGAATGCGGTTTGAGCCCCAATTAATATCCAACACAAAGTTAAAAGATCAACTCAACCAAAAATTAAGCTTATGATTAAAACCCAAGATCGATTTGTATAATTTTCATATACCCTTATAGTTTCAAAAATTCAACATGTACTCGTAATGTTTGATAAAAATTCACACGATACCTTAAAAATTAACCATTAACTCTCACTCGAGTTTCCGCCAATCAAACAAAATAAGATGCAAAGCAACATACATTGGCCGCCGATGGTTGTGAAAATTTTAGCTTAGGAAATAAATGGGGATTTGTTAAACGTTGCCCGCAAATTTCCATATAAAGCCCACAAATTAGACTTGGTTTGACAATTATGCCCATTTCTAAAATTGTAGTCAAAGTGAACAAATCTCGACCTAAAAAATGTGGAGCCGTACTGGGTCGCCGGGGGAGACCGGAGGGCGGGCCGGTGATGCGGGGGACGCCGGAGGTACGTCGTCGTCGACAAAACAAGGTAAAGTACCGTTAAAATTGACGTTGTACGTAACGACATCTGAAAGAGGTGCCTGTGCAGTGGAGTCGCCGCCTAAATTGGACGCCACTACCGTAGCATGGGCGTCCAAGCCAGACGCCACAACCACCGTACCGGCGTCCAGCTCAGAAGCCAGAACCACCAGACAGGCGTCCTGGCCAGGCGCCAGTCCAATGGTTGTGGCAGCCCTGCCAGGCGCCATGTCCATGGCTCTGGCGTTTCTGCCAGATGCCGCCCTGCAGTGTATTTTTTTATTTTTTTATTTTGTGGTTTTTTTTTTTGTTTAATTTTTTTTTTTAAATTGAAAATTCGAAATTGTGTTAAAAAAAATTTTGAAATGGTTTTAAATTTGGAAATTCGAAATGGTTTTTTTTAAAATTACGTTTGAAAATTCGAAATGGTTTTTTTTTAAATTAAGTTTGAATATTCGAAATGGTTTTTTTTAAATTAAGTTTGAAAATTCGAAATGTTTTTTTTTTTAAATTCGAAATTGTATTAAAAAAAATTTGAAATGGTTTTAAATTTGAAAATTCGAAATTGTTTTAAATTTGAAAATTCGAAATGGTTTTAAATTTGACAATTCGAAATGGTTTTAAATTTGAAAATTCGAAATGGATTTAAATTTGAAAATTCGAAATGGTTTTAAATTTGAAAATTCGAAATGATTTTAAATTTGAAATGGCGAAATTGTATAAAAATAAAATTCGAAATGGTTTGAAAATTCGAAATGGTTTTAAATTAAGTTTTTTTTTAAATTAAATTTGAAAATTCGAAATGGTTTTTTTTCTTTTATTTTTGGTTTTTTTTTTAAATTTAAAAATTCAAAATGTTTTTTTTTTGAAATTAAGTTTAATAATTTTATGTTTTTATTTATGATGTGGAAATTAGATTTGTGTTAATATATATTATTATGTTTTAATTGTTTATGTGTATGAATACTTTTATAAATGATTGTGTTTCAAATTTGTATGTGTATGAATAATATTATACATAATTATGTTTTTAATTTTGTGTTAATTCTGTGTAAATATAGAAAGTAAATGTATTATCCGTTAAATGTAGAAATGAAATTTACAAATTAAAAATGTAGATATTAATTATGTGTTAATGTTGTGTTAAATGTATTAATTTAAGCTTGAATTAATATTTATTATAATATATAATTGATGCAGGATTATGGTGGAGACGGAAATAATTACAGTGGGATATTTGGACATGATGGTCCATTTGAAGATGCTCAACAAGGGATTGATTGGGCAAAACAGGTTGCAATTACAGCTGGATTTTGCTTGGTAGTAGTAACTCATAAATCTCAACGGGATGGTAGAATGGATCGCATTTTGAGATGCGACCTTTATCGCAAAAGAGAAGAAAGAGATTTCCATACAGCCACTCAGTTTGATACAAAGCGGAAAGGTTGTGGGTGTGAGTTCAGAGTAAAGGTTCGACAACTACGGAGCCGCCACCTCTTTCCCTTGCCGCCTCGACATCGTCATAAATAATTTTTTGTGGGCTTTATGTGGAGATTTGCGGGCAATGTTTAGCGATTCACAATAAATGTACGCTCACGGCCCGTTTAGTAAACACAACATGGTTGAAATAATAAATTACAACTTATGATCTGCTTCTCTATATGTGAAATAATAAGGTTGAGCAGTCTAAAACATATGCGATTAATTAAGTAATATAATGTAGTTTCCAGCTCTTATATAAAATAATAATAATGTCTTTAATAAGTAAGAATTTTTTTTTTTTTTTTTTTTGACAAGTAAGATAGATAATGTCTAATAGCTGCTAGCCTAATTAATACTTCTGTAATGAGAGATTGTTATATACCTCCGGGTGCACGGTACACCCATGAGCATTTTGTTCTCATTTTGATAATTGTTTTTTATTTAATCATCAAACGAAGAGCAAAATCTAATTTTGAGTTAGTTGGGTGCATGATACACCCGGGTATGTATAAAATATTTCACCGTAGAGATCATATTCCTAATTTGATTAAAAGCCTTTATGACGTTTTCTTTCCTTGTGCTGAGCTCTTAGGCAATACAATTAGCATAAATTTGCAAGTCATACACTTAATATCTTCGTAATAGGATCGGAGTACATTAATATGCACGTGCCCTATAATATAATCTTAGATATTAAAGTAGCATTATATACAAATACTTTCTCGATTTGTTTTTAAGTAAATACATTACAATTAAAAAAGAACAAAAAAATATATATATAATCAATGTTGTCGTATATAAGCTACTCCATTAATTTAAACTCATCAGCTTTATTGCTGCAACTATATATTGTAGCAATAAATTAATTTAAAGAAGCATAATTTTAGATACGACGTAGTATTAAGTTTGCACCAAATTGAGGACGAAGGGTTCCACGGCTACTAGTAGGAGCATGCTCATAAGATGGTGAGAGGTCTAAGGAAAAACGTTGCAAAATCATTGCCAACGCCATTTTAGCCTGCATCATCGCGAAATTCGATCCAATGCATATGCGAGGCCCCCATCCAAATGCGAAGAAGCACATCTTTCCTCCGGTTGCATTCGAAATCCCTTGTGAAAATCTATCTGGGTTAAACTCCTTTGCATCAGAACCCCAATATTTTTCACTTTGATGAACATCAATCAGTGATAATTTGACTTGTACACCAGCTGGTAGAATTGTATCTCCTACTTTCATTTCATGGGAAACTTTCCGTGTAAGTGAAGGTACTGGTGGATATAGTCGTAGAACCTCGTGAAGTATCATGTTCACCTAGACAAATTAAAGCCCAAGAAACGACGACATATATATGTACTGTTAGATACAAGTGCGAGTATATTTATCCCTTAACTTGTTAATTGAAAGACGAAATGATGACCAAAATGGGTTAGAATGTACCCTTAAAAAGGTAAAAAGACCTAAATGGTTTGTAACCAACCTTTTTTTTTTTTTTTTTGTGTTTCACCTGGTTCATCCTTTGGGCTAATCCGGATTTAGGGATCAGTTTTGGGTTGGTTAATAACCTACCTGCATGAGCTACTAAGATCATATTTTCAATTGATTTTAAGATTGTACCTCACTTTAGCTATGTTTGTGGACTTTCTCTCCTCTATTCTTAGCTTAACAACATATTAATGGGTAGTCAAAAATCATCCTTTGCCTAAACAATTTTTTATTAAAAAAAAAAATACTATGATCTCATTTTTAACAATGTAAAATTATGAATTAACAGGTTATTATTTTGTGATGACAATCAAAGATCTATCTTTAAACGTACATTTAGGTTGGGTTATTTCATGCATGACTAGCAAGTAATTTTAACTTATCTCATCCCAAATAAATTTTGTTAATTCTAATGGTTAAAGTAGTGATACTATTTTAGTATAGCAACCCAACTAATTATGAATTTAAATAGTCAATTTGCTCAAAATTATAGAAATGTATAGTAAATACCTTTTTCAGCTGATTTAAGCCATCTAAATGAGGTGTATCATGGCCGATAATCGCGATAATCTCCTCTCGAGCTTGTTCTTGCCAATTTTGGTGTTTGCTTAACAAAACAAGGGTCCATGCCAACAATGTTGAAATGGTTTCTTGTCCAGCAATATAGAACATTTTGCACTCTTCAATTATTTCTTTCATACCCATTTTAAAATGTTGTTGTTTGTTATTTCCATGTAAAAATTGATGATCTTGTATTCCTTCTACATTTGATTTGAGTAATAACCCTAGCAAATCATCTTTAGCTGCTTCTCCATTATTCTCCATTGCCTTTTGCCTCCTTCGAATCATCTCTTTTAGCAATGACTCCATTTCATGGAGAATTTCCGCCTCCCTTTTGTTTGTTTTCGTTGGGAGAAACCTAAAAACCGATAAAAAGGGTTATTAAACTCAGCCAATAGCTAGTCAATACATTTAGTTACATCAAACACGACACAACATGTATATGTTTAATTCTTAGCCATGCGTCCATGTATATATAATTGTTATGGCCTATTTGGTAGGAAATAGTTACAGTTGTAGTTATCGAACTTATCAATGTAAAGGGTACACGTACATTATTTTAGTAAGAAAAGTCAAATATTAATTAATGTGTATAATAAAGTTAGACAACTAACCAATAACCAACCAAATTAATATCTATCAATGCAATTACGTACCTAGATCCGGGGATATAAACTGACTGTATGGATTTAGTAGTTATTGAGATGTGTTCTCTAAGAAGTTCAAACACTCTCCTTCCTTCTTCAAAACTACTCCCAAATGCTGCACGAGAGATTGCGTCTGCAGATAGATTGTGTAAATACGACCAGATTTCGAGCTCACTCGATCCTGTTTTCAATGTCATCTTCTCCCATTCTTGTATCATGGTGTTACTACTCGCTTGAAATGCTGGCACCATATGCTAAAACAATTCCAAAATCATAATAAGCAATATAATTAATTGAATAAAACCTCCCTAATTCCAAAATAATATAGAAATATGTATTCCAAATCTAGGTTTAGTTGTAGGTTTTATATTATTACTCCGTATTATATACTAGTAATCTAGTAGTAGTATACATACTTTGTATATGACTATAATCAATACAGTCAGTTATTAACTAGATTTAAAATCTAAGATCAAATCTCGCTTTATGATCTACTCTTTGTGCCTCAATAAATCTACATACACACGAAAAATATAAAAATACGATAAAAACGAACCTTTAGTTTCTCCATATGGAAAGCAGGGTTGAGCAATTTTCTGTCTTGAGCCCATTTTTGGCCTTCGAGCCTTGTTAAACCATTAGTAATCCTTTTTACAAATGGGTGTGGTATTATCTTCGTAAAATCATAAATCTTCATGAATATTTCTCTTATTTCTTCGGGTTTGGTTATAATCACCGTAGGTGTTGGTCCATCCCATACAAATGATTTTTCACCTACATGTATGCATGCCAAAAAAATATTCAATTATTATACACTTAAATATACCCTTAAAATACAAGGAATTAATTAATAGACCAAAAGTCAGGAAAGTAATGAGATAATATCGTATAATATATTTTTGGGAATTATATTATCTTATGAAATATTTGTTAGGATATATTATCCTGTATTATAGTCAAATTCTATCTTCCTAGATTATTGTTAATTCTAGGGTACTATATATTCCTTTGCAAGTTAATGAGAAAGGGGGCCATAATTATAAAAATTCTTCAGAAAGACAACACAAATCTACAATAGATTTAAGGTATTTCGTAATATGCAATCACACATAACATTTATAAAAAGACGAATGGAGTAATAAACATACCATAACTCTTGATGGTTTGAAGATGGAAAGGGAAGATCCGAGGGATATAATCATTGGAAAAGCTCTCCATAGGTTTGGAAGTGGTTTCGTTCACCATTTTAGCAATTTCTTTGGTGTTACCATGCAACACCTTGTAAGGGTGACCTTGTAATCCTTGCTTTGTAAGGCGTTTTTCGAGTGCTTTTGGCTTCAACCATATCCAATTCAATGTCTTCCAAACCCATGCTATGATGATAGTACACACCAAGGAGCTTGCAATTTTGCTTAAGGTAATCTCCATAATAATTACTCGTATATTCTACAATAATGATAATAAGATTTTTGTGTATCAAATTATAATGAGAGCGGAAATTAATTAATTGAAACAAACATGAGGAAGAATAATAATAATTACTCCATATTTAAGAGAATTGTTCTTTGAATTTTATGAGCACTACTATTCAATATTAATGCATTATTTTAATCATGACGTCACTACTTACTTGGATAATGTGTCTTAATGCAAGAGACGTCAAACACAAATTGGCTAAGTAATTAGAAATTTAGGGTTAAGACTCTTAAGAGTTCTAGACCAAGACATCAAGCATACTACGTTCATGCAATTTTGAATTTTCGATTTCTACAATTAATTAATTAATATGCTGTTATTGTCACCAAAACTCTAGAAATTGTTATATCAAGTGATATGATTAGATGTTTCAACTTTCTGAATTTGACTTTGTTGATGCTTATAATTATAAAAAAAAAAAAATAAATAAATAAAAAAAAAATTAAAAATTATGAAATGATACTGTAATATCGTTTTGTATTAACTTTTAAAGTGATTAATTAAGTAAGTGTTATTCTAGATGCGCAAAGGCATGTACTCCTAGGTATAGAGCAAGTGACTTAATGTGCAGTCTCTTAATTATCTGGGTTAGAAAAACTAATTTGCAATTTGGCAAATGAGCGTCGAGTTGAGTTTTAGTATATGTTCGATTTAAGCTTGAAAGAATTAAACGTTTGGCTTATCTTGAATGAGCATTTAAAATTCTTGTTCTAGTTTTACATGTTAATTGTTTGATTTTTTTAATCTTAGCTTGTGACTATGCTCATATGAATTTTAATTAGTCAAATTTGAGCCTGAACGGGACTATATATATAATCAAGCTTATTTGATAAACGAGTCTTTATCACTCAATTCTTTATCTTTTTTTTTTTTTTTTTTTTTTTTTAAAGTCATTTTAATAATAAAAACTACACCAACCTTGACATTTGGGAACCTTATACTTTTCAAATTACATATCTTTTTGGCTTCTTCATGCCGCTTATATTTTTATAAATAAATAAATAAATAAATTATTTTTTCTTATTTAGATGTGACTTTTATTTGATAATGGCGTTTGTTTAAGTCATGGTCATGACATGCATGAACCAACACTATGCGAGTCGGTGGTTTCATTACACGAAGTAATTGTCTTTTTTTGTCAATATTAGTGTGCAATGAGAAATCTTCAGATCATAATTGACTCAAATTCGGCGTGTGCACTTATGAGAAATTATTTTTTTGAGCCCCCAATCTAAATAATTTATTAACGGGTCAATTTTTATGAAGGCCCAAAAGGCCCAACTATTAGAAATGACAGCTTTTGTCCAAAGGAATTGGATCCACCAAGACTCTATACCTCAAGCGGCCTGCAACTTTCCAAAGAATGCCCTTCCGTTTGATTTGACAGAAAATATTTTTCTAGATTTTTTATTTTTTCATTTTTCATTATTTGGTTAGTGAATGGATGAAAATAGATCTTCCAATAGTAGAAAATGTTTTTCTTCTAAAAGGAAGGTATGCCATATTTTCCTCCATACTTCGTTCTTAAATTCCTTATATCTCCTCTTATCCGTCTTCTCCCTTCTACCCCTAGTTTTCCCTTCCTATATACTACATAATTTTTTGTAAAGAAACAAACAAATGAAAACTATTTTTACAATTGTGTTTACCCTTGAAAATTATTTTCCATGGAGAATCATTTTCCCAAAACATTGTGTTCCGCTAAAACAAACAAAGCCTATAAGAAAGCAAAATTCTAATTTATCATACATGTAGTAATAACTATGGATGATCAACTAGATTAGTTGGTTAAAGCTTTAAAGGGTGACACCCAAGACCTAAAATTAATCTTGTCTACATCATTTGTCTTTGAGGCCCTCTCTACATACACCTAAAAAAAAAGTAATAGTTGCATTATTTTGATTAATCTAATATATATATATGTATAAATAAAGTAGGCATTTTTGCAAAGCATTTGGAACACCACGTAAAAAATATACTTATTTCGATCAATAAGAAGAAAGATTTTGTATTTTATTTTTGAATTAAAAAATAATCTCGCCACCTAGATAAAAGTAACGAATTAGATTTGATATACCTAAAATTTTAATACCACGTAGATTATAATCCACGAATTAAATTATTTTAATGAAAAATAAATAAAGTAAAAATATAGGAAAAGATAAATTTATTAATTCAATACTACGAGTATAAGAAATCCAAAAAAAATTTATTAAAAAATATCTAAATGATAAACGCTTATAATAAAGTTTGATACCTATTATTATAAGATAAATTTTGATAGTATTTACGATAAGAAATACAAATTGTTCGTTAATTATAATTAACTTAAAATTTGTGATACCTACCATTATAAATTGACACATCATACGACACAAACAAAATCTCGTATCAATAAAAAAAACCCATCAAGCGAATTTTGTTTTGTATTTTATTTTTGAATTAAAAATTTATGTCGTCACCTAAATAAAAGTAACGAATTAGATTTGTTATATTTAAAATTTTAATGCCACGTAGATTATAATCCACGAAATAAATTATTTTAATGAAAAAAATAAAGTAAAAACATAGGAAAAGATAAATTTATTAATTCAATACTACGAGTATAAGAAACCCAAAAAAATATACTAAGAAATATTTAAATGATAAACGCTTATAACAAAGTTTGATACCTATCATTATAAGATGAATTTTGATATAGTATTTATAATAAGAAATACAAATTGTTCGTTAATTATAATTAAACTAAAATTTGTGATACCTACCATTATAAATTGACACATCAACGACACAAACAAAATTTCGTATCAATAAAAAACTCCATCAAGCGAATTTTGTGTTATTAATTTTGTGTTAACTTTTGGTCATCAATAGCCGGGTAATTTTTAGCTTAAATTTTAAAAACCTGTGTTTAAATTAGTATTTCTATGTTTACCAATACTGTTAAAACAATGATTAGTATTTCCATTTAAACATAGGATTTTAATTTATATCAAAGAGGTTGGTGATTCTATCGAATATTAAAGATTTTATATTACGGAAAAATATCATATTTACAATTTATTTATAGTTAATAAATTCATTATAAGTTATAGTAAAAAAATAAAAATATTAAACTTTTGTAATTTTGTCTGAGATTATTAAATATAATAAATCAAATAATTAAAAATATTAGATGAAAAAACCGTGCATCACTTTAGATGCACATCTTTTTTTACATAAATCTCATGAAAAGATTATTTTCTTAATTTAACCCTATAATTTTATACAATTTTCAAGAGTGATTTTCAAAAGTTTATTTAATAATAATAATAATAATAATAATAATAACAATAATAATAATAATAATCTAATCTAATATATATAAATAAAATAGGCATTTTTGGAGAGCATTCGGAGCGCCACGTAAGAAATATACTTATTTCGAACAATAGGAAGAAAGATTTGTATTTTATTTTTGAATTAAAAAATTATGTCGTCACCTACATAAAAGTAACGAATTAGATTTGATATATCTAAAATTTTAATGACACGTAGATTATAATCCACGAATTTAATTATTTTAATGAAAAAAATAAAGTAAAACTATAGGAAAAGATAAATTTATTAATTAAATACTACGAGTATAAGAAATCCAAAAAAAATATACTAAAAAATATTTAAATGATAAACGCTTATAATAAAGTTTGATACATATCATTATAAGATAAATTTTGATTGTATTTATGATAAGAAATACAAATTGTTTGTTAATTATAATTAAATTAAAATTTATGATATCTACCATTATAAATTGACACATCATATGACACAAACAAAATTTCGTATCAATAAAAAAACCCCATCAAGCGAAATTTGTGTTTATTTTTGGTCATCAATGGCCGGGTAATTTTAAGCTTAATTTTTAAAATCTTATGTTTAAAGTAGTATTTCTAATTATTACTTACATCATATTAATTTGGGATACTCAATGATTATATGTTTATGTTTTATTTACTAAATGTTTATTTACATGCAAACCTAACACATCATACAACACAAATAAATTTCGTATCAATACAAAACTCCATCAAGCGAATTTTGTGTTAGTAATTTTGTGTTAGTTTTAGGTCATTAATGTCTGGGTAATTTTTAAAACCTTATGTTTAAATTTATATTTGTAATTATTAGTTACATTGTATTTATTTAGGATACTTAACGGTTATTTGTTTATGTAATGACATACGATTAGATGTTATATACATAATATATGGATGGTTTGGTTATTTTTGGAGATGATGAAAAAATTCCAATGCATAGATTTGATTTTATATTGTGGACGAGGTTGGTGATTCTATCGAATAAAAGATGGTAAAATAATGATTTAGGATTTAAGTTATTAAAAATTTATCATTTCACAATAAAGATTTTATATAACGGAAAAAAAAATCATATTTAAAATTTATTTATATTTAATAAATTCATTATAAATTACAGTAAAAAAAATAAATGTTAAACTTTTGTAATTTTGTCTGAAATTATTAAATACAATAAATCAAATAATTTAAAATCTTAGATGAAAAAACCGTGCATCGCACGGGCTTCCATCTAGTTTTCCAATATTTTGGGGTTTATCAATTTGACCATGAGTTTTCATAAATTTATAATAAATAGTTTAGTTTTGTAGTCGGGATCTCATTAGAGAACAATTTTTAAAGCATATGAAAATGGAGATATTAGTGTTTAAAAATATTTATTAAACATACGTAATGGCTCTCTCTACACTGTACACACATGCGTGCACACATACGCACACATAAAGATGATGGCTTTGGGTCGTGCCTCGTGCAGGCCCACGTGCTTTGGGGTTAGTTAGGCCCGACCCATAGCTCGGCCACGAGTTTCATGCCAGGCCATGACGTGCCGAAGTTTTCAAAAGGTTGGCCCGTGCACGGCCTAGGCCCACGTGCCATCGTGCCGGCCTAACGTGTCTAAGCAAAATTGCATTGATTTTAGCATGCTTTGTCATGCCGGGCCCGGCTGTACCGTGCCTTATCATGTTTTTTCCAAGTAAAGGCAGCCCACGGCCCACATGCACAAAACCGTGTCGTATTTTTTTCGTGTCCATATCGTGCCGTACTTTTTTTGTGCCGGGCTTTGGGCTGGCCAGGCCCAGTGCCTTCTTTACGTACACACACTCGTATGTACGTACTTTAAAGTAAGAAAAACAAAAAGGAATCCAAGAGAGCACTCAGTCACGCACATACACGTACTTATATTAAAGTAAGAAGAACAAATAAAGGATCCAAGAGAGTATAAAATTTGGTGAGATTTGTCTTTTGTTCCTTTATAGTTTATTTTCTTAGAACTTTTATATGATGTTAGGCATATGACATGACTTTTATAGAGAGTATATTTTAGGAAAACTACTCACAGATTAATTAGTAGAGAATGACTTTTGAATTAGGTTTCGCATATCACATTTGCAAATTGCTAGAAGTTTCTCTCTAAACTCACATCTACTAGTCATATCCATAAAGACACAAAGCCACCCAATAATGAATGAAAACCTTTATTTAGCAAATAAAAAAAATAAAAAAAATTGAACCACCTAAAAATGAAGTAAAAGGGTGTGGTGGGCTCTACTTCTACATCCTAACTTAGTTAACTAAATTACTTCCAAAAAATATAGTCACTTTCTCTGAACAAATCACATATTTAGAACCATATACATCTTTCGTATATATTCGAGATTAATAAAACTCTCATCTACTTAAAGTTAACATATTGTTAGTGAACTACGTAACTTTACTGTATCAACCCAAAAATTCCATGAGAGCGAGATAGAGGGAATGTATGAAGGTAGGACATATCCATGTATAAGAATCAAAGAATGACATAAAATCTCAACCATATGTAGTGATCGAAAATGCATGACAAGGACACAATTTAAGTATGAACTCTATGTAGCAACTTCAGGTGCAAATAATCTAAGAAAATAGAACAACCATGCTAATTTATGCACCAAGTATAATCCAAACTACTGCAGGTTGGGTTAGTTGGCCAACTTAATCATCTTAAACACCCACTAAACCCTCCCAAAACTCGAAAACACAAAAATAAAAATAAAAATTCCTACTTCACTTTCCATTATTATTTTGAAAATGACACTAAATATTGTAAACATGAAACTTGATTTGCTAATACATCTCTGACAAATCCATTTAACAGAACCATACCCAAATCCTAACTACTCTTATAAGCTCAATTACATAAAAGATTAGATAATAATTTGTTGATTTAATTTAATAACTAATTTGGTGATTTACGTAAATAAATAATGAACATAATAAATATAATTAAATTTGTTAGGCCAACAGTTATTGTAGGAAATTCCCTTTACGTCAATTTCAAAATCCATCCAATCTCACCAATTCCTCTTAATATTATGGGTAATACATAACCTTCTAAGATACCCTTGTTATCAAAGCAAAGGTTTTGTTGGGTTGTTGGTCACCATCTTAAAACCCAACTTCACCTTCCTCTCTTATTCTTCAAATTTCACTCTTTCTTCAAATGCTACAAATGAATTCCTCTGATCATCAACTCATTAATAATAATAATAATAATAATAATAATAATAATAATAATAATAATAATAATAATTCGACTAATCCTCGAGCTTCTTTAGCTCGTCGAAAATAGCTAAGCTAGCTAGCTTAGCATTCATTTTTATTTTTTCCTAGATGGGGTTTTCTAATCATGTACATATTCCACTTTCATCATCAAGTTTGTTACGTGGTGAAACACGAGGAGAAGGTGGAGTAGATGAGACCGCGCATGAAGCCCTTTTTACAAGTAGTAATGATCAAATAAGGCTGGTTAGGGAAATTCCGGCTTCATTTGTTGTAAGGATGGCAATGAGGGTATCGCGAGCAAAGTGGTTTACATTCCTTAGAAGGGTTTTTCATTACCAAAATGGATCAAGATCTCACCTTGGAGAAAACCCTTTTAATTCTTGTAGTTGGATGATGCTTGAATTTCTAGCACTTGTTATTCAAATATGTGTTACTTTGATTACACTATGTTTTTCTAAGGAAGAGAGGCCTGTTTGGCCTATGAGAATATGGATTGTTGGGTATGATTTTGGTTGTGTTATGAACCTTTTTATCCTATATTGGAGGTATAGGCATTACCATTTGGTACAAGGAAATAATGGGCTAAACATTCTTGATTTGGAACAACAACGAAACAATGAAGAACCAAGGTACTTTTTATGTCTAATTCAAAATTACTTATCAAGTACATCACATTTTATTATTTTGTTGCATACTTAATTACTTAGTCTTGTCTAGTGTCAATGCAAGAAATTAAATTTAAAAGAATTGTACTTGTAATAGTTTTAGATAATATTATTAAATCCATGGATAGCATGCATATGTTTAACTTTAATGATATTTTATGATTAGTTCATGATTACATGTGGATTTACTTTAATCTAAATAATGTACATGCCATACCTACTAAATGCATGCAAGCACATATATAAAACATCATTACATGTTATCTTAATTAGTTTATAGATTAGTATGCAAAAATAACACATTTTAAGTTAATAATCTTACAAACTTTAATAAGATTGATGTGGTACAAAGTATGCTGATATATTATTGGTGTTTATACATGGTTTTGGGCAGGGGCTTGCATTTGGTGAACAGATGCAGGGCATCTCTAGACTTGTTCTTTGCAATGTGGTTTGTGATGGGGAATGTATGGGTTTTCGACTCGCGATTTGGATCCTTCAACCGAGCTCCAAAGCTTCACATCCTTTGCATAATCATATTGTCTTGGAATGCCATAACTTACTCCTTTCCTTTCCTTCTTTTTCTTCTTCTTTGCATTTGTGTTCCATTAATTAGTAGCTTCATTGGCTATAATATGAACTTGGGTTCTGCTGAAAAGGGAGCATCTGATGATCAAATATCTCAGTTACATTGCTGGAGATATAAATTGGTTGAGACCAGTTTAGGTGCTGGGAATTCCTCCCCTACTAAGGACAATCCAGTAAGTTCACCTCCTTTCATTATTGTTCGTCTCATTTACTATTCATACATGGCATGTTGTCTAGTTAAAGTCTTAAAGATGCGGTTTATTCACCTGATTTTACTTATTTGATCTTATTAAATCATATAAAAACCTATTTTAGCTGTAAATTAAACTTTGGTAATCCTTATTAACCCTTATCATTGAAACCCTGGTTTTTTTTTTTTTTTTTTTTTTAAGATTTTTTTTTTCATAAAAAAAAATTGAAATAAGTGAAAATAATAAGGAAACTGAACCGAACTTAAAACTTTGACAACCATGCATGAACTTAATGATATACGGGTCGGAGTATAAGAAAAAAAAAACACAGAGTCTGCCGTATTTAAAAAAAAAAAAAAAAAAAAAAAAAAAAAAAAAAAAAAAAGCTTCTCTACAAAAAGAATCTTCCACAAATTTCTTGTACATATTTCACCTTAAGATATCTTTTTTTTCCTCAACTTAAATAAATACAAAGTAATATTAGTTTTTAATCAGTAAAAATTACTTTATTCACTAAAAATCAATATTATTATGTAAAAATCAGTCTAAATTAGGTGAAGAAAATGGGATCTTTATTAACTTGTGTGTTATTAGTTACTTGATAATTAGCACTAAAATTAATTAAATGCTTAATTAATGTTGCAGGAGTGTTGTATATGCTTGACAAAATACAAGGACAAAGAAGAGATAAGGCAATTGCCATGTTCACATATTTTCCACAAAAAATGTGTGGACCAATGGCTTAGGATTATATCATGCTGTCCTTTATGTAAACAATGTTTAGATTGATCAAAGCCTTTATATATAGGTTAATTGTTGATATATTGTTACAAAATACTAACGAGAAACTATACACCCTTTTTTTCTTTATAATAGCTTAATTATATGAAGTATATTATAAAATGGGGTATACACTACTTTCATTGTACAACTACTTTTTCACCATATATTGTAAAGTAAGAGTATATATAGTATATTATATAGATTGTCTATAAATTTATGAGGAATGTAACAATTTCATCATGAAATCCTCTTATATACGAGTATATGTATACAAAAGTTAATGACATCTGTTTTTTTTTTTTTTTTTTTTTTTTTGGGTGTGTGTCTTTAAAGCTTTATTTTTTAAGTTCATATTAAAGGTTTTACAGTTACTTTTGTTTGTGTGGTTAATAAAACTACAAAATTGATTTTCATCATACAGTTGAGTGATTATATCGAGCATTTCACGAACTAATAATTATCTCATTCACTTTTGTTGTATCTATTTGGAATCTTGTAAGACAAAAATAGATAAATCAAAATTCTTCTAACCACATAATTTTCAATTTATATAGCTAGGGGTTTTTAATTTGGTTATGCAAGTCAGGGGGCAAAATAGACTAATCCAAAACTAGTCAACCTTCTAATGTGAGTGTTTGGTTGACAGAGGATTGATATACAGAGATTTGAGTCCAAAAGGTAAATTTTGAAAAGCTAGTAATAGGAGATTTTTGGTAAGAGAGATTTGTGGTCATTGAAGCCTTTGAAGGAAAAATGACTATTCTATTCTAAAGTAGATCTAATTTAATTACTAACCTTTATCTAGTTTGCTCAAGCATATACTTGATATTAATTAAATTATGCATATTTCACTATTGGTCCTATAATACATTATCATCTAACAACTACTTTATACCAAATTAATTTACACACTTTTACACAAACATCTAATACAAGCAATTAGTCAAAATAACTCACACAATCTATTAGTCAAACTAGCTTAATCATACAAAAAGAGCTAACCTCTTGTCACCAAATAGCTTAGGCAAATATAATAGATAGAGCCTTAATGAATTTTCATCAATTATTATATCGATCTCATTCCAATTGGAATAATAGGCAACGTTCTCATGATCTCTCTACATTTTTTTTTTTTTTTTTGAATAGTATGTAAATTTAATTCATTAACAATCACCTCTCTCTACATAAGAATAATATTTTGCATTGTCTATTTTTTCGTTATATACATCTAATTATTTCCCTGCAATCTTTTCTCCTTCAATTTCGATCTTTGATTAGCTTTTTGCATGGTGTGATGAGCAAAATGTCTCCTATGGCTATATTCCAATATAATTGTAGCTCCTTTTTTTAGAGGGAAAAAAATAGCTCCTAACTTCCTTAGTATTCTTTATGCAACATCAATATTATTATTTCCTTGAAGATTTAAAGTATGATTATCCAAAGTACAAAGAATGTGATTAATTAATTAAACATCTTCCTAAAGATGAATATCTTTAATTATACATAAAATATTGAAAGTTTTTTTTTAATAAAATGCCAAATATATTCTTTGTCACCAAAAAAGAGCGACATATTCTACTAGTATATTTCTTATTTTTTTTGCATTACATTTGCTGGAAAGAGGAAGTACGAATCACATTGCTTTATTTTGCCCATCTTAGTGGAAAATTTCCCATATCCACTTCGTCACATGATATAATGTGGAGAATTATTGCTTTAATTATGCAAAATTATATTATGGAAGACAAATCTTATATGCTTGCGTTAATGGGACCATGCACCCTTTAGTTTAAACATTGGAATCAAAATATTACATATACCCTTAATTTATTTTATGCATGTACGTGGCAACCTCCATAATTAAAATAGTAATTCGGGTTTATTCTCCTGGGTCGGAGCTGAGATTGGATTTATATTATCTAACTACTTAACTAACATTTCTTATGTTAAGTTTGATTCTTTCAATATGTGCTTATGGACACTTGTTAAGTCAACTCTTGTTTATATAATTGAAAAATCAAATAGTTCATCCTTTGGCCTTGTGAAATTTTGTATATACACTCAGGTTTTAAGTGCATGTACCCAAGATTATTTTAAGTCATCATTTATTGCTCATTTGATGATTAATTAAATAAGTAAAAAAAATAAAAAAGTAAATATACTCTTTGGTGCACCGTGCACCTGGATGTATATTATAATCTCATCAGATTGAGCTCAACATTCTCGGTCCATCGCAAACCACAGTGCATATAACAATAAAAGTATCTAATACATTCAAATTAGTACGTATTTATTTGAGGATACATGAGAAATTTACATGTAAATCAATGTACGTAATTACTAATGTTTAATTAAATTGATTTGATGACTTAATAACATTTTCCTATATTTAATTATTAATCTAAAACATCGGGATGTCAATCGGATGCATATATATTTATTCATCTCGTACGTAATTATCATTGCTCTTGCTGATCTATTTACAAAGAAATAAAAAATTATGTTGGATCTTTTAGATTTTACAGATTTATTGGTCTGGTCCAATTCGATTAGATTCTTTTTTTTTTTTTTTGGTGTGCGCGCTCCAAACCGATGTTCTTGACCTTCTTAGAAATCTTGACATCTTTCTTAAGATTTGAACCTATAACTCATGGTACATAGGCCTTCAATCAGAGTTCAGTCCTAATCACTTAGGTAAAAAACTCACTAATACGAATTTCGTATTCTATCAATTTATCATTGTTTTCTTTACACCCAAAAAATATTGTGTTTTTTTTTTTTTTTTTTTTTAACAGGACCAAATAATATTGTTAGATCTATGATCATTTTGGATTTTGCTGATTGATTCTGGCATTGATATCACATAATCTGAACTGATTTGCTGTAAAAAATAAAAAAATTTAGAAAATATCAATGACAGATTGTCAGGCACTTTTTAATGGTAGAGCTGACTGTAGTAGACGACGCCGTTTGGAGGAGGACGAGAAGTTCATGCAGCACGTGCAACGTAGAGTCAAAAAATGGAGTAGTTATTTAATATTTATCGTCTAGCGAGGAAAGCAAGTGACTCCCATACCCCCATAATTGCCCAAATTTACAATTTTGCCACTCTCTTATATTCAATCAAACGTCAAATTTGGAAAATAAACACTAAAGAAAGCCCAATTATATTGACAATATGGGACCTTTATGTTTCCAAAATAAAGATAGAAAAATAGTCAATCCGAGGTAGCAAACGAGTCACTTCAATTGAATTCGATTTACATTGTATACTACGATTAGATTGAGTCAAATTAAATAAGATCATATTCGATTCTATTAACATACTATGTATTCATTATATGTAATTCGATTATTTCGTATTGTTTATATTTAATTCGGTCATTCAGGTCAGGCTAATTTCACCAATCAAAATAAAATCCTATAATTCCTATTGAATCCTATAACGAATTCATATACTCCGCGTCATCAACATTTAATCGGGTAATTTATTGCAATTATTAGTCTTATATACTATGTGCCATTCATAGTCGGGTCATTCGGGTCAAGTTAATTTCACCAACCAAGGCAGTTGCTCTTGCTCCTTGCTTCCCTCGTGAATTCTGATTTGTCCAACCTCAAATTTGACTCTGCTTATATAAAAAAAAAACCCAAGAACAACTCTCGATTTCCTTACCTCTTATTTCTCTCTCTTCTCTTCTTTTTCTCTCTCTCACAAACTGATTATTTTTCAAGAAGAGAAACATGAGCGATCTGAGGTCAAAATTCCTAGATGTTTATCAAATTCTTAAATCTGAGCTTCTCAATGATCCTGCTTTTGAATGGACTGACACTTCTCGCCAATGGGTTGACAGGGTACCTATTAATTTCTTTAATTTCACTTTTTGTTCCCTTTAATTTGCAATTTAATTTTGTTTTTATGGGGTTTTGATGAATTTTTTTTCTAGAGGATTATCTACCTTTTTTGTAATTAGTCAATAGTTTCTTGTGTTTACTGATAGATTAATCTGTTTTAGATTGATTAATTGATCTGGGTATTTTTTGTTTAATTTAAACTATTCATTACTCTTGTTTTTGTGTAGCAAATTGCATGATTTAGCTTTTGATTAGTTTTATTTAATGTTTATGTTATTTATTGACGCAATGTGTTTCAATTAGCAAATTAATATGCCTAATTGTCTGATCTACAGTCTTTGAGAAACCATTGAAAATCATAGCATTTATGTTAGTCTATGTTTGGTTAATTAAAAATATTAATAATATTTTGAATTTTTGTTCTTAAATATGTTCCAATAAGTTGTAGATTTTCTTGAGTTTCCATTTTTAGAACTAGATTTATAAATTATCATTAACATTAGTAAATGAAGTACGCTAGATAATGCAAGGTCATCCAAGTTATAGCACTTTGCCTAAGAAAAACTTGCTTAGATTTTGGTGTACTTTAAACAAGCTATCCTTTCTACCTCGTGGCGTACCGTTTAGCATAGTTTAGTGAACCTATCACTGTATTAATTCATATCTAATCTGAAGAATAATCCGATCAACAGTTAACTTCTGAAGCCACTTAGAGCAGCCTTAGTTGTACCGACTTAACATGTCCATAATGTTGACACCCCTGCCTCCTGGTTCACAGATTTGAACCTAATTATCGTCTCTTAAGATGATTTTAGTTAGACTTCTCTATGTATTTAATCATGTCTTCTAGCAATTTCGAGTGCTGATGCTATTGAATCAAGAATGTGAGACTATTTGCATAGGAAATCATAAGATATAAAGTGGGGTTCTTGGGTTTTAGAGTTTTGGTAGTTAAAGTTTGAATGCAATTACTAAACCTTTTTGTGCCTAATTGTGAATAAAGAAGTAAAAAATAACTCTGTAAAATCATTGAATTTTAAACTGCCTTTTTCGTTTTTTGAAATAATATTATGGTGTCGTATATATGGTTCTTACATGCTCTTTTTTTTTTTTTTTTTTTTTTTTTTTTTTTTTTTTTCCCCTGCAGATGCTGGATTATAATGTTCCAGGAGGTGAGGAAGTTCTGTCCTTTACAATTTACTCATTTTTAAATAAATGCTGGGCCATGTTTGGAACATAAAGGATGTTTGGCATTTGATTCTTTGCTCTGTCTTGTGTTTGTTCTTTTGGAAGAAAAAAAAAAATTGTTTAAAATGTTTTATGGTCACCTTGATTTTTTTTTTTTTTATGATATTGAGGAAATAATTGTTTTATACGAAGTATATCTTATGAGTGACAAGAATAAACAAAAATAAAGATAATAATAAGTTCCTCTACTAGATTTATGATGTATCATTTTAAAAAATTTCACCGAATGATGTGATGGTTATGAAAATTTGAAATTCAAAAGGCAGTAAAAGCTTAAGATATGTCCTTCTTCCTTGTATACTTTGAAATTTATGTAGCTTAACTTTCAGAAGAACAAGATATTGAAGATATTAATGTCATAAGGAACAAGTAGAATATCTAATTTCAGAAGCTTGAGACACCTATATACAAACAACGCAAGCCTTAACCCAATTTTTTTTGGAATTCCACAAGTTGATTTACGTTACATTTTGGTGCTGATTTTGTGTCTTGCAGGGAAGCTAAATCGCGGGCTTTCTGTTATTGACAGCTACAAGCTGTTAAAGGAAGGAGAAGAGCTGACTGATGATGAAGTCTTTCTTGCTTCTGCCCTGGGGTGGTGCATTGAATGGGTATATAGATATGAATTTTCACTGAAGTTATGTAGCAGTCCCTTCTTTTGATCTTTTAGGGATATCACTAACAGGATTTTTCTATTTTCTGGTCCCTCTCTCTAACAGCTTCAAGCATATTTTCTCGTTCTTGATGACATCATGGATAACTCTCATACAAGGCGTGGTCAGCCTTGCTGGTTCAGAGTTCCTAAGGTTTGTTTCTGTTGTGAAAATGAGCCTTTTTATACTGCATTATAAGCTTGCAAAATCAGTATTTAATGAAAATTTTATCCTGTCAGGTTGGGATGATTGCTGTTAATGATGGAATAATACTTCGAAACCAAATCCCAAGAATTCTCAGGAAGCATTTTAGGGACAAGAAGTACTATGTTGACTTGTTGGATCTGTTTAATGAGGTAACGATGCTTTGTAAAGGGTTTCTAACAAGGAATAATTATTATGAAAATAAGAATAAGCTCTGATAAACATAAACCTTTTCCATCAATTATAGGTAGAATTTCAGACTGCTAGTGGACAGATGATTGATCTGATCACTACCATCGAAGGAGAGAAAGATCTTTCAAAATATTCATTGGATCTGTAAGTGGAAATGAAACAAATCTTCTTTTTCAGCTTTGCTTAATATAATACTCATCTAATAATATAAAGTTGAATTTTGTAATGCAGGCACCGTCGCATTGTTCAGTACAAAACTGCTTATTACTCATTCTACATTTCTGTAAGTTTTTTTCTGGAAAATATGCCATAGTGATTTTATAGCATGTTTTGGTAGACCGCGACTCTCCTCTTAAACTCTCAGTGGTTAAAGCAGGCTTTTGCTGTCATTACCCTGCTGAATGCTAAATAGTTTTTCAGAAAGTTAAATAATGTGAGGTTGCATCCTGTAAGGCTGTAATGAAAGTTAATTAGATCATATATATGCAGAAAAACATGAATGAGATTGGGATAGTTCCATAAAATTCATTCAATTGTTGATACTAGATAATGTCAACTATGTCTCACATGTTGCTCTAACATGCAGGTAGCTTGTGCTTTACTAATGTCTGGTGAGAAGCTTGAAGATCATGAAAATGTCAAAGACATTTTGATTAATATGGGAATATATTTCCAAGTACAGGTCAGTTGACAGAATAAAATAGATGAGTGTACCTCCAGTTCCTGTACCTTCTTCACAGAATTGCCGTTTGAATTTAGAATGATTGATTCCAATGTTTCTCCTTTGTAGGATGATTATCTTGATTGTTATGGAGACCCAGAATTCATTGGCAAGGTGATATACAAACCTGTTGCCTGCAATATGTTTTGATTTGTGTATCTGATTATTCGAAAGTCTTAATTTTATGATATTTACTCTTCAGATTGGAACTGATATTGAGGATTTTAAGTGCTCCTGGTTGGTTGTGAAAGCCTTAGAACTTTGTAATGATGAACAGAAGAAAGTCTTACATGTAAGTACTGTCATTCTCATGCAATTTTAAGTCACTGCCATCTTTTTGTTCTCATCCATAAATTGGTTTTCCAGGAAAATTACGGCAAAGAAGACCCAGCTTGTGACGCAAGAGTAAAAGAACTCTATAATGTGCTCGATCTTCAGGTTAGTGTTTTCCATTGTATAATGTTCTTTATCTATCTTGGATAAGTCTCAGTTGTCTCACCTATTAACTTTACCTATCCTCTTTCGGTCTTTCCTGTACTGAATACACTCATTGACTTTCTTAGGGTGCATTTGCCGATTTCGAGAGCACGAGTTATGAAAACTTGATTACCTCTATTGAAGCACATCCTAATAAAGCTGTACAGGCTGTCCTGAAATCATTCTTGGCGAAAATATACAAGAGACAGAAGTGAAGTCTTGGTGCTTTCGCCCTCAATTGATTCTTGATTTATTTTGTAATTGGTTTGTTGTGTTATGTAGGTGCTTTTGTAACTTAATTTTTCTGCAAAGACGGCTTATATTTATAAATGATCCCTTCCACTTGTGAAGGAGATCGCCTTCGTGTCTAAGTTTGTCTATATTTAAGCATCTTTAACGTGTCTGGATCAGTGATCACGTTCATTTTCTCTCTCGAGTATTGACCATCCCCAATCTCCCTAAAAGAAAAACCGAAAAAAGAAGTATGCACGAACACCCTATATGATGCACCACGGCAGAAATTAGAAGGCAGGAACACCCTATAGTCCTATACTATTCGTAAACCAGGAAGGCAGGAATTAAGAATGCTCTGCTCTGCAGTAGCTGTCATAGTTATGGCGGAGCCAACTCTACTAAAGCACAACATAGTGTTCGTAAAGGTATTGTTTTGGAAGAATTACAAAAGGTAGTTTTTGGGGTAGTCGGGTAGAGGTTGCACACTTGCACCGTAATATACAGTAACATTTACTTAACGCCTCATCAATATGTATACATATGTAACTGCTAATCTTTTTTTCGCTAACTTCCTTTCTGATATTGATAAATCTGAACTTGTCTTATTCTGACTAAATTACCTATCTGTTACTTTGCTGCATCAAGTTCTTGCCTGAAAACCAGTGAAAGTTTCAGTCTTCTGAGACTAAACTTTCTTCGCTCGTACCAATTTACCATGCAGACTTATCTAAACTAGTACTTAGTATAAGTTTATACTTATGCTGTTTTCTTGAAATCTGAAGTGTTACATATTTAATTATTTACATTGTTAAGTATTGTAATGTCTGTAATTCTACAAGTCTACTGCTAGAGAAGAGAACAATAAAGCGAAACGCAATGATCTTAGGCTATACATAGCTCTTAAGCATACATTAATGTTCAGGTGCATGCCCGATAGCATGTAGTTGCTATCAGAGATTTACAGTGATCCAGAACTCAGGAGAGTTTACTGAGTGGTTTTGGTGCACAACTGTAGTATCGCCGTTTCAAATTTCATTGATTCTAGTTTACTGAGTTGTTTTGGTGCAGTTAAGCTTTCATGTTCTATTAGCAGAACAGAATAACAGAACATGCAAATATGAATATGGAGTAAAAGGATATGAGGATGCAATCACCAAATTGCTGCAGATTCACTGACCGGTGATGAGCGTGTGAGAAAACACTTCTTAACGCTTATCATGATACTCACAAGCTTCGAGTACTCAATATTTGGGAGAAATTGTCCCTAAAAGGAATTTTTTTTTTTAAGTAACACCCTATTTCTTCTCCAATTTTATTATTAGGTTTGATGATTGATTGTCTCCAACATTAGAGGAAATTCCTTAAGGACAAAATACTGTGAACTCGAACTCGAGCCTTGTATGGGTAAATGGATCATGTTTAAAGACTTTGAATATACATTCTCCCATGTAAGTTTCCTATATAAATCTGCTGAAATGTCAAAATCTACAACAAAACATGACATTTTACATTGTATAGTGAAGTAAAACTCTATTATCTTAGCTTTAAATCTAAAATGATTCAAGTGATTGTATGTTTGTATCATTCTACTATACGGTTTGAAAATACAAACATTTGGTAAGATATATGAAGTATGTCATTTTACATTGTAGAGTCTAGTAACTAGTAAGTAGTAAGCAATCATGATCTAATTTAGAAAAATTTACATCATTTTACATGGCATGGTGAAAATAACAAAGTTAAGTATTTATCTAAACAAATATGATACGCTTTTGCCTTTGATTTATTTGATAAGTAACATATCAAAGCAAATTTGTAACTTTGCTAATTGATACATACACCTAGAGTATTGAAAAAGGTGTTTTTTTTTTTTTTTATCGATATTTTACATTTAATAATGCATTTGACAAATGTCAAATTCGTTGCCGTTATAAAACAAAATTGCCACTCAAAATATCCATGTACATTGAACAATCTAAAAAATGATCACAACCTAGATGCACGCTCCAATAACACAGAAACATTGATTTATGCCTAAAATTAGTATTCCAATAGCTGTTTATATTCTAAATATATAAAAAATTTGCGTTATTAAAAATAGAAGCTCCCAAAGAAGTCATCATGAATAAACAACTTATATTTTTCTTCCCCTTTCTCTAAGGGGTTCTGTTCCATCTCTGGTCAATTCTTTACCAAAAGAGAAGGCACAAGAACTTTGGATACCCTAATTAATCTTCTCACCTTGCACTACAATTTTCATCATAAAATCATTAATATATTCAGCTCTGAAGACGTAATTATAAGGTATCTCTTTTCGTTACCCTCGTTTAATATATTGATTACATTATATCAAATGATATTCATGCATATAATTATTAGATCATTTTAGTGTATCTAATTTAACGTTTATTATGGCTTTTGAAGTCATCAACATGAAATTTTTTTTGGTCGTTTAATAATAAGTTTAGAGAGGTTTTAATATTGACGTGTTCACTATATATAAAGAATTATTTGGGCGAATCACTCTATGTACAAAGTATAAGAACTTAGGCTCAAAGTCTAAACATAGGTTATATGAGGTTATGAACCTTAAGTACCATTAAACTATAATAAACTATTAATATATTAATTTAAGAGTCAAGTTTAATGAGAAAGCTTTAGAAACTACTCCCCATTTTGTCTTCAGAAACATATAAGAAATATCCAATAACTACAACTATCAAATAAGAATTATTATCTTCCTTCATTTAGAATATATCCCGTGCTAGGAGGCAAAAGAATATATCTCGTGCTAATGCATAGGTACATTCTAGTATTCTTCTTTTTTTTTTTTTTTTTTTTTTTTTTTTTTTTTTTTTTTTTGAGGAAACATACCAGTATTCAATTAAGGATTATGTAAAAAGAAAATTTTATGCATAATAATTCACAATTTTTTTTTTTTTTTTTTTATATATACTTAGTCTAACACGTAAATTAGGCCGTAAAACATTGGGACACCCATGGATCAAATAAAGGAGGAACCACCCATGAGGCGCAAAAGCTCATTGCAAAATTTAAACAGAGAAGAGGCCCACAAACAAGAAGAAGCCCAAAAAGAAGCACAGGCCCAACAAAAGGGCCCATTAAAAAAGTCGTCAAGTACCCGAATAAACTGTCTTTGCTCCCCAACTACTCATGTTGGATCCTTTCGATGTCGGCTTCATAGACACGGGACCGGGTTTCGCCGTGGACACTCGGTCGGGGCGGATTTATCCGAGATGGATGACAAGTCAAATACAAAATCAAGCTCATCCTCCTCGACAATGCAAATGCATTGACTAAAGGAGGTTTAATTTGATGTTAATATTTTATTTTTTTTGAAACCAATTTGATGTTAATATGATGATATGATAATGTACTAATTATTTATGTGAGGGAAATTAAAGTGCCTTGACTTTGCTAGCTTTGGTCTGTGAGATTAAAGGGTGGAGAAACTTGGATTAATTTTTTTTTTAACGATACCTTGTATCTTCATTCTTGTATGTAAAAAATTAGCTTTTGACAAGTTAATCTTGTTGTGAAGTACTAACTAAATAATTTGCAATATATATGATCCGTATAACCACATTAGTTCGATACATCTTTGTATATAATCCATATGTCTTCTCAATAGTTGCATCATTTTGACTTTTTACATTAAATCTTGTACTAACATTGACCATGTTTATTTACTAATATAAAAATAAATTTTATAATATTTAATTTGTTGAGTTAATATGATGCAATTACTAAGAAACGGAGTTATTATAATCATTTGAGCAATAAAGAGTGATATTATTGTTGGAATAAATTTTGAAGTCTATTTATGAAAATTCAACTCCCAAATGTTTTTATTTTTTATATTTTTACTTTTTTACCCGATTTAACCATAAATTACAAATAGAGTGAAGACTTTAAAAATATGACCTAACGTACACTAGCCTTCGATCTTAACTATTAGGCCATTAAAACCTCATTGGGGCTCCTTGTATGTTATAATGCTAAAAAAACTTCAACAACATTCTCTCGCACTAATGTTGACTAATCGACTTTATCCATGGAATAACGTTTACCTTCCAAATAAAAAAAATGAAAAGATATAATTAATCAATTGATTAGTACTACATGATTAATAAATAATAATGACTATGTGGGATTAATGTGTGTTTATGAAATGCAAATTGCACCATCTATGCCTTGCATATGTTGCCCACACGATCAATATTCTATAAAATTACTCAGAATTAAATTAAGTTTTAGACGTTAACCAAATTATCGTAATTAATAAATCTCAATTTGAAAACTTACTAGCAAGCATGAACTCTTGAAGCATCATTTAGTTGACTAGTTCGAATAATATAGTTGATTATGTTAAAAAAAAACTCCCAATCTGTTTTTGTTATGTTTGATCAATTGTTTTTGATAGATACGTTTACTTTTAGGTTCCTCCTACTGTATTATGTATCCTCGATTTAATACATGGTAGTATCATTGTATTTTTAATTAATTTTATATCATGACTATTAAAATTTCCATTGATCGATAATTTTTGTCCTTAGGCCTCTCTTTTCTTGATTTATAATCCATGGTAATTTATTAATTTATCCCGCTTAGAAACGAGGAGTAATATAATTTACAATGCAATTGAGTTGCTCTCGATCAATTTTAATCTTTCGATTACGGAATAATTATTAGTAGAGTCTTTTTTATCACAAAAAATATTGACAAATTAGTAGTAGAGCAATTGGTTTATATACAATTTCTTGGATCTACAACTTATATAATAATCTAATGTGCAAAAATTAGTCATTGTTAGTTGTCAACTTGTCCACGATGTATCAACTTCATGTTTGACATTTATTAACTATTACTAAAACAAAACATGTTGATGTGATCAATTCCTAAAATGTCTTATGTATCAAGCTATCATAAAAAATTTCCCTCCAAATTTACATATAATGTCTCTTCTTTTTTTTTTTTTTGCCTTTTCATTTTATTTGCTAGAAACAGGAACAAAAAAGGTGTGAAACTAAAAACCAAACCTGACTTTGACATCAATATTGTTGTGCTTCCACTCTAAATGTATAATCTCATTTGATAATGCAATACTTTATACAAAGTATATTTTTTCTAACCATCATAATAGTATATTTTCAATAACTTAACATGGTAAATATTATGATGTAGCATTAAATTATAATCATTAAAAAAAAAAAAAAGATGGTATACATGTTTTTTTTTTTAATATTTATAGAGTAACAAACTTTATTTTTTTTTTTTTAATATTTATAGAGTAACAGACCTTATTTTTACAAAATAAAAAGCAAGCTAAGTCATGTTAAAAAGTTATCAACAACAAAAGATATAAAAGAAATGATTATCACCACCAACGCGCGGGTACTAATCTAGTAATAATGTAATATTAATAACAAAAAAAAATGCCTAGTGTGAAACTACTATTAAATTAATACAAGAACAAAAACAGCTTAATTGTTATCAACCCAAAACTTGAGCATCTTATCATATTACAACAACCAAGTTAGTAATCCTTCAATTTTGCTACGTTATTGTCAACATATAACAATATGAGAGGTCCAAAGGTGCTAAAAATAGTACCAGGAATAATAATGTTTGTAACATTATTGTCCCTAGCTACCACCACAACTTCAGCCACCGCGACTGCTCCCACTCCAGCCCTCACGGCTGCTCCCACTTCACCATCGCCACCTCCTGTTTGCGATGGTGAAGTTACCCCCGCCATTACACTAGCACAAGACGAAGAAGTAGTCAAGAATTTCACAGACTTTATAGTAAAGACCAACGTCGAAAAGCTTGTAAATGGTACGTACAACCCTTTGTTGCATGGACGTCTAATTGATTGTGGATGTGGTAAAATAATAGATACACGTTCACCTGGAGAAATGGAAGCAGCTATTCTTAAGTTTTGTCAAGGAAAGGAATTTGTTTCGGTTTTCGAAGCCTATGTCCTTTATCTCATACAGTTGGCCACGGAGTCTCAAGGCGGCTCGCAACATCAGCTCCCTCTATCGCCGCCTAGTGGTGCTTTTTTGAACAGTATACCATCGTCGTCTGTTACACCAATCTTGTTGATTCTCAGATTGCTAACTTTGAATCTTCTATCGAATCAATGGGAAACATTGGCTAACAAGCTAAGGATTACACCTAACAACCATTATAGCCGATTAGTTGGTTTACTTGTGAGAGGTCTCAGTTCATTAATGTCTTTCTACTTATAAAAAAAATAAAATTGTACGTCTTTTGGTCGGTCTTATTGCAATTCGTAAGATGTTTTTACGTGGTGTGTGATCATGATGTATGGTCTTATATTTTATTAAATTAAAATTTGTTAGTTGTTAATTAATTGTAATTGGTTTTTTTCATATTCACTTTTTTTTATGAGTGTATTATTCCATGAGTTTTTATGAAATCCTATTCATACCTAAACAAGTTCTTGGATGCCTGATAACATATTATTTTATTTTAACATAAACAAGACGAAAATATATAAATTAACCATTACTGTTTTACAAAAGATAGCTTTAAACACAAGGCGAAATATGAGGATATGACAATATAACTCATCGAAGGCTTCAAGATATGCGCAAATTATAAAGCTTGCCTAGATCTTATACTCCCTCCGTGTTTTAATAAGTGTTACACTTTGACCGACACCTACATAGTTTTAAGCAATTTAATTGCCTTAAATAAAATAAGAGGTAAGTGGGGGTAATTGGTGATTTAAAAATTGTAAAAGAAAAATAGTGGAGTTTATAATTTATTGAAAAGTAATGAATGCGAGAAGAAGAAAATAATAACAAAATAAAAAAGTTGTGGGTGTGAACTATAAAAGAGAAAGATATAATATTAAAATGTAGTTTTTTGCCAAAACAAAAAAAGTGTAATACTTAAACACAGTCGCATTTGTTAAGTGTAACAGTTAAACACGAAAGGAGTACATAAGATAGGAATAACACATAAAGCCTGGAAAAAAAACATACTAGAATTGGAACCAAGCTTACAGCTTAGAGTTTACATATAATTGTGCATAATAAAAAATATAATCATTTAGAGTTTGATATAATTGTCTCCATATATAGTTTCATAATATCAATTTTTATAATTTACACTTATTGTTAATTTAAGACACGTATTATAGATCAAAATTTGGCTTTACACATACGTAATCCATTAAACTAGGGCACTAAATAAAAAGAGTAAATGAAAGAGAATACAACACAGAGCTTCTATGAATAGTGAATAGTAGAGGGATGTTATTGATTTTGTGAAGTACGGGAGGCTCTTTTCCAAATGCACCCTAATAAATTGAAACCTATGCTTGGCTCTATAATTTCTGTCCAACAAAGTGCTTTTGTTCCGAAGAGACTCATTACAGATAATGCACTTATTGCTTTTGAGATCTTTCATGCTATGAAGCGTGGGGGAGAAGGGAAGGATGGAACGGCGGCTCTTAAGCTTGACATGAGTAAAGCTTACGACAGGGTGGAGTGGTGTTTTTTGGAAAGAGTAATGTTGAAGATGGGATTCGGTGTGCCGTGGATTAAAAGAATATTGAATAGCTTATCGAGTGTTTCTTTTTCCTTCAAGAGTAATGGGAAGATTTCAGGGCATCTCAAGCCTTCCCGGGGTCTTAGACAAGGGGATCCGATTTCGCCGTACTTGTTCTTATTATGTGCCGAGGCTTTTTCATCTCTGCTTTCCAAGGCTGCGTGTGATGGGGTGATTAAGGGGGCGCACATATGTAGGGGTGCTCCGAGAATTTCACACCTTTTTTCGCCGATGATAGCATCTTATTCGCGAAGGCAAACTTGCAAGAATGCTCCAAGTTAGCTGCTATAATCAGTACCTATGAAGGGGCGTCCGGACAGGAAGTGAATCTTAGCAAAATTGAAGTCGCGTTTAGCAAAAGTGTCTCATCGGATCAAGGAAGATTGATTGTTGAAACTCTTGGTACGAGGGAGGTGGACAAGCATGAAAAATACTTTGGACTTCCTACCATTATGGGGAGGTCGAAAAAGGCAGTCTTTACATGTTTGAAAGAGCGGATTTAATTTGGAAGAAGATGCATGGATAGAAGGAGAAGTTGTTGTCTCGCCCGGGTAAGGAAGTATTGATAAAGGCGGTGGCCCAAGCTATCCCTACGTATATGATGAGCATCTTTAAAATTCCCGAAGGTATCATAGATGAAATACATTCAATTTTGGCTCGTTTTTGGTGGGGGTCGGGAGATGCGATGAAGAAAATGCATTAGCATAGTTGGGAGAATTTGTGTTTACCAAAATCGATGGGTGGAATGGGATTTAGGGATTTTAAATGCTTTAACCACGCGTTGTTAGCAAAACAATGTTGGCGGTTGTGTAGAGATGGGGACTCATTGTTATATGCTACATTGAAAGCAAAGTACTTCAAAAACTCCGATTTTTTGAGTGCTTCTCGTGGTTATGATCCTAGCTATAGTTGGCGAAGCTTATGGGGGACAAAACCGCTTCTTCTTGATAGATTAAAATGGCGTGTGGGAAATGGGAACTCCATTAGAGTGTAAGATGATTCTTGGATTAATGGTAAGGGGTGGCATTATGTTCCTACTCCTCTCCCGGATTCAGACCTGGACATGCGTGTGTGCGAGTTAATTGATTTTGAGGGGGGTAGGTGGAATGCAGAGCTGATTGATTCTGTGTTTGCTGATGAAGACAAGGATGCAATTCTTAACACTCCTCTATCTATCAGGTGGCCAAGTGATGTTAGATACTGGTGGCCAACATCGGATAGTATCTACACTGTCAAGTCTGGATATTGGTTAGGCAGACTCGGGTGCCTGAGAGCGTGGGAATTACTCTCAAATGGCAGCAATACGGGGCTGTGGAAGTTGGTCTGGAATTTGGGTGGTCCACCAAAGGTAAGCCACTTCCTATGGAGGGCCTGCAAGGGAAGTCTTGGGGTGAGGGAAACACTCTACAAGCGTCACATTTGCCCCACTAAATGCTGTAATATCTGTGGGAGAGGGGATGAGTCAATTATCCATGCTACTTTCTTGTGCAAGCACGCTTCTGTTATATGGGGGGTGAGTGAGTTTGTTGATTTGCTGAGGGATGCTCCTGATGCATCTTTTGCTGAGAGGTTTGAATGGGTGGCTGCACGATTGGAGAAAGAGAAGTTGAGGGTGTTTGCATCTCTGATTTGGGCGGCTTGGCATTGCAGGAACAAAGAAGTATTTGGCGAGGCTGCTGGTTTGGATGCATCTAAAGTGGCTACAGGTTTTGTTCAATATGGTGTAGATTATGTTGCTTACAAATGTAAAGGTCTGCATGCCAAACAGAAGTGCTGGTGCGTATCCTGGTATTGAAAGATGGGTTCCCCCCGATAGCTCTGTGAAAATCAATGTGGATGCCCACATTTGTAATGGTGTGGGTGTTAGTTTTGGGGTAGTGATTTGTGACAGCGGGGGGAGTTTACTTGTAGCTGCTGTGAAGAAAATCCGTGCAAGCTGGCCTGTTGTTCTTGCGGAAGCTGGTGCTGCTGCCTCAATTGGCTAAAAGGATAGGTTATCAGAATGTCAATTTTGGAGAGTGATGCTTGGAATGTCGTTCGTGCTATTCAACACAAACGTGATGGGGCTGCTCCTATTTTTCTGTTTTTTGATGATATTAGTAGTGTTAGCAGAGAGTTTGTTTCTTTTAAATGTACTCATGTAAAGTGGGGTGGGAATGTGGTAGCGCATTTTGTTGCTCGGTGGGAAACCTCTTTTTCTACAGAGCGAGTTTGTATGAATGTTTTCCCCCAAAATTCTGGTAGAGCATACCGTGGTCCTTGGGGTAGAAATGGATTCCAAAATTTTAATGTGGCTCTGCTAGTTAATAACAGTAGTTGGATTTATGGGATCGCTCTAATACTTCATTTAAAAATAAAATAAAATAAAATAAAAAGAGGGGGGACTTATTTCTTGCTGTTCATCAGAAACACCAGATTTGATCAAAACATATTTGCATTAAAATGTAGGCTGTGGGAAAATTGCCTTCAAGATGTTTTAGAGTACAGCGTAACTATCAATCTAAAATCAACTGCGTAAAATCCTAATATACAGTGAGCAATACCCTCTGATACTAACAAGGAGCCAGCACAATTACAATAACAATCAAAAGGGATCGAGTTTGATTGGAGTCTCTATCTCGTTGGTCTAGTCCAAGTAGTCTCTGAGGTATTTGAGTTAGCATAGTAAACCTGCTTAGACGAATCATCCCAATAAGCCTGCAAAGTACATAAAAATGGCAATAATATTAGATTTGAACACCAATAATCTCTTTACTACATATCAATCAGAAATTATTGATCCCTGGAGCTGAGTCTGCATGACATACCTGCCACCCAGGAGAAAGATCTCTTGAAAGTTCATTCATATCAGGCTGCTTGGATCCATCATCCGCATTGTCTGAGGTTGTCCCCACAGCAGCTGCTTTCTGAGCTCTCTTGCGCTTCACGCGTTCACGCCTGCAGTGTTATCAAATAAGATTAGGCAGAAATGGCGGGCACATGCTTCATGCATTTCTTTTCCTTCTTACTCTATCTCAGCTAAGCAAGGCTGCATAAGTGCCACTAAATGGCCAGTCTTACAAATGATTTTTATAAAAAATTTAAATAATTTACAAATGAAAAAGCTACAGGGTAACTTTGGATTGTATTCTGAATTTTAGAATGGGATTATTCAAGCATTTTAAGGCTTGCTTACCAGTCACCTCCAAGCAGTTGGAAATTTGCATTTTCTTTAGCCTCTCCACTTGCAATCTGCTGGGCACGCCATCCCTGCAGTCAAGTCCAACAGTTTAGATTGACAATATAACGCATCGCACATTCATGCCGTACCACAAAAAATCAGCAATGGTTCAATTGTTACCTCTATTTCTCGTTGTCTCTTCTTTTCAAGCATTTCCAACGGAGTTTTACGTTCCTCTTTTTCCTCTTCCTGTAGCTCCTCTTTTGCAGCCTTCCACTGCTCAATGAAAATATACACAACATTACTCATCATATCTTAAACATACCTTTTTGATGAGCTAGAATAACAACAAAGAACCATCGTTCAGAAATTCACCTTGTCAACTAAACCGGACACTTTCTTGTTAGACCTTAAAGAAGAATTTACAGAAACCTTTGGTTTTTTCATTCGTGCAGCTGCATAAAAGGGAAATGTGTGAGTGCTGATAACCTTGCATTGAGGATTATACATCCAATCATAGCAATAATTCATAATAAGATAACAATTACCAATGTGAAAACTCACTGTGATAGGGTCTAAAAAGTTCCCATTCCATACACAACCATGCTTACCTCTAATCAGTACAAGCCAGTAGAGAGATTATTCCCAAAAGACCTTCAAGACTCGAAAGAAACAATTTTCTTCGAGAAGGTACCAATCAAAGTTGCAAGATGATAAAAAAAATAATCTCCAAGAATAATAGTGAGAGTAGGATGCAAAGGCAATACTAATTTACAACTATCAATCATGTTGCAGCAACAAGAGAAAGAAATAGATGAATAATTTGCTGATACCAGATTTTGCCTATTTTACCCTCTTCAAAGAAAAATAAGAAATGAGCAAACCCAGAGCATTGACCCAATATATTTGCCCATCTTATTATGTTGAGTTATCCCAGAGCATTGACCTCTTGGGTTAAAAATAAAAAATAAAAATCCATTGATATAAAATTCTGAACTCCTCCACTATATTAACATAGTACTCATTCAACTCTGTAGTTCTGTACAAGTGTTTATCCTCCCTGATACCTGTGAGAAGTCAATATGGTCAAACCTAGATCGAAAGGGAATTCTATACTATGCTTACCATTATCCTCTCATAACCCATATGAAAAAGAGAATAACTACTGCTCACACTCTCACAGTTCCACACACTAGCAATGTTTGACTTATATCATACTTTTTAACTAGGTTCTACTGTTTCAAATAGCAAGTTGGAAATTGAGCATGAATAGCAGTTTCAATTGTAATGTCTATCAATTCGTTAGCTCAACTTGTCTGTTCCCGAAGAGAGCAGACGCCTTGCAATTTGCTACCAAAACCCTGAAATAGTAATTGTGAACAAAAACACTACCTTTAGGCTGCACCTTTGAGAATGCAGCAGATGCATCAGGAACAGCAACAGATGTACCCGTGACCGTAACACAAGTAGCAGCAGCACTGTAAGAGGGAGCTGAAGCAAAATCTTTTAAGGATACAGTTGCTGGAGCAGATGATACAGAAGTTAAGGACAATTGAGTAGGGGCAATATCAGGCTCAGCATCAGGGGCAACAGGGTCTACAAATTGTTTCGACAAAGAAGATGCCCTTGCCACTGCATCTACTGTCCCAACTTGCTCAGAAGATGGAGGATCATAATTTGAATGACCTGGTGCTTCCAGGAGATTAGAAGGTCCCATAGTAGTGGGCACATGTACTACTGGCAATGCCCCATTAGGAACACCATAGTACACTGCAGAATCAACAGGATTTAGCACAGGAGTGGACTGAGCATTTGAGGCGGCAGCATAATAAGCTGGGGGAGCAAGGGCAGCTATCTGACTTGCATCAGCATGCTCATAAAAAACTGTGCCTGTTGAATCTGTGATTGTGTTTCCATAATAGTTCCCACTGGGATCTATGTAAGTATTACTGTGTTGTTCACTATACATAGATGGCATTGGTTCTGGTTCAGATGGGGGTGGTGGTGGGTATAGAGACTCGGGAGGTTCATCAGGTGGGGGAGGAGGAATCCCCTCGTCAGGGGGGGGTGGGGGAATCCATTCCTCTTGTGGAGGAGGTGGAATAAAAAATTCATTTTCTGGTATTGGGGAAATCCCTGCCATTGGAACATTTGTCTGAACTAATTCCCCTGAATGGGCTGCCAATTGATCTCCAATATCAACAATCCTTTTCCTTGCAGGGCTTTGATCTTCAACTTCCATGTCAATATCCATGTCCACATCTTCATTAGATTGAAATTCGAAATTCGGAGTCGCTTTGCCATAAACTGCAGGCTCATCGAATTCTCTATCACCTTCAATTCCAGAATGCTGATGTCCAGGAGGGTCTTGTAGAGAAGATTGCTGAACATTTGAGATGCCATCATCCAAAGCCTTATCATGTATATCTTTCTGAGCCATCACTGATGTATCCACATTGTGCACAGCCTCAACAAAATTTTCAGGAGACAGCTTTCTCATACTAGCATCCACCTCAGCTTCCCCTCCAACTTTCAGATTAGCCTCCTTTCCTTCAGTTGACACGTGCAATACACTAACTTTATTATTATGGTTCCCAACTTCAGTGTTGAAAGCATTTTCAAGCTGATTTAACTGTCTTTCCACGTGCATCCAAAACGGAACCAATGACATCCCGTAGGGTAAAAGACACCTAATATCAGAAAGCCGAATCTCAATTTCCAACATATATTTGGATAACCAACCATGTTCAACAGAGTCTACCCCAGACCTGAAACAAATAACAAGAAATAAACCAAATACTTTACGATCCAAAAAATTACTAAATAGAAAATACATTGTGATGAAAACTTGGTATTAAAACAAACAAATTAGTACCCTACCTTTGCAGTAGCTTCAGTTTCTCTAGCAATGATTCACCATTTTTCAAAAGTTGTGAAGGAAGATCAACAGCCCCTTGTTCTGTGGTTAATGCACTCTGATCATGTCCCTCATAACTACTGGCAGCTAAACTCCCACCACTAGGATCTAGATGTCCAGATAAAGAGTAGTTCCCAAGAGAGGAGGCTCCATAAGGAACTGCACCAACTACAGGGAAGCCCCCCAAAAACTGACTTCCATCAACTCCAGCTTGCCCAAGAGATTGATCTACCATCGATCCTTGTTCATACATGGCCTTCAGACCCGAAATTTCACTAGTGTACCCTACACCTTGACTTGCCGAATAGTTATCCAAATTTGCTCCAAAAGAAGCTGGAGCAGCTGGAGCTGCATTCACTTTCATATCTGTCCCCAAAATTTCAAGTTCATTAGGAAATGCAGCATCCTGGGCCAAACTTTCAGGTATGTCCCATGAGGTTTCTCCAGTAACGGTGTTCCAGTAATAGTATCTGTTGCTCTCTTCATGCAACACCATTTTCCATGTGGAACTCCTACCTTCAGAGGTTTTCGTATCAGAAGCCACAGGAACATGATCTTTGTTCTCGATACCTTCATGACCTTTCTCGTCCGAACTAACCATATTACTCTTCACAGCATCAGCCTCTGCTATTGGTGAAGCATTTGCAGAGACAGAATCTTTCCCCACACCCAAATTGTGAGCCGTTAGAGAAGAATGGTCCTCAATGTCAACAATTTCCCCCTCTTCAAATGGCTCGCAGGCAGAGTCATTAGCCTGTTAAAAATGAGACATGAGTCCAAAGACAAAGCTAGCACATTCAATATATAAATAAGTCAGACCCATGGAAGTAGACTGAAAGTTTGGAAGAGACACTACTTTTACAGTTCTACATGCTTCATTTCACTGTTAACTACCAACTCCAGATAAACATCAGCCCCACAAGAAGCTAAAAGATTTTTAGAATAAAAAGGTCTTGTAAGTCAGATTCCTAGTTTTAAAGGAGAAACACATCTGAATAATTAAAGTAAGTACAGATGATGAGTACACATAATCATTACAGAAGGTTGACATTAAACTTTCCCTTAATGTTAAGAGTGTGTATATTTTAAAAACCATATGTTCAAAATTGGTATAGAAATCTACATTTCTAATATATCATACTCAAAATCAAGCTCATAATGCTAGGTCATCCAGTTAATAGTAACCTGTTTATCATCATCCGAGTTAGTAGCTTCTTCATTTAATCCATCATCCAATTCATCATCACTATATTGACCAAGCAGTGATAGAGGGTTCTCTGGTGGTTGACCTGAAACACGACTTCAAAAAATTACAAACTTGTGCAACATCCATACAATTCTAACAGCAAAGAACATCGCACAAAAGCATATAGAGGCAACAGGGATAGGAAAAAGGCAAAAGTGCCAAAGTGAGCAAATGAAGTCCAAATAACTGAACAAATGGGCTGGCATAAGAGCACTTATTATCTGTTCACCACCAACCTGATACACATTAAGAAACGTCAGCAAGGTGTGATGCTAATGAAGTGAGAGATATACGAACCGAAGAAAATATTTCCCTTGCAATTCTCCATAATGCTGCGATGCTGCCTGAAACAGCATTACATGTAGGAAGACATTCACTGTATCACAGTGGCAGGACAGGGCTTATCTCACCAGTGAATGTTAGTAACACCACAGCCACTCTACATTCTGAAAACAGATACTTGGAAGGAAAAGCAATATTTCTTATATCAAAAACCCATATTTCCATGAAGACAATGTCGTATACTCATGCCTTCTCTACAAAATCCTTTTGAAGAAAACCGACAGAACCCACCTGAAGAAGAGGGTGAATTTGACAACTCAGGATCATGTTTGCTGTCCACATCCTTTCCATCTTCATCTTTTGCAGAGGTGCCACCCAAATCTCCTATGTAATTAACCACCATAACAAATTAAAACATATCTTAACATTAACACCAGGAAAATTAAAACTATTCCAACAAAAAGAGGATATTAACCCATAATGAAGCTCTAATCACCTAAAATAGTGGTCTCGGATAACACAATTCACAACAAAATTACATTTTCCAACTGAAAGAGGTCATTTTCCAAATTAAAAACATATCTTAGCATTGACACCAGGAGAATTAAAACTATTCCAACAAAACAAGGAAACCCGTAGAAAGTTCTAATCGCCTAACATAGTGGTCTCGAATAATTTGATTTACAATAAATTACATTTACCAACAGAAAGAGGTCATTAACTAAGATTGAAACTCAATATTCGTACTTTTATAGTTCCAACTTTTAGTCGTTCAACAACAACATTACCATCAAACACTTCAATTTAAACCAGCAAAATCAAGCTAATTACAACATACAGTAATCAAAACCAATGCTTACAAAACCCTCTGAATTAATTAACTCCAAAAATCATAATAAACTACCGTAGTAGTAAATCAATCAATCAATTTCAGTTATTTGCAACTCCTAAAATTTCCAATTGAACACGGAAATTTCCAATCTCGGCAACAAATTAAACCCAAAAATTAGAATTCAAAACCCTAAAACAGAGAAAATAAACAAACCAGCGGGTTCAGCGAAGAGATCGAGCTTAACTCTGCGACCAGCACCAATCTTCGCAGCTAATCTTCTCTCTTTCCTCTTCCCCATTTCAATTTGATTGCTTCACTCTCAAAATTGAAATCACCTTCTTCTTCTGCTACTAGTTAGAAAAAAAAATCCCAAAATAATCGAATTTTCTCGACGATTGGTTTATTGTGATTTCGCGGATTTTTTGGGGAAAATCTGAATTTGTACGGAGTGAATTGGGGGAAAACGTAAGAACCCTAGAAAAAAATTACGGAGTATTATCGAGAGAATTTTGGCTGTCTCACGTGTCGTTGATTCTGTTAATCGTACATCTGATTGATTAAAGGGGTTTATATGAAGCCCTGTTAATTTGGGGGCGGTGTTCGTGGTACTTTTGTAGCCAGACTAGACTGTGTAGTAAATCAAGCCCACATTCACCTCGAGAGCCACTTGTTCGGTTCAAATCCGATCATATCGGTCAAAACTAAGATGGTCCGGGATGGGTTAGGTAATCTTCAATTCTAGTGCTACTTGAGTTTTTATAAAAAAAAAAAAAAAAAAAAATAAGAAAGTAAATTAGAGGTGATCATAGGTCAGGTTGGACTTTAGCTGAAAAGATTAATCTTAAGCCTGACTTTGGCAATCTTGCTTTCGGGATGGAAAATTTATGCCAAACTCGATAATTTGAGCAGGTTTAGAATGAACGTTTCTCTGTTTCTGGCTGTAAATGATGTGAATTTTGATCCGAAAATCAATCTTCACAATGGGATATGATTAAGCTTCGTTCTATACAGGAAATCCACCAAGAACTAAGCAAAATCTAAGACTAATTAACCAAGAATCCACCTAATTAATTAATCCAAATGATGTGAATTTTAGTCCTAAAACTAAAACACACAAATATATGAATCAAGCTTAATTCTATACAGGAAAATCCACCAAGAATTAAACAAGAAACTAGATTAATTAACTAAGAATCCACCTAATTAACTAACCTAAACGAATGTTTTAACTAAAACAAGCAAAACAGCAATTGAAATCCATCAATTAAAACTCAAGTGTTTAAACTCAAAACAATGCAATAATAATCTCTCGAAAATTACCCCTATTTATAAACATAGGAGGCAACTAATTCTACTCCTACAAGGACTAGGACTAACCCCTAACCTTGTTCCCCAAGTATCCTAACTAGAATAAAATTACTACTTCTAACTAGAATAGGAAAACTTATCCTAATCAAACTCTAATTAACTAACTAAAAACTTTCCTAACAACCTTAGGAAGTTTATAGCAACTAAATGACAGAAAATTAATCTTATCCTAAGTGCTTAAACCAAGAAAAACCCTTTCAAGTGAAAGGTAAAAACTTACAAGCAAAAACTCTAGAAATAAACTAAATCTTTAAAATCATTCTTTTCATATCTATCGCCGCCACCACACCACCACACGCTTGTCTTGGAACCTTCAAAAGAATAAGCCTCTTAATTCACATCAGTAAATCTAGATGAGCCAATTGTGATCGGCTTTAAGATTAAATTCTTTTCAGTTTCAGCCATATATGTTTCATATCTATTTTGTCATTATATCTACAAGCTCTACTATAGCAATACTCCATATCTTCCAAATTTACTAAATTGTCAAATACAAGTATTTGATAAGAATAAACAATGTGAGTATATCTTTCAAATAAGTACTATTAGAATGAAAAAAGTATAACTGCTATGAAATGTGTGAGATAAACTAGGTGCTCATTATATAGTATCTCAATTAACCTTCAAGATGTTTCAAAAGAGATAGAAAGACTTTTTCTATGTTTTCTAAAGAAGAAAACCTCTTATCTCTTAATTGCTCGAAAGGGTACTTGGATAATCCTAGCATAACTTTTGGTACTTCTTCAAACCCTATCATTCAAAAATTTAGAGGCAATGAAAAATTTTGAGGTCGTATTGGACTTTACTCCTACATTCATGAAAAAAATACATATTGCCTTTGTTAGAAATTGTTTTTCTCTATCCATTTCCCTATCTACTACTTCCTTTAAGGATGACATGAGGAGTTGTTGAAGAAAGCTTACGGCGGGGAAATGGACGAGAGAACTCAAAGAAGATAACAAAAATACTAACTTCAATTTTTTAACCTATGGCAATATCCATGTATGTTTTAAATATTCATGTACTAAGCCTCCATTATTATTAAACTTGATATATTTATTATAAAATGCAAAAATTGTAAATACTTGAATTGGTCTCGTCTTATTGAACCTGATATACTATCATGTTAAAACTGTAACAACGTAATATTTGGATTAGCTATCAGCTACTATTACATATAGCCGAAATACCAATGAAAAGGAATTACATGATTTTAAATTTGTATAATATTATATTATTAAGGAAAGAAAGTAAGAAACTATATATGCTTTAATAAAGTCATTTATATAAGGTTGAAAAGTCATAAGTATGCTTGATAAGTTACCTTAAAAGGATATATCGAGTAATAGACATGAATAATATTCACAAAACAGTTCATCACTCATTATTATGACACATCCAATAAACAATGAAAAATCCGTGCATGTAAAAAAAAATGAATGATTTAAAATCTGTACTGAACTTATAATCATTCATCCTAACAAATACACATTTTAAGAGCATTAGGACGTAACATGAAAGCTAATTCTCTAATCATGCATAACTCTTATAGTACTTACCTATCTTAAACGCATACTCTACAACAAAGCTTAAAGATAAGACATTTAAGTTATTGCCATTGCTAACATTTAGAAATGTTGCCAGTATTGCAAACATGATCAATATGCAATCAAGAAATATAAGAAAAGCTCGTTGATCTATTTAATAATCAAATTCATAAGTCATCAATTACTCGATGATTTAGTGACATGATTTTGCATGATATTTAAGTATATTTAAGTACAAGTTGCTCATCACATGAATGTCTCTAGCCCACATCGTTTTAGTCCCAGTTGTATCAAGTGTATAGCTATAGAAGTCAATCATGCTTACATCGACTCAACTCCAAACCACTAAAAACACATGACAAATTAATAACACAAAAATAAACTAATCAGTGTTTAACACGGAATTAGTCCTTCTCGCCGTAATTATAAATATCGACACAAAAACCATTCATATCCCGTATTAACGATTTGTCGCAACACATTCGCTATTAATGTCCATAACCACGGAGAATCCAACCTCAATTGGGATCCTCCAATATTGTAGAGTACACCCCTTGTACAACTGCCGGCCCTCCAAACCTAACCTTGATTCATACCAAATCAACAGTATACAAAACCCAACTCAGTCAAGCTCAAGCAATACCCTATTTTTTATTCCCCCAAAAAAAAAAAAAAAAAAATCACTACCATCTTCTCTGTCTCTCTCTACTTAGCTGTCTGTCTCTGTTGTTGTGCCCCTCTCTCTCTTTTTTCTCTTTCTCTCTCCTACCTGTCTTCGAGACTCTGCTGCTTCATCATCGGAAGGTGAGATTTTTCTCTTTCTTGTAATTGCTGTTGTTTTTTCTGGATTGATTGAATTTTTACAGATTGAAGGATTTATTTCAAGTTCTGGGAATTTGTTGTGAGATCAGAATTGATGGTTTTTTGTAAGAAAGATTGAATTTTGATGATTTTTTGTTTGTGGGTTTTTATTCAATCATTCAGCTCTTAAATTTTTGTCTGAATTTTGTAAAGATTAGATCTTGATTATGTTAAATAGAGATTTCTGGAATTCTGGTTGTTTTTTTCCTCTTCTGCTTTTGTCGTTAGTTGATTCAATCATTTCTGCAAGTGATTGTTCTTTTCTAGAAAAATTCAATCAGAAAACGAGCATTGTTCATTGTTGCAATGATTCATTAATTGAATGCCAAAGAGAGTAGTATCCGTTGTCAGAAATTCAGTTTTATTTACTAGTATAATTTTTATAATCCTTATTTTAATTATTTATTTGTTTATATATGTATGTATATTTGTTGTGTGTGATTATGAGTGTAGACACCAGCGAGAAAAGCAGGAAAGAGTTAGGGTTTCGGCTTTTTCGGGTTGGTGTGTTGGGATATTTACGTTTTGGTGGATACTTATATGTTGTGGCATTGATGCTTGATACACTACAATGATAAAGAGTTGTAGAAGATTGTGGTTTATCAGGAGATATGGAATGAGTGAGTGTGTTGAATGCCACCTTTTAAAAGTTTGAGTTTTTTTTTGGAAGTAGAAATGTAGGCATTGGGGTGTTGATTATGATTATCGGATATGATTTCATTTCACTTTTGTTGGGGGGAAGGGGGCGGGGTGGTGAAAAGAAGCTGTTCGGAATTATGTAATTGGAAAGGGATTTTTGTAGTCTTCTTAGATTGCTTTTGGGTTGAAAGCTCTGATTAGAATATCAGAATTTGAATTTAATAGTTTTAAATGTTGTAATTCAATCCCTGTTGAATTGCTTGTATGCATTATGAATTCAATTCTGGAATTTTGATATCAGAGTTGGTGTGGGCGCCTGTTTCCAACCAAGGTTTAGTAAAGGAAAGCAGAGATGAAAATGGAGGTTCTCTGTAGGAAGGTTTAGCAAGTTGATATATAGGTTGCAGGCAGGGGTAAAATTTTCTATGAGATTAGGTATGTACGTGGGAGGAGGAGTTGGACTGTTGCAATTGCAAGTCATATTTTGGTGACTAGATATTTGAAATCTTCATATTTTATGGAAACCTGGGTCAATAACTAATAGAAACACGCTTGTGCTCCCAAACATATAATTTGCCTCTCTTCTTGGATTTTATTGAAATTCAGGTATTAAATACATCATAAAGGAGCTACGAGCTAGTGCATGTATATGATATACAAATCATGTTAAGTAGTAGAAAAACCTAATCCTAGATCCTTTCAAAGAGAAGTACCTTAAAATGACAAGAAAAACAACTCTATACAACTAAGACTCCTTGGGCTTTTGTTCAGGCTTTTGTTCCTTTCCGTAGATTGTAGTGCCAGAGAGATTGGTTGAGTCCACCATGATTACGTTTGCTTGTTCATCTAAAGGCTTTCCTACTAGGGCTTGGTGTTAGTTTTGGAGAAGTTATGATTAAAAGAGTACAAGTGTCCAGCATTTTTATAAGTAATCTGTTTGTAAATATAAGAGAATGATTTAGATCCCCTCGTTTCAGATCAACCTTACGAACTGTATCTATCTGTGGTATTAGAACCTTCAGTGTTGTCCACTGGTATTCACCCCTCGTAGGCTGAGATTTTCTTCCTATGCCAATATCGCTAGCAATATCTTTTGACAAGATTGTTTTTTGTTATGTAGATTTTTTATTTAATTTTTTATTTTTTTTTGTGAGGCAGAAGTATGCTTGAGGGAGGAAAATCAGTCAAGATGTTTTTTTACTCTATAAACAAAGTGTAGTTATAAAAGGCATGCTTTAACTTTCTGTGAAGTTAGAGCTTACTTTAGTAAAAGTGCTATTCTTTGGGCGTCTTCTTTTTTATTGTCTATTTGGTGTGGTTGATAAACTTGTGGTTGATTTTTGGAACAGATCAGTTTGAGAGCTCTACAGTGTAATATCTTAATCAACTGAAGTCAGCAGCAATATTTGGAAATGGTAAACAGGTGCGTTATAGTATATAGCGAACAGATCTTTTGGTCGATGCTAATAACTGATGGTAAAGGAATAGAATTTTTATGTAATTTTGTATGGTATGTCTCATGCTGATTTTCATGGCGATGTTTTTCCTTCCTTTATTAACTCTTTTCTTCATGAATTTCTATTACCATTCATTACTACCTTAGACGTAATATTGAGTGGTTAGGGAAATTTATGAAATATTTTACCGTGGACATTGACAATTTTGACGTGGGATTTTATTTACAAAACAGCATACTGTTTATTATATTTATCTTAATTTATTACTGTCCACCAAACAGGTTGTATATGTTTTTTTCTGGTTTAATTTTTATACCAGTATAATTCAAACTATTTAAACCTTTAGCTAAATCCAACAGGTATGGAGACTTTTGATTTACAGCAATTATCATGGTGCAGTGTATAGATGGAATTCAGCATTTATTTCTTTCCATTTTGCGGTGCTGTGAAATTGATGGTACCAAACCGCCGCGAGGTCTTGAAGATCCTGAGCGTCTAGCGAGGGAGACTGTCTGTAAGAAATTATTGACCTGTGCCTTTAGTTTGTGAATCATTAACATATTTAACCGCATTCTGAATGGTTTATAAGTTAAGCTTCTGTGATCTTTATTCAGTAGTATTCACTTGCAAATACAGTATCCAAATATTTAGTCATCCTCCTTAAAATCCTTGGAAAATGAATATATAGGAAAAATAAGAAAATGAAGTGTATAAAATCTTTATGATTAAAAGGCTGTGCACTGTTACTACTGTATACTATACCACATTGTGCTCTGATTTATGATCTGGTATAACATCTCCTTAAATGAGTTAACTTCTCCAATGCAGTTAGTGTGAGTGAGATAGAGGCACTTTATGAGCTTTTTAAACGAATCAGCAGTGCTGTGATTGATGACGGTCTCATCCAAAAGGTTTGCACACCCTTTTTTTGAAGGCTATATTTCATTTGTTAGTCTTTGCTATTCATTATGTGAAAATGTTTCTGGATTAATTAAATATGTAAATCTGGCAGAGATATAATTAATGCTCACTCTACGGTCACCAATAATACAAAATTTCTCATTCCTATAAATGAGTTTGTTTAAAAACTTCTTAAATGTCTTGCATGACGAGTATAATGAAAAACGTGTCAAATAATGTCACTAAAAATCAAAAGGTACTCCTTCCGTCTCTTAATTACGCGCCTGTTTTCCTTTTAGGAGAGCTCAAAATGTTTTGCTTATATGCGAATCTTTTTATTTAAAGGTTGTACTTTTTGACAATATAGTAAAACTTATTTCATTCCTCCTATCTCCTTTATTTTGCTGAGGTGGCATCTTTTTTCTTTTCTTTTGTACTATTGATGCCTTTTGACATCAAATCCCAATCACACTTTTTTATTCTCTCTCTTCATTAATTTTCGACCAACTTTTCTTTTTCTCTCTCTTTTATCTCTCTCTTCAACACCACATGCACAATTGTACTTGCAATCATGGGATTTGAGGAATTTCCAATTTCCTTAATTCCCGTAAAAAAACTCAAACGGGGACGTAATTAAGGGACAGAGGGAGTAGATATAAATCAAGATGTCTCATGAATCATGATGGAAAGAATATAGTGGGAGACATATTGGCTTTATTTTTTTTATTTTTTTTTTCCTGTTATCCTGGCGTGATGAGATTGAATCCAATTTCATGTTGTACTTTGCAGGAAGAGTTTCAATTGGCCTTGTTTAGGACCAATAGAAGGGAGAGCTTGTTTGCTGATAGGGTAAGTCCTCTGGGTAAAACTGAAAGTGCCCCTGCATGAAAGTTAAATACTTCCAAACCATGAACTGTGGAACACTCTTTCTTATCCAAATGCGTCCTCTTCAATGTCTAGCCGCATGAGGATTGAATACTTTTTCTTTGCTTGCCCATTTCTAATTTTTCTGAGCAATATTTGATGATACATCTCTTAGGGTTCTCAGTAATACCAACCATTTTTTTTTTGCAGGTCTTTGACTTGTTTGATACAAAGCACAATGGAGTTTTAGGCTTTGAGGAGTTCGCTCGTGGACTCTCTGTATTCCATCCACAAGCTCCCATCGAACAAAAAATCGATTGTATGTCTCTGTCTCTCTTTATATGGTTGATAATTTGTTGTCCTCCCAATTCTAAATTAGAGAATACTAAGGGTAGTAAGCCTGAAGGTCGAAAGCTGTAGGTCTTAGTTTTGCTTTGCAACACCACCAATCTAGGGATCTAACTTTCTGAAAGCATGTCATCAGATGGTTATAGATATGTCATGTCCGTTGCCATCCTATTTCATAGCATTATAATGATACTTTTCTTTCCCATTGGCTCTCTTCCGCTTCTTCTTTTTTTTCAATATGTATTTGTTATTGTTCTTATTTATTATGAACACCACCAATCTAGGGATCTAACTTTCTGAAAGCATGTCATCAAGATGGTTATAGATTTATCATGTCCGTTGCCATCCTATTTTATAGCATTATAATGATACTTTTCTTTCCCATTGGCTCACTTCCGCTTCTTTTTTTCAATATGTATTTGTTATTGTTCTTATTTATTATGAATTGCCATATACAGCAAAAATTGTGGAGAGTAGGGGGTGAATCCTTGTTGTGCATTTCCATACACCAATAGATTTTCTTGTGTGATTCTAATAACACAAGCTTACCTATTTTTCGCAGTTTCTTTTAAGCTTTATGATCTCAAGCAACAAGGTTACATTGAGAGGGAGCAGGTGAGTTGTAATTCCATCTGTTTTGTCATTGATTACTAAATACTGACGTGCTGAATATGGGCTGTTGATTAATGCATAATAAAAACTTATGTGTTACTCCCCACTCCCCCACCCCACCCCAAAAGCATGACAATATGACATTCATTCATTAGGTCAGCAAACTCATGCTACAAAAAGAGTTTTTCGTAGCTTACATATGCTTGGACCAGCGATTGGCTTGAAAATATGAATGGATTAGGCAAGGCATCTCCCTAGGTGAAAAAGGTGACCCAGGTAGGAGAGAGATATAAATGTTGAAAGATCTTATGTTGGGTTTCAATTAGCATGATGTCGTAATTATATGTTGATCAAAGCAGGTCTCTATTTTTTTTTACTTTACTTTAAGAGGAACCAATTCTTGAGCCCTTGATAAGGAGCACAAGTAAAATCAAATAAACAAGTGACATTGCTGCACTCAATTTAACACTCCTTTGGCTTTATTTGATACCTAAAGGTGTAGTATAAGCCATACCGACCTCCCACTGGGTTTATAAACCCTATATCTTGTGGGTTTGAGATATGGGTATGAAAATTAATATTTTGTTAAACAAGTACAAGGTATAGGTTTTATCCATTCTAAACTCGTACCTTTTTTTTTTTTTTTTGAAAGCTTCTAAACTCATATCTTATACCTGAATTACTTGAACAGCTTTCCCCGACAGAACTCCCTACATCATCATTTTCCCGACTTCCCTCCCCAATAAGAAAAGAATAAATAAAAAAGGAATGGTGGAATAAAGAACACAAAGTATGGTTTTGCTGTACGAGTACAAGTATGAAACTTTTCTGCTGATAGTAGTGAATAAAAGAGCCAAGTTTCTTGAATTGGCTGAGGTTGATGACAAGGGCCAATTCCCAAGGGCTGGGACCATTACATACCAGTCTGTCACCCACCAAGTCCGAGAAAATTAGGGTTGCTTCTGATCCCTAGACTCCCTACTGTACCCTAGTTACTTGGTACACTTTGGCCATGTGAGCCATATAATGATGATTTCAATCTGGTCCTGCCAGACCTTGCTTTAAGTCCCTTTCAGTCATGGCCATTAATGCTAATTGAAATTATTGTGATCCTTATGTAGTTTAAGGGCATTTTCCTTAAACAATCAAGCTTGATTTTTTTCCCCCCTTTTTCCAAAACATGCATAATGCAAACTGCTTAGTACTTCAGTTCCAATTGTCCAGTTGGTGACTAAATGCTTAAACAGTCTGACAAGATTCTCCTCTATCAACTTAGTTGAATTGCTTGAAGGTCTATTTTTCCCTTCCACCTATGCTATGGTTCTTTAAGAAGAATGATGTTACCCTTGACTCTGATCAAACTGAACGTTAGCCATCCATATCCAGCAGTCAATAACATTATTGAAATCTCTTGAATTTACTGAAACTTAGCCTGATAAAAAATGATGCTTTCTTTTTGGAAGGAAGGATATTTGTGAAAAGTTCCTCAATTGGATACTATACTATCTATGGTGACATCTATTATTAAACTTACCATATCGCAAAAGTCCTTGTTGTAGCAGTTGTAGCAATTCTTATTTCAATCATTATGTCCTATCATGGTGGTATATTCTACTCACATTTTGTAACAGAATATCAGTATAATTGTTCAGAAACCATCCCCAATACGCTTGTTGATTTTGCATTATCAAATATTGAAATTTGCTGGCTTACCCTTGCTACTGTTTTTTGAGCAAATGTTATTCTCTATGTTATTCTTGATTTGTCTCCCCAGAGTTGAGCGTTCTTGCCAACATTTATTTATACAGGTGAAGCAAATGGTTGTGGCTACATTAGCTGAAACTGGTATGAATCTTGCAGACCATGTTATTGAAGAAATCATCACCAAGGTCAACATCAACCTCTCCCTCCCTCTTTTTTCCCTTTAAAAAATTTTGGTTCTTAGGTACTTTTAAAATATTGTTCTGTTGTCATTTAGGTTAGGCTGTGTATTTTTGAAGGATAGAATAAAAAAATAAATCAGGTTTCAATTTCATTTTCCTTTGTTTGATTCCTTGATAGAAGGAAGTGGAAACAACGGGATGGAAGGGAGGAGTGGAGGAAGGTGTAATATCTAGTGAGCAATGTATTAACCGAAATGTTTTCTACCCTTGGGAAACTATTTACAGCCAAACAATTTTTCCTTTCACCCCTTTATAAATTAGGTGACAAATTTATGTGCTTAAAGAAGTTCGTGTGGACTTTAGTCTCTGACTTGTTGGGACTATAACTAATTCATGATTCTTCGTGCAGACCTTCGCTGAAACAGATACCAAACAAGATGGTAAGATTGACAAAGAAGAATGGAGAACCCTTGTCTACCGACATCCTTCACTGCTGAAGAACATGACCCTTCAATATTTGCAGTAAGTCCACTCAATTGCTAGACTCATTAATCATAATACTATGAATCCATGATAGTCCCTTAACTTCAAGGAAAGATTTTCAATTTTGATTGCTGGATAAGTGAATAGCAGAATTGTCGTTTTTTTTATTTCCTGATCTTCTTATTTGTTTTTTGGCAGGGAAATTACAATTACGTTTCCGAGCTTTGTGTTCCATTCTCAAGTTGATGATACCTGAATTCCATTCAAGTTTTGATCTTTGGATCGTTTCATCCGTTGATTTATTGATTGATTTTGCTTTTACCAGACAAATATTCAGCATGGTTTTTTTTCCTTTATGGAACCCTTTTGTACAGACTACAGAGGTTTGAAAGAATTGCTTCATTATACATTATGAATCATGATTAGCTTTTAAATAATGTAACTTCTTTCTTTTGCGTACTTTTTTCTCGTTTGTTTTTTTCTTATATATTTCAAGTGACAAGGGGACTATATGTTAAGTGACACGTATATATTTCACGTATATATTAACATATTTATTATGATGTTTTGCTCTCTTCACTTTGAAATAAGGTGTTATAGACTTATGGTTTGAATTTTTGAAACGTCTAATAAAAATTGCTATGATATAGAACTGATTCCAACAAACATAAATATTACTTCTTTGACTCGCAAATGTAATTTTACATGATTAAAAAAAATTAAATAAAAAAAGGAACAATTGGTAAAAATAATCTCAACTTTTGCCTATTCGCAAAAAATATTCCCAACTATGGATTATTTTTATAATTCGAATTTTATGGGTCATTCGCTCAAAATAGTCTCAAGTGACCGGTAACCTATTAAAAAGTTTTTATTTATTTAAGTGACACGTGTCACTATGTGATTAGTTGAAAAAATAATTAAAAAAGAAAAACTAAAACTAAAACAAAAAAAAGTCCTATCCACCTATCCGGCAGCCTTCCCTCCCAAAAGCCCAGCCCTGGTCCCCGCCCCCACCCTCACCAACGCCCATACCTCCCCCTCCCCCTCGCCGACGCCAGCGCAACCCTTCCCCCTACCCCCGAACCACCAAACCAGGCCACCACCTTACCCTAAATGAAACCCCTAAAAAAATACTCCCCATCGCATAAACCCCCTAACCGGCCCACCCCCACCCTCACCAGCGCCCATACCTCCCCCTCCCCCTCACCGACGCCAGCGCAACCCTTCTCCCTACCCCCTGAACCACCAAACCAGGCCACCACCTTACCCTAAATTGAAACCCCTAAAAAAAACTACTCCCCATCGCATAAACTCCCTATCCGGCCCTCCCCCACCCTCGTAACCCGACTTGCTATAATTGATGGTGTATTGGAGCAAATGGATGACGGATTGGTGCTATTGTTGTGCGAATTGCTGACTTTGGCTGGCGGTGTACAGGGGTGTTGAATTGTGGTCGCAGCGGAGCTGGCGGTGTATAGGGGTTTTGTGGTTTCAGGCGGAAGGGGAGTGACGTCGGCACGGGGGAAGGGTTTCTGGGCAACCGACGGGGATGGGGGTTCCAGGAGGATGCTGTGGCTGGTGGTGGGGAGGGTAGTCGTGGGTGGGGCTGGGTTTGTTATTTTATTTTTGTAAGTTTTTATTTTTTTAATTAATTAAGCTTTTTTTTAAAAAAACATTCTAACCAATTACGTGGTGCCACGTATCACCTTAACCTGTTATAACAGGTTGGGTGACTGGTTGAGACCATTTGAGTGAATGACCCCCAAAGTTCGGATTATATAAAAATAATCCAAAGTTGGGATTATTCTGAGCGAATGGGTAGAAGTTGGGATTATTTTTACAAATTTTTCCATATATATATATATATATATATATATATATATATATATATATATAAAAAGACTAGCCTATTTTCTTTGACTTGTAAATGCCCTTTTACATGAAAAACTAGCCAATTTTATTATTATAACCTTGCTAATTCCTCCATTTTTTATTAGATGCATCATGTTTTAAAAACGAAAGTTTCAATTGAAATGCATTACTTTCCCTTTTAATTAATACTTTCTCTCTATCACTCTCCTACTAGAGCTCTCTTTATTTTTTCTCTCTATCTCTCTCAATTCCAAAAATTGTCTAAGAGTCCGCAATTACATAAGTTTTTTTTTGGTGTTTAGAGAGTCACAAGGGCGAGGGTGAGAATCGATCTCGGGGTCTCCTGAAATCGAGAGGGAAGCTCTCCCGCAATTACAAAAACAAAGGAAGTACAAAAAAAAAAATTCATTCTTACCATTCGCAATTTCAAAAGTGATAGAAGTACAATTTTTGTTCATTCTTATCTGTAAGGGTAATTTCGTTTTTTCATAGCTTAATACCTACTCAATTTTCCTCCCACCACCCAAACTCCCTCTTACATTCCTACGAATCCTAACCCTTATAATTGTTATAAATAATTTCCCAATTGAATTAGACTTCAATAACATTGCGCAAAGTTGAAGAGAGAGAAAGATGATCGAGGTGGTGTTGAACGACAGATTAGGGAAGAAAGTGCGAGTGAAATGCAACAAAGATGACACCATTGGAGACTTGAAGAAGCTTGTTGCTGCTCAAACTGGTACTCGCTCTGAAAAGATCCGAATTCAGAAATGGTACACTATTTACAAGGATCATATTACTCTTGAAGATTATGAGATTCATGATGGCATGGGTCTCGAGCTCTATTACAATTGATCATTCATGGTTCTTTCTCTCTCCTCGCCTTTTTTTTTAAGTGAATTTTTATGTTAATTTGGGACTGATTTTGTTTGAATGTTGATTATTTGATTGATAATTTGAGTTGTTGTTGTTAATTTTGATGGGTTGGATTATGGATATTCTGGGAATTTGGATGTGGGTTTTTGTTTATTGTTGTGCTTGGTGAAATTTGTTGGTTATTGGACCTTGAAATTGAAATAAAAGCTATTAAAAACCCTAATTTTCGGGTGTTTGAAACGAAATACTATGATTTAGGGTTTGTTATCACTATAAATTGTTTGTTTTGGGAATATATAGATGAAATTTGATTATAGAGCATACAAGACTTGAATATACAGTAGCTTTTAAAGAGATTCTAAGCCTAGTAATTAGTGCTCACTGCTCTGTGATGAATTCTTTCTAATTGGAAAGGTACACGGCTCTAACGATCCCCCTATCTTGGAAGACGTGTCCAGTGATGAATGATAATGTCTTAACGAGAACTATTGAGCAGTGTATCGTGCAAATTGTAGTGAATTTTGAGATCTTCCTTCATCTTTTTTAATGAAATCATCAAAATTTTCTGTGAAATTCCTATGTACTAATCTTGACAATTACTTTCTCTTCTTGTTCTGCTTCATCTTCGTTATAATTGTGCTCTTCATAAGATCAGCTGTCAGAATATTCCTTCTTGTACTATTTGTTATCATCATCAATGATCACATCTTCCTGATTATCTTCTTCTGTTAACGATTTTGTTTCTTTCTAATCCATTATCATTCTCATCATCACTGGTGGCGTACTCCAGGCCTCCAATTGTGATTTCCCTATCGAGGATTGCATACTCTGACTGTATGCCTTGTAATACGAGTCGTTATCAGGACTTGTCTCAGGCAGAAGTGGAAGTGGTGGTGGTGGACTGGTGGGCATGTATGGAAAGTGTGACTTGAGTATTTTTACAATGAAAATCAGTAATCCATTAAATAACAAGAATATGCAATTGTAGATAAATGGGAGATGAGAAAATGGAAGAAGGATGGCCAAGACGGGTGCAAAATTAACAATGAGGGATTTATTTGGGTTATTTTGGATTATTAATACATCGCTGTTACAAATTTGGATCATTACCCATCAAATTATTTCAAACAGAGATGATTTTAAATTTGGTAGAAAGTTATAACGGAGAAGCTTAGCATTCTTGTTGGTTTTAGAAGCTAAAACCCAAGATCTCAATTGTAGTCTATTTAATAATTTAATTGCTTTAGTTAAGACTTGGCTGTATTATGTTGTGCAGAAAATAGATCTTATCTGTCAAACTGATTCTTATTTTCTGTACTCGTATTATTCATGCAGGCTGATGGTCTGATGGAGCTGCCAAGCGTGAATGCCTTGCTTTATACTAATTGTATGTATGAGGTTTGAAGAACAAATAATTAGACATGTAATACATACTCCAGTGATAGACAAATGGATTCTATGATATAGATATGTAATTGTCTAAAACATGTAATCAATTTAAGATATGTAATATGTTATGCTGTGAACTCTTCTTAATCTGATCGTTGTTAATTCAGTTATGTGGATGGATAGTGTATTAGTGTGCTTCAAATTAGAGAAAATAGTCCTATCTAATTGACAATTAATAGTTCTCCACCAAATTAATAATTCTAGATCCGCCTCACCCTTGGCATTTTCCATTGGTTATTAATCATACTAACCACCACCGCCACTTTTGACTCCAGCAATGGCAATGATAAGAGAGAAATGACGAACCGTTACTCACATTTGCATTTGCATTGCACTATCCTGTATTCATCATCCAAAATTATTCACTTCATTTTCACCAAAAGTCCCATTCCATGTACCCCTTGAGATTTGGCATCATTGTCGTTGGTCTACAATTATTTGCTATCTTATTACATACATATTCCCTGTTCAAGCACAGATTTACATAATTATATATTCGTCTTACTGAGCTAATCACTCGTCATTAGGTCATCCATTACTTGTCTCAATCTATTCCTGCTTAATCGAGTTGGAGGCTGGGAGTGCAACCGTCATATGATTCCTCTCCTCTGAACTAGCTAGGCTACGTTAGGCCAACTTCCAACCCAGAGTCTAACCCAAATCGATTTATACAAGGACATCAATTTTCACAGATTTACATTCGTCTTGCTGAGCTAATCACTTGTCTTCCATTTGACAAGTTCTGAGATCAAAGCTTATACGCTACGCAAAAGAGTGCATTGATAACCAAGTTTACAACCTTTATCGTCTTAAGTTGCAAGATTTGGGTAAATCTGCACTTAGTTTCTACAGTAAGACTTTCTGCTTCACCACGAAAGTGTAAATCTCTGCAAGACTTCTGCTTAACAAAAGCATACAAATGATTAAGCACGCTAACAATCTACATATCTAATGACCTCAAAACAGGTCCAATAGACTGCTGATTTTAACAGCACATTTCTCTCGATAGCTAACCTGCCTAATTAATCAAAAAATGCATAGTTATACTTATCTTATCTCATATTCTCAGTTCAATTAACAGAAGAATCTGTAAAAATAATTAAAGAAAATGCAAACACAGAATTACGCAAAATATATAGATTCATTTAACTGTGCTAATCACTTGTCTTCCATTCAAATCTAAACAAAAGGCCCCAAGCAAAACATGGCAGCTACCACCCAAAAAAATTCCCATAGTTCAAAAGAGACTACTCACATTAAACAGGGGCAAAATGATAATAAGAGTATTAAAAATACGGAAAGAAACTAATAACTACTACTACTACCCAGTAAATCAGATAAAAGCTAGAACCCATCAAGCTTAGTCGACCTCCTCCATCTTGGATCCTTCAGCATCAACTTCCTCAAGTGCTGGCATGTCAACATCAGCTTCTCCAGCATCGTCGTCAATGCTCAGACCAAGTTTCAGCATTCTGTGGATGCGGTTCCCGAAGGTGTTTGGCTCGTCAAGGCTGAACCCAGAAGTCAACAAGGCAGTCTCGAACAGGAGGAGAACCAAGTCCTTAACAGACTTGTCATTTTTGTCAGCATCAGCCCTCTTCCTGAGTTCTTCCATGATTGGGTTCTCGGGGTTGATCTCCATGGTCTTCTTGGAAGACATGTAACCAGCCATGCTAGAGTCCCTAAGTGCTTGGGCCTTCATGATCCTCT